>NW_005358435.1:1551631-1564707 GCF_000412655.1 Myotis brandtii | reverse complement strand
GCGGTTCAGAGGAGGGAGGCATGAATAGGGTTTCAGATGTGCGTGAGAGTTAGAAAATGACCACATGTTCGAGTTGCAATTCTGAAATATCATGAACGATTTGCCAAAGGAAAAAAGACGAGGTCATGGAGGTCACCGTGTGTTGTTGTGCAAAAAATATAAACGCAGTAATGTTACCATTGAACCCATGGGCTTGGTTGAATGTTCCTTTTTAGTGGCTGCTGCTGCTTTTATTACTTTTTACACTTTTAGCAGCAGCATCTTATAATTTTTAAATCACATTTTAAGTATATAAGCAATATGTGAATTCCGTTTGTCCGGTAAGAGCATCCTCCTTCAGAGACAGAGTTAAGAGTTCTTGACTACCCTTCCTTAGCCCAGTCTCCATCTCCCTAGAGGCAGCTATTGTCTTTCCAAAATCAGGGCCTTTATTTCTCTGTGTAGACATCCATCTACACACGGGAGGCTTGTTTTTAGATCCTTCCTGGAGTCAGCATACGGCTGTTTAATATCTGCCTGACGGAGAGGGGGTAATGCATTTCTAGGAGCGGCTACTGCAATATATTAACACACCGACTCACGGATCCTCCGTGTGTAAGATCTCGCCACCTGCACAGATCTCCTTGTACATGTGCCCAAGAGAATCACTTGTTGCCTTTGCTGGAAAGACCCAATTTCACTATGAGGCCAAAGACCAACATGGAATGGGCCAATGTCGGAGTGATCATTCTCACCTCCGGCCTCACACCTTAGATTTCTAACGCTGCATCCCACCGTGGGATGAAGAGGGGTCTTTCTAAAGCAAAGAGTCCCACTCACTTCTCCCTCCCCTCTCCCATGAACATTTTGCATTATTTTCCTGCACGTCCCCTTACTATCTATTCAACATATTGAACAAAAGGTAGAACCACAATATGAGTTCTCAGTCAAAATGCTGTAAGTTTCCTAACGAAAATGAAACAGGGTCTTGTGGAACATCTGTGCATTCTGTGTGAAGTTCCTTCCACACACTAATTGTTTCCCCCTGACTATAGTGGATTCTGCTGCTTTTAAGCAATGGTTACCACTTTTAACTCCCTGCCAATAAAACACGATCCATGACCCAAAATAGCCAAAACACCGATGCTTGTGATTCCCTGCGATATAAATTAAAGCAGCAAAAGTATACATCCACAAAATTAGAGTAAAAGTAATAATTATCACTGACTTATAAAAGGCTTCATATTTCCACACATCGCTCAAAAAAACACATGTATTATCTCATTCTTTTTATTTTTTTAATATATTTTATTGATTTTTTTTACAGAGAGAAAGGGAGAAGGATTAAGAGTTAGAAACATGATGAGAGATAGATGGAGAAGAAACATCTATCAGTTGCCTCCTGCACACCTCCTACTGGGGATGTGCCCGCAACTAAGGTACATGCCCTTGACCGGAATTGAACCTGGGACCTTTCAGTCCACAGGCCGACGCTCTATCCACTGAGCCAAACCAGTTAGGGCTATCTCATTCTTTTTAAAACAACCCAACCAGGTAGGGACTACCATAGAAACCCTAAAGAGATACAGGGGCAGATACAGATTAATTCATAAAAAAAAAAGAACAAATAAATCAAATCCTTCAATGATGATTAGTGCTATGAGTACAGTGCGATCACCTTTCATCTTCAGAGACACACAGCACCTGCTATCAGATGGTGCATTTTTAAAACCTGATTTTACTCTTTTGGTGTATGGAGGATGCTCCAACCAACTGAGCCACCCGGTCAGAGCTCACTGATTTTACTCTTTAATTCGTCCTCCAATCCTGTGATTGTGTGCTGATCGCCCGCTTTCTTACATATGAAGAAATTGAGGCTCTGAGGCAGTGTCCAAGGTCATACCGCTGACAGGAGGCAGAACTGAAGATGGGATCTAGGAGTTTGTGGCTTTTCATTGCAACTCTATGTGGAATATTGCAGAACTAGTGGCCCGGTGCATGAGTTCATGCATTTGAAAGGAAATTAATTAGAAGAAATATTTTAATATTGCTACTCTCCCTTTCTCTATAATAGAAGTGTCAACCAAATTCATGATTGACAATGACAGATTGAAACACATGTGTGTAATTGGCACCAGTGAGAGCTTTATATGTATGGCACATGCGTGAGTCAACTTAGCCTTTTATAGATATAGAATAAACTTGCTTAATTAGACTGCTTTCTGATTTAGCTAAAGTTTTTCCAGCCCAGTGAAGCACCCCAACTTCTCTTTCAGGTAATTGTCAGCAACACAGCAGTAAATATCAACACAAAGCAGATTATTACTGTAGATGACACGGGGAGAACAAAAGGTAAGATATTTAACTGCATTAGTGTTTGACTATATTCTGCTCAGTGAGAAAACCTGAAGTCATTTTCAAGGTCCACCATTTCTTACTTCTTT
Organism: Myotis brandtii; assembly: GCF_000412655.1. Classification (NCBI taxonomy): domain Eukaryota; kingdom Metazoa; phylum Chordata; class Mammalia; order Chiroptera; family Vespertilionidae; genus Myotis; species Myotis brandtii. The sequence continues at coordinate 1,562,284 of NW_005358435.1, read as the reverse complement.
TCAGTCGGGTCAAGTTTCTAAGCTTTCTAAATCTCCATTTTCTGGCTAGTGAAAAGAAAATAGGATTCCACTGAGTTTCCTATCTACCTACTCCAGGACTTCTGTGAAGATCAAATGAGATGAGGCCCGGGAAAACGCTTCACAAACATTTGGTTACAGTGCGAAATGTTTCCACCTGAGGCTATAAAGCAAGTCGTGTTCCTGGGCTGAAGAAACTGCAAGGAGGCTAGTTGCTAGGGAGAGGAAGCCTGGCGTTGCTACGTGATGTCATTACCCGGATGGTCGGACACTTAGCATATTAGCCTTTTATATATACAGATTATTCCTGGAGGCTTTCTCCTCTCCCCCAAACTCCTGCCACGGAAAACCAAAATAAAGCTATTCCACATCACCAAGTACGGATAATTTTTACATGTTTGTCAAAGAGAAAGGGTCAGCATGTTCAATTTCTCAGCAGTGTTTGTTGAATAACTGCTGTGTGCTTAGTGGCTGGGGATGGTGCTGTGAGCTGGATGGACACATGTCGAGTTCACCGTCTAGTGGGGAATGCAGACAATAAGCCTGAATGAATAAATCAAGAAAGAAACAGGCAGGATGGCCCCAACAGCAATGCCTGTGAGGAAGTTAAAGGCAGCACTTGGGCGGGTGACCGAGTGGGTGATGACTAAGGGGAGGAACAGCAATGGTGGCCCAGGAGGGCGCTCCCAGGAGGAGAATTCTAAACCGAAACCTGAATGATGAGATTATGCAAGAATGTGGGGGAAGTGCCCTCTGGTAGGGGGATCAGTAGGGACACAGCCCCTGCGGTGGGCACCTGCTTGAGGTGTTCCAGGAGGGAGGGAGGCGGGAGCAGAGTGGATGGTGAGGCCCAGGATCATGCCATCCTATGTCATATGGACCTTAGAATCCCAAGTTCTTTGGAGAAGCCTCAGGAGAGGAAAAATCCAAGAAACAAGTATTGTGTGACAACACAGGACTGTATGGTGTTCTGTGGATCCACCAGAGAGGGAGGCACTGGGCACAGGAACTGCTGACTCCGGGTCTCACAAAGAATCAATTAGCGTCATCTCTGTAAAACCCCGTCCCCCAGGACTGTCCAACAGAGCACCATAGGGGTTGCTGTCGCTGTGGACACTGCAGAGTTCAACTTCGGGGGCGGGGCAAGAAGCACTTGCCATGCATTACATTATTCAGAACTCAACTTCCAGCTTTTTTTGACCAAAGGGTACCCGACTTTACATGGTACCGGTCCTGCTAAAACGAACATTTCAAATACTAGAAGAAACCCAGAAGAGAAAACCCAAATTACATGTGATCAGAGCCCTTCAGGAGCATTTAAACACGGTCTTGCACATAGGGCTGCATGCTCTCTGGTTAGCGCCCCTGCATACGAGGGCTCCCTGGGAACCGACTCCCCTGGTGGCCTCTGAGGAGGCACCCGGGAGCTGGGGACCCGGGAGGTCTTCTCCCTGTATCCCTCTGTGCCTTTAAAATGTTGCAACGAGATTATATACTCCCCCATTAAAAAAAAAAAGGAAGTTCTATGCATTTCCTACTCATTTTATCAGTTAAATAGGCTGACATTTCATTGGTACATGGGTCTCAAATGCATCGTAAGCTGGTCCATTTTTTCCCTTAGCTTTTGAGAACTCTTTTCATCATTACAACACTACTGAATGCCTACTCACTACACACCCTTTGCTAAATTCTTTTGCAAAACAACTTTCTTAACCAACAGCGGGATGAGTGGCAAATTACACGAAAGTTAAAGCCTTAGTTGATTACACACCAAGTTTAATCAAGTTGTACTCCTTCCTGGGTGTTTTTGTTGTTGTTTAGACAGAAGTATATGAAATCGTCGCACGGCCTCACTGACTCAGAGTGATTTATTTGGGGGGCAGATGTTTGGCTGATAACGCGTGAAAAGCCGTCTTCTTTGCTGTTTGTTTTCTCAGGGCGTGCTAGCCGAGGAGGATAAATATTGAGGTGCCACTCTACCCCATCTTACTGACATGCCTGTGACTGATCTTTTTTTATCAGTTCGTTGAAAACACACACAAAGAAAGAAAATTAAATAATAAGGCCTCAAAGTGTGCATACTTCAGGAAGTTAATTAAATTTAGATTGCTAACGTCTCCTCTGTGCCTTTAACATTGTTTCACAAAAACTCCCCTTACAAAGTCTGTTGGACATATTTCTGAAGGACTACCATTGGGTCGGGGGGGAACATGGCTGGGCCGTTTGGTTTGAATAAGCAGCACAATTGCCATTTGTATATTTAAAAAATTCCAAATCTTATTGAATTAGATCAGAGGGCCCGGGTAAAGGCACGGGAAACAACTGAACCACTTGTGTGGCTCATTTCAGACATGGAGGGAAAACAAAAATTGGAGAATGTCACATTACAGGGTTCTCAGGCAAAAAGCGGAGGGGGGTCGCCGTGGCCATTTGCTTGACTGTGTCTCCTGGTATCTGGATGGTGCAGCTGGATCACACCTTCAGTGCGATGACTGCCAGGCCCTGAACTAGAAGCCCCCAAATTCCAGCGCAGGGGGGTGTCCCAGCCAGTGAATGGCGCCCCCAGCCACCCCTGTGCCAGAGCCGGGCAACCAGCACCAGACTGAGCAATGGCTCACTCTCCAGGTTCCGGCTGATTTCTGCCCCTGGGGCACCAGGGACCCATGTGAGTTTTTAAATCATTTGCTCCCCGTGCTTCAACCCCAGGCGCTGTATCAAGTGACAGGCAGGCTGTTCTCTGTCATCCGGCGGTGATGATGTCTCGGGGATAGCGTCTCTCATTTCACAGGGAACTGAAAATGATTCCATCTTTCAGGCTTGAGCGAGAGAAGCTTCCAGGCCTTTATGGACTGCACTGCATTTTTGATTGCTAGGGTCAGAAATAGAAAATGGCCGGCTGATTATCGGACTCGACAAAAGGTCAGGCTTCATGTCTTCAGTTGGGAAATTGTAATAAGAGAAGAAGCAGATATTTGTGCGCACAGTGTGGCACCTCGGGTGGTGCTGTCAGGGAGAGGACTAGATCTGGGGGGCACATCTCTTTTTCAATGTGATCCTCGGTGCCCCTCAGGACCGTCCCTGGGGACAGAGAAGTTTTGCCTCTTTGCATCTTTAGTGGGAACAAGGGCTTTGAAGGCTCCAGCCACCCGGCTGTGGGGTGAGGCCCCACTGAGCTCAAACGCAGGCACCCAGGCCCGAGGCTGTGTCAACATGACTAAAAATGGTCGGAAGTGGAAAGATTTAGTCCGTCAGCACTTAGGGGTTGTGGAGGGAGGGAGATGCGATCAATGACTCGGCTTGCACAGGTTTCTCCATCTAATCAACTTATTATTATTTTAAAAACCAACAATAAGGCAAACAGGGTTCGAAGTGCGTTACAAATAGTAACTCGCTCAGATCTCACAGTAACTTTCCTTGTCCCCATTTTAATGATGAGGAAACTGAGGCATGAAGGACCACAAAATCCGGCCTGACACTGGATTTTGTCCGATCTATAAGGAGTTTGAAAGGTTGGTAAAATACACATAAAATTTGAGCTTCTGGCTTTTCTTAAAAAAATGTAAAGATTGGGTAACTTCAGATTTCATCATGGAGGCCACTGGCTGGAGCACATTGGAAAGAGCGAGAGAGACACCCACAGGCGTGGCCCCTGCCTGGGACTGGCTTTCCCGGCCACCAGCGTCCCCCTGGCCCTGCTGCGTGTGTTTCTGATCCTCCCCTGGGTCCCGAGGTCACTGGAGTGGGTGACTCGTGTTTCAAGCTTTGCGAGTTCATGGGAGGGAGGGGATCATTGATGGGGGCGGTGGGAGGGGATGGGAAGTTGAGGAAGAAGAAAATATTCCTCGAATGCGTGAATGAATGGGCTCCCCGGGCTTGAGTGTTCTGGGTGTGGAGAAGGAGGGAGTGGAATGTTCCCCTTCCTGTGGTGGCCGGCGGTGGGCTCTGTGTGGGCTGCTTGGGTTCTGATATGGGAATTAGGCAAGACAGCGTACAACCATCCCAATTACATTTGTCTATTTTTTTAAAATATATTTTTATTGATTTCAGAGAGGGGGAGGGAGAGAGAGAGACATCAATGATGAGAGAGAATCATTGATCAGCTGCCTCCTGCACGTCCCAAACTGGGGATCAAACCCGCAACCCGGGCATGTGCCCTGACGGAGAATCGAATCATGACCTCCTGGTTCATAGGTCAACACTCAACCACTGAGCCATGCCAGCTGGGCATTCGTCTAATTTTTTAAAACTGTAAACGGCCTTTGTCATAACAGGATTTCACATGAAAACTACATACATGGCGTCATTCCCATGCAGCGGTTTCTTGTCCTGAATCATAGGGCTAGGAGAGCCAGCGGCCACGGCTCCAAGCTGGATTCCCTTCAGAGTCCAAAGCACAGCTCCCTCCTATGACAACAGCCGCGGCCTGCTGAGAGGACACTAACAGGAGGAGGCATGATCGGGAGCACGGGGCTGTGAGCTTGGTGGGGGCGGAAGGCCCAGTTAGGGACCATCCAGGGAACGAAGCTGACACGGAATCACTCAGAGACCAAAGGCCATAGGTGTTCCGTCCCTTGGACCCAAACTACACAGCTTCCCTCAGCCGGTCTGAGCAGCAGTGGCACGGAGATGTGATGGATGCTAGTTATGGAGCTAACAGAAGAACCTGGTTCAAATCCCAGCTCTTCCACTTGTCCTTAGCATAACTCTGGGCAAACTGCTGAAAATCTCTGGGCCTCAGTTTCCCTCAGCTGTAAAATGAGGACAACAGTGCCTACCTGTATGAATTTATACCTGGAGAGCTATTATCATAAGTGCTTGGTACACATTTAATGCTCAATAGATGCTAGCTATCAGAACCTGGCAGCAGTAACAGCATCTACCTTCCTGTTTCTTCAGTGTTTGGTGGAACCAGTCTGCAAACCTGCTTATGCCTGATGTGTACATGTGTGTGCACATGTTCGCTACTGACTCGGTTCCCCCTACAGCAAGCATGTCAAACTCAGGGCCAGCTGGCCCTGAGTTTGACGTGCTTACCCTACAGCATTAGGTCTATTTAGGTCTCTGCACACTCAGTTCAGTTTTGCTGTTATTTCTCTAGGACATAGTTAATTTTGCCAAGTGTACATGTTTTTTTGGCAAGAATTTTTTATACAGAATAAAATTTCCTTATTTTTCTCCTATCTGTAGTTTAGCACTCTTTTTGTCCCTAATATTTATAGTTATGTGTCCTTTTTTTTATTTGCTTTGACCAGTCTATTTAGACAATTTTCTTAGATTTTTAGTCTTTACAAAGGACCAGGTTTGGCTTGACTAGTTTTTCCCCCCTCTAAAATATATTTTTATTGATTTCAGAGAGGAAGGGAAAAGGGAGAAAGAGATAGAAACATCAATGATGAGAGAGTATCATTGATCAGCTGCCTCCTGCATGCCCCCCACCAGGGATCGAGCCTGCAACCCGAGCATGTGCCCTTGACCAGAATCGAACCCAGGACCTTCCAGTCCACAGTCCATTGCTCTAGCCACTGAGCCAACCCAGCCAGGGCTTGACCAGTTTTTTCTCTCAAGATCTTTGTTTTCCATTTTGTTCTATTAAAAATTACCTTTATTGCCCTCTTCCTTCTGCTTTCGTTGGATTGCTCTAAATTTTCCTCACTTAATAGCTTGCGTTTGTAAGAATTAAGATGTGGTTGAACAGATAGGAGCCACTTCCTAGACTGTCATGAAAGGTAAGACATTATGCATATGAAGGGCCCATCGAGATGACTAGCATAGAGTAAGTGCTTAAGAAATGGGAACTTTGATTACGATTGTCAAGCTGTATCATCTCTGAGATGGGTCCAGGGAAGATGCAGTGAGATAATTTGTGTCAAACCCCTGGCGCACGCATCACTGACTGGGGCCAGTATTGTTCCCTGGGTGCACCGTTCACCTGTCATCACTGATGACATCATTGTGTGCCGGGTGCGCAGGAGCCCTGGCTTCCCTCCCAGGGCCAGCGCGGAACGGCAGGGCCCAATGCAAAATGAACACGTGGGGCCTCTTGTTCAGGTCTTAAGAGTTTCAATTTGGCGACGGCAGAGCATTACACTAGGTGTGCGGCCCCAAGCACAGGGACAGCAGTACACGCCTGAGGTGGGCCCTGTCCTTTCCCAAGGTCACCTGGGCAGAGAGCTGTTGTTTGGGTCGTGGAGGCTGATTTTACAAAGGCCTCTTCCCTGTCCCTTCACCCACAGGTGCTTGCCACCCTCCCACTGGTTCCCTTCGAAAGGCTGCTCCCAGTGCAATCAGGGGACACGAGACCCAGAGTCCGGCCAGAGTCAAAGGCAGGGACCAGCCCTGGATGAGTCACAGCTGCTTCACCCCCCTCCCCCGTGGGTACAGTCCCACCCAAGCAGGGACCAGCCCTGGATGAGTCACAGCTGCTTCACCTCCCCCTGTGGGTACAGTCCCACCCAGGGAAGCCTGCACTGACAGCCCGGCTGCAGGAGCAAGGCTGATGGGGAACAGTGATAACTAGACAGGCTCCAAATCGGAATCCAAGCCGTATATGTAAATATGAAGGGTTTTTTAAAAAAGAATGTGTGATGGCTTATACTGGTGCAGCTCAGAATTACATTTCCTACAAGAAATCATTTAATGAATTCGCAAGACTAAGTCAGATTGTGTGCGGTATGTATGAGAGGAGCCTCATTGAAATGCGAGTGTTTCCTCTACTGCAAACACCACTCCTCCCGGTATGGATAGGAAGCCACCCCCTAGGAGATGGATAAGAACACCCCCTCCCCCACAGGCAGTATTGGCCAGTAGCAGTGACCACAGGCAGGTCCCCCGCTAGGGGCTCTACAAGGAACCTTTTACTTAGTTCTCTCTACCACCCTATGGCTAGTAAGTTACTCAAATTCACTTATGAAGTGGATGATCATTTGACAAACCTGTGTACTTTGCCACCACCCAATATAGTCATCCAGTTATTATGTGAATGACAAAAAGTGATAAAGGCCCCCAAATAATGAATATGTATGTATCTACTGCAAAATGTGCTTTACACATATTATTGCATTTGTGCCACACATTGGTTTTGTGAAGATTACTAGTATTATCCCCATTAGACAGATGAGGAAACTGAGGCTTGGGGAAATTGGGTACTCAGGCCACACAGCTAGTGATGGAGTTACAGAAAGGCTATCTTAGAAGTTACCTTAGTCAGCTAGGGCTGCTATAACAAGACTAGAGGCCCGGTGCACGAAATTCGTGCATGGGGGTGGGGTGTTCCCCTCAGCCTGGCCTGCACCCTCTCACAATCCGGGACTGCTGGCTCCTAACTGCTCACCTGTCTGCCTGTCTGATTGCCCCTAACCACTCTGCCTGCCTGCCTGATCACTCCTAACTGCCCTCCCCTGCCAGCCTGATCACCCTAACTGCTCTCCCCTGCCGGCCTAATCGTCCCTAACTACCTCTGCCTCGGCCTTCACCACCATGGCTTTGTCCGGAAGGAGGGCCCGATGACTGGAAGATGTCCGGTCGACCCGGTCTAATTAGCATATTACCCTTTTAGGATAGATACCAGGCTGGGTGGCTTAAGTGACAGACGTCTACTTCTTGCAGTGCCAGAGGCTAAGACGTCCAAAACCAAGGTGCCAGCAGATCTGCTGTCTAGTGAGGCTCTCTTCCTGGTTTGCAGACAGCCACCTGCTCATTGTGCTCCCGGTGGCGGAGAGCAGAGAGAGAGGCATCAAGCTCTCTGGGTCTCTTCTGAGACCAGGGCACTGATTCTATCCTGGGCTCCACCCTCCAACCTGAAGGCCCATCTCCAAATACCATCACGGCGGGAGCAGGATTTCAGCATATGACTGAGGCAGGTGGGTGCACGGACATGCAGCCCAGAGCAGCGATTAGATCTTCAGAAATCAGGAGAGGAATTTATTTTCTTTGCAATAGAGAACTGTACTGCCAACTTTGGAATATTTACTTATGGTTTTGCTCCACACGGAACATGTTTGGCCTTCTGTGCTCCAAATATTCAGTGAGAGGTACATGTGAGGCTTCAAATTCCTGAAGCCACAAAGGGAAAAAAAAAAAAAGGTGGCTTGATGCCAGTGGTGAAAGAGTTAAAAACCCTCCTGCTTGTCAGCCTCAGTCATTGCTGAACCAGGCCAGCAACTTTTTTTTCCCCAGAAAAGGTTATAAGTAAACACAGTATGTAACATTAGCTCTGTACTCCCTAATCCCAAACCAGGGCCAGCACTGGAAGTTAGAGGATACGCAGGGACCAACAATGCCGGGCGGGGCAAAAGTAGGGTTACAGTTGTTTGTCTGGAAAATACAATAATTCAGAAATAACACAAGAATAAACTCTGGTTTTGCATACTCGAACTGTAAACCTACTTTTGCCCACCTCTGTATATGGGGGTGACAGAGGTTTCCCTTCTCTTAGGATAGCTTTTTTTTTTTTTAAAAAAATGAAGAATATTCAAATCAACTGAAAAGTACAGAACATCGCATAGCAAACACTATAGTCCCAATGCCCCAGATCACCGAATATAATCATTGTGTTGCGATCTCCAGATGTTTTTAAAGTAAGAAAATAAAACCACTGCTAAGGTTGTGCCCAGTGTCCCTGCCCTCAAGAGCCCCCCTAAAGCTACTGTTATCATGAAACGGATGCTTCCTTCCAGCCTGTTACAATACTTACATATTATGTATCTGTGTCTTTAAATGTTCTAAGGCACTGTCATTTATATAAATCAGCGGTTCTCAACCTGTGGGTCGAGACCCCTTTGGGGGGTCGAACGACCCTTTCACAGGGGTCGCCTAAGACCATCGGAAAACACATATATAATTACATATTGTTTTTGTGATTAATCACTATGCTTTAATTATGTTCAATTTGTAACAATGAAAATACATCCTGCATATCAGATATTTACATTACGATTCATAACAGTAGCAAAATTACAGTTATGAAGCAGCAACGAAAATAATTTTATGGTTGGGGGTCACCACAACATGAGGAACTGTATTAAAGGGTCGAGGCATCAGGAAGGTTGAGAACCACTGATATAAAGTTTCTTGTTCCACTGCTTTTGTTTTTGAGACCTGTGGGTCCACGCGATCTTTTCAAAGGCAGGACCCAGGATCGCATGGCCCCTGCAGGACGGATCATGTTCTGTTTGTCCCTCCTCTGGTGGGCGCACACGGAGGCTGCAGGCAGTGTTTTGCTATTCCAGCCGCGCGGTGAGCCTCCGTGGGACCTGGTGACAGCCCTGAGGGTGTGTTCCTGGGCTGCGTGGTGTGGACATGTGCAGTGTTACCGGAAGTCCATGCGTCTCTCTCAGCATCACAGCTACTTCTTCCCACCCTGGGCCCTGTCTTCCATTTGAGAGACAAGTCACACGCCTTTACAAGTCCCTTCCTCAGTTGCGCGCGCGCTCTCTCTCTCTCTCTCTCTCTCTCCTCGTCGGATACACCACTTCCAGCTCCCAGACCTGTGCTAACTGGTCCTGGCCCGAGCTCGGCTAGGTTCCGAATGGACCTGAGCTGGCTGATCGACCGCCACACGCCCCAGTGGCCACCACACTTTGAAATGTGGCCCCTGCGTCTCAGGAATGGATTTCTAATTTCACTTCATTGAAATTTAAATTAAAACTGCAAAACCGATACTTGACTCAGGTTTTAGAACACTTTTAAGGATATTTGGTACAATTGGGCCATATGCATCGACTTTTTCAACTGAATGTTATAAAATCTAAATCCAGATAAAACCTTTGTGAACTTAGTATCCAAATTGAGATGTGCTATTGGCATAAAATATATACTAGGTTGCAAAGACTCCGTATGAAAAAAAAATTAAAAACATCTCATTGTTAGTTTTTTCAAAAATCGGTTTGAAATAATGTTCTGGATACACTAAGTTAAAATATATTGTCAAAACTAGTCTCACTTGCTTTTTGTGTGTGTGTGTGTGTATTAATCCTCATCTGAGGATATTTTTTTCCATTGATTTTTAGAGACAATAGAAAGGGGGGGGGGGGAGAGAGAAATATTGATGTGAGAAAGACACATCGATTGAGCCTGAAAATGAGGTATCAAATCCAGGACCCTTCAGTCTGAGGGCTGATGCTCTACCCACTGAGCCAAACTGGCTAGGGCTCACTTGCTTCTTTTCTTTTAAACCTTTTTAAATCTGGTTACTAGAAAACATAACATATGGGGTTAAATATAACAAAATATATTATTAAATACAATTTTTAAAATAAAATGAAAATAAATAAAATTAAAATAAATTTTAAAGTTTTTAAAACTGAGGAGAGACAAAATGGCGGCAGAATAGACGGACGACGTGTCCCATGCCTTGTCCCGGAGCAGTTAGGGTGAGCAGCTGAAACGAGTAACATCCAGCCTGAATTGGCAGAGGAGATTCAGCTGGGAGACGGTTTGCAGTCGGGAAAGGCAGAGGACTCCTGGCGAAAGGTAAAGTCAAGGCTCTGGGAAAGATAATCGGCCAGACCTCTGAGCCCTGAGGATCAGAGGGAACCCACATGCACCGTCTTGGGCCGCGTCCCTTGGGACGGGCGCAGTGGAAATAAAGGTACGCAGAACTGCTGGTCGGCAGGGGATTCTAGATCTGGGTCCACA
>NW_005358435.1:1545389-1551319 GCF_000412655.1 Myotis brandtii | reverse complement strand
AGTTTCTTGTTCCACTGCTTTTGTTTTTGAGACCTGTGGGTCCACGCGATCTTTTCAAAGGCAGGACCCAGGATCGCAGGGCCCCTGCAGGACGGATCATGTTCTGTTTGTCCCTCCTCTGGCGGGCGCACACGGAGGCTGCAGGCAGTGTTTTGCTATTCCAGCCGCGCGGTGAGCCTCCTTAGGACCTGGTGACAGCCCTGAGGGTGTGTTCCTGGGCTGCGTGGTGTGGACATGTGCAGTGTTACCGGAAGTCCATGCGTCTCTCTCAGCATCACAGCTACTTCTTCCCACCCTGGGCCCTGTCTTCCATTTGAGAGACAAGTCACACGCCTTTACAAGTCCCTTCCTCAGTTGCGCGCGCTCTCTCTCTCTCTCTCTCTCTCTCCTCGTCGGATACACCACTTCCAGCTCCCAGACCTGTGCTAACTGGTCCTGGCCCGAGCTCGGCTAGGTTCCGAATGGACCTGAGCTGGCTGATCGACCGCCACACGCCCCAGTGGCCACCACACTTTGAAATGTGGCCCCTGCGTCTCAGGAATGGATTTCTAATTTCACTTCATTGAAATTTAAATTAAAACTGCAAAACCGATACTTGACTCAGGTTTTAGAACACTTTTAAGGATATTTGGTACAATTGGGCCATATGCATCGACTTTTTCAACTGTGAATGTTATAAAATCTAAATCCAGATAAAACCTTTGTGAACTTAGTATCCAAATTGAGATGTGCTATTGGCATAAAATATATACTAGGTTGCAAAGACTCCGTATGAAAAAAAAATTAAAAACATCTCATTGTTAGTTTTTTCAAAAATCGGTTTGAAATAATGTTCTGGATACACTAAGTTAAAATATATTGTCAAAACTAGTCTCACTTGCTTTTTGTGTGTGTGTGTGTGTGTATTAATCCTCATCTGAGGGTATTTTTTTCCATTGATTTTTAGAGACAATAGAAAGGGGGGGGGGGGAGAGAGAAATATTGATGTGAGAAAGACACATCGATTGAGCCTGAAAATGAGGTATCAAATCCAGGACCCTTCAGTCTGAGGGCTGATGCTCTACCCACTGAGCCAAACTGGCTAGGGCTCACTTGCTTCTTTTCTTTTAAACCTTTTTAAATCTGGTTACTAGAAAACATAACATATGGGGTTAAATATAACAAAATATATTATTAAATACAATTTTTAAAATAAAATGAAAATAAATAAAATTAAAATAAATTTTAAAGTTTTTAAAACTGAGGAGAGACAAAATGGCGGCAGAATAGACGGATGACGTGTCCCATGCCTTGTCCCGGAGCAGTTAGGGTGAGCAGCTGAAACGAGTAACATCCAGCCTGAATTGGCAGAGGAGATTCAGCTGGGAGACGGTTTGCAGTCGGGAAAGGCAGAGGACTCCTGGCGAAAGGTAAAGTCAAGGCTCTGGGAAGGATAATTGGCCAGACCTCTGAGCCCTGAGGATCAGAGGGAACCCACATGCACCGTCTTGGGCCGCGTCCCTTGGGACGGGCGCAGTGGAAAGAAGGTACGCAGAACTGCTGGTTGGCAGGGGATTCTAGATCTGGCTCCACAGTCAGTAAAGGCTGAAGAGTGACGGCAGGAGAGGAGCGCGCAGAGGGGCAGCCTCTCTGGTCTCTGTGGCTTGTGCCTTTCTTCATAGAGCCTAGTGCATAGGACCTTTCGGATACAGACACTTACCCGTGGCTGGAGTGTGGGAGAAAGTGCAGAATTGTGGAATCTGGGGGGGAGGGGGGTCCAGGAGAAGTGGCAGCGAGTGTGGTGCTGAGTCATGCCTGAGCCTGGGACCTGGGCAGCCATTTTGTCCTGAAGAGATAGATCCTCCCTCCAGTATCCAGGCAACTAATACCACCACACCCAGATTCCACCCTGAATGGTAAAAGGATTAACGCGCCCCCCCCCCCAAAAAAAACCTAAATAGTCCCTGAGAGTCCAAAGGGGCTGGCCTAAAGAGAGACTTTCAGTCTCAGCAATCGGAACCTGAGAAACACTACAGTACAGAAGACTGGCATCTTAAGCCAGCCAAAGGAACACTTCACTTTTTCATTTTTATTTTATTTTATTTTTTGTATTACTTTATCTCTTTTTCTTTTTTTCTTTGTTTTCCTGTTTTTGTTTGTTGCTTTATTTTCTATTTCTTTTCACATTATTTTTCCATTACTCTATTTTATTTTATTTTTAGTTGCTATTTTTATACTATTTTTGAAATCAAATTTTTTGTAAATTTATTATTATTATTTTTTCTCGTTCTCTTTCCTCTTATCCACCCATCCCCTTTCTACTTCCTCTATACTGAACTGAGATCCTCCCCATATTCATCCAACTTTTAACCTTATCTTCTATATATAAGCTCAGCATCTACAGGTTCTGCCCCCACCCTCTTTGCTGGGGGTTTGGTGTTTATATTTTTTTATTTTATTTTTATTATTACTATTATTTTTGTTTGTTTGTTTGTTTTGTTTGTTTGTTTATGTATTGGTTCTGTGGTGTTTTCCCCATATATATAATCTCCTTTTCTTCCTTCTTCTTTTCTCTCCTCCACAGCTTTTGTTTACACATGACCCCTTATGGCTACAGCTCAACTCCATGCTTCCTCCCGCTGGGCCACCTTGCAGTCCTCACGTCTTACTACCAGATGCCCCACATTCCCAATTCATCTGCATGACAGGGAATCTGATGGGCCCTGTTCATTTGTCCTGCCCAACCTTGCCAGACATTGTAGAATCTTTTGTAGAATCTGCACCTGATCAGGGGGTCAGAAGGGGTCATGTGTGATGTGTGTGTGTGTGTGTGTGTGTATGTGAGTGAGGCACAGATAGATCCCACAGGACCTTCGGGGTCAGGCTAAACGGGCTCGCCTAACTAGGCAGCCTCTGTTACCATGTAAGCAGTTCCAGGAGGCCAGCTCATCCTCAGAAGCCTAGTGTTTTTAAGGGGAGCTGCTGTAACTGGGAGCCAGGCCTCACCCCCACCCAGGGTGCCCTCAGATAACACCTGGGACTCTACAGACACCGCTGCCAGGGACCTGCTATCTCGGCTGTGGTCCCACGGTCAACGAATCTCCAGCCACCCTGGGCGCAGGCTCCTGTGAGTTCTGAAGGGTGCTCCCCTCTGACTGGCCCAACGCCTTAGCCCAGGGCACTGCAACCATGCAAGCAGCAGACACGTGAGCAGCTGACTCCTGTTCGAGGAGCAACAGCCCCAAGAGCAGCTTGCCCCAGGCCTAATAGCAGAAGCCTCACATGGCCTGCCCCTGTCCAAGGAGCAGCAGCTGTGTGAGCGGCCCGCTCCCTCGTCCGAAGAGCAGCAACCACGTGAGCAGCCTGCCCCGTCTGAGGAGCAGCAGTCGCACAAGCAGCCTGCCCACGATTGAGGAGCAGCAGTCCCACGCAGCCCGTCCCCATCCGAGGAGCAGCAGCTGCGCAGCCCACACCCTCCTCCTGTCTGAGGAGCAGTAGGTGTGCGAGAAACCTGCCCCCATCCAAGGAGCAGCAGCTGCACGAGCAGCCTGCCCCCATACGAGGAGCAGCAGCGGTGTGAGCAGCCCATACCCATACGAGGAACAGCATCGCCATGAGCAGCCCGCTCCCATTCAAGGAGCAGTAGCCGCCCGAGCAGCCTGCCCTAGTCTGAGGAGCAGCAGCCACACGAGCAGACCACCCACGTCTGAGGAGCGGCAGACCTGCACAGTCCACACTGGTCTGAGGAGCAGCAGACACACGCAGCCTGCACCTGTCCGATGAGCAGCAGCTGGGTGAGCGGCCTGCCCCCATCCGAGGAGCAGCAGACACATGTGTAGCTCTCGCCCGCCCGAAGAGAAGCAGCCACGCAAGCAGCCCATCCCCCGTCCGAGGAGCAGCAGCCACGCAAGCAGACAGCCCCCGTACAAGGAGCAGCAGCTGCAAGTGCAGCTCACTCTGGCCCGAGGAGCAGCAGTCGCCTGAGCAGCTCGCCCCTGTCTGAGGAGCAGCAGCCACATGAGCAGACAGACCGACCATATCTGAGGAGCGGCAGCCCTGCGCAGCCCACACTGGTCCAAGGAGCAGCAGCCACACGCAGTCTGCACCTGTCTGATGAGCAGCAGCTGGATGAGCATCCCGCCCCCATCCAAGGAGCAGCAGTCGCATGTGCAGCTCACTTCTGCCCAAGGAGCAGCAGCCACGCAAGCAGCCCATCCCCCATCTGAGGAGCAGCAGCTGTACTAGCAGCCCACACCGTACGAGGAGCAGTAGCCCTGTAAGCAACCTGCCCCTGTCCAAAGAGTGGCAGCCTCACGAGCAGCCCACGCCATCTGATGGACAGCAGCAGTGTGCAGCCAGCCCCAATCCAAGAAGCAGCAGCCACATGAGCAGTCCATGCCTATCCGAGGAGCAGAAGCCACGTGAACAGCCCGCTCCTGTCCAAGGAGCAGCAGCCGCGCTCATCCAGCCCCCACCTGAAGAGCAGCAGCCTCGTGATCAGCCCACCCCTGTCCAAGGAACAGCAGCTGTGCGAGCAGCCTCACCTACCAGCCAGAGGAGACACCACTGCTGCAAACAGCACCCACCAGAGGAGCCGCTGCCAACTGAGGAGCAGCCACTACTGCGACGACTTGAGGAGCAACTGCAGCCCGAGGAACCACTGCCACCCAAGGAGCAGCCCCTGCACGACTCAACATCTAGATCAGTCAGTGAGATCAAAAATGGGTAGACAGCCCTAGCTGGTTTTGCTCAGTGGATAGAGCGTCAGCCTGCGGACTGAAGGGTCCCAGGTTCGATTCTGGTCAAGGGCACATGCCTAGGTTGTGGGCTTGATCCCCAGTAGGGGACGTGCAGGAGGCAGCCAATCAATGATCCTCTCTCATCATTGATGTTTCTATCTCTCTTTCCCTCTCCCTTCCTCTCTGAATTCAATAAAGATATATATATATATTTTTTTAAAGGGTAGACAAAGAAACCCCCAAAGGAAAGAAAAGGAGGACTCGCCAGAAAAGCAGCTAAGTGAAACAGAGGCATGCAATATGTCAGAAAAAGAATTCAGAATAAGGGTCCTAGAGTGCATAAACTGGATGGAGGAAAAAAATCAACAACTTATGTAAGAATCAAGAAGAAATAGATGAAAAAATCAATAACTTATGTAAGAATCAAGAAGAAATGAAGAGTGATATAGCTGCAATAAAAAACACCGTGGAAAGTTTCAACAGTATACTAGGAGAAGCGGAGGACTGAATTAGCGAATTAGAAGACAGGAAAGCAAAACACGCCCAAACTGAACTGCAATTGGAGAAAAAAATTAAAAGACAGCAGGAGAGCCTAGGGGAGCAATGGGACAACATGAAACGAAGCAACATACGAATAATAGGGGTGCCAGAACAACAGGAAGAGAAACAAGGGTTAGAAAACCTATTTGAAGATAATGTCAGAAAACTTCCCTGAGGTGGGGAAGAAAAAAGTCACACAAGCACAGAGAGTTCCAAACAAGATGAACC
Source organism: Myotis brandtii (assembly GCF_000412655.1). Classification (NCBI taxonomy): domain Eukaryota; kingdom Metazoa; phylum Chordata; class Mammalia; order Chiroptera; family Vespertilionidae; genus Myotis; species Myotis brandtii. The sequence continues at coordinate 1,545,833 of NW_005358435.1, read as the reverse complement.
TGAAAAGACCCACACCAAGACACATCATAATTACCATGGCAAATGTTCAGGACAAAGAGAGAATCTTAAAGGCTGCAAGAGAGAGACAGAAAGTTACATACAAGGGATCTCCCAGTAGATTATCAAATGATTTCCCAACAGAAACACATCAGGCCAGAAAACAATGGACGGAAGTTTACAAAGTGATGCAAAGCAAGGGACTGAATCCAAGAATACTCTATCCAGCAAGGCTATCATTCAAAATTGAAGGGGAAATAAGAAGCTTCACAGATAAAAAAAGGCTAAGGGAGTTTATCACCACCAAGCCAGCAATGCAAGAAATGCTAAAGGGACCAGTGTAAAAAGAAGAAATAAAAAGCTCAGAAAGAAAACAGGCACAAAAAATAAAAATGGCTACAAACAAGTACCTTTCAATAATAACTTTAAACGTAAACGGACTAAATG
>NW_005358435.1:1539854-1541143 GCF_000412655.1 Myotis brandtii | reverse complement strand
AGGTCAAGGGGGGCGGGGGGGAAGGAGACATATGTAATACTCTTTGTAATACTTCAAGCAATAAAACAAAATTTTTAAAAAGACAAAAATAAAGAAAATAAAAATGTAAAAAAAGTTTTTAAAACTAAAGATAAATTAAAATTATAATACAAATCACACGAAACATACCATTAAAATAAAATATATATCTTTAAATTTTTCCCACCCATTTCTGTTTACCTTTTGCTAGAAAACTGAGCAAACACGTGGCTTGTGTTATATTTTGAATGGACAATGCCGCCTGTCTTTGCCTAAGGCTGGCTCCTGCTCTTTCTGATCTTTGCTTTAACATCGTCTTTTCAAGGGGGCCTTGCCTGCCCACACGTGAGCATCACCCGTTCCTGAAGCAGTCAGCCCCTCACATTGCCTTGTCTGTTCTCATCATCACTGCCTGCCATTTGGGGGTTGTTTATTTCTTTGTTGTTTTTCTCAGCAGGAGGACACACACAAGCATCTCCCAACAGGAGTCTTCCCTCTCCTGTCCCAGCGGTCTGCATGGTGCTGGGATGGTGTCTGCCTCATGGTTTACGCTCAGAAGTATCTGCGGAGTGAAACTCATCCCAGCCATTCCTTAGGAACAGCCCAAGAATTTACAAATTCACCTGGGAATCTAACATGAGAGACACACCAATTTCTACTTGGGCTTCCTGGCACAATTGGAAATGGTTTTTCATTTGTCACCCAGCCATCCTGAAAGGCAGGGTGGGGGTCGTGGGGGAGAAGATGTTAGAATTTACGAAGGAAGCAAATTTGCCTGCAGTTGGATAAAAGATCACGGTGGGAACCAAAAAATAAAAAAATAATAAAAGAAATCAATCAATCATTTCTTTCTTGATGGCTCTTTAAAATATTTAGCTGAAATTGTCCTCATCTGGGCGTCAGCTGTTTTCTCTGCAAACACCCAGCCCTGGCGCTCACACAGCGCGGACACTCTCTGTGCCCCCACTTCGAGCCCTGGCCTGATCGCTCACATTAACCTGGAAGCAAATATACAACGTTCGGGTTGAGAAAGCAGTTTTCACTCATAAAACCCTTTGATAGTTTGGCCATCTGGTCAGAGTGGAGCCCGGCCTGAAGGAGGCCCGAGGAAGGTGAAAGGGCACAGCCTCCCAGGGTCAAGGGGGCCTGCCAGTTTGCTCTCGCGGACTCCACTAAAGGGCGCCTGACAAATTATTGCGCATTCCACAGCCTTTGCCTAAGTATTTGATTACAGTGGCAGGAATGTTGATATTTTCAGGCTTGAGTCAGAA
>NW_005358435.1:1500477-1539748 GCF_000412655.1 Myotis brandtii | reverse complement strand
GGGGCGGGGGGGAGAGGGAGAGGTGCGCTCTGTTCATTGATGCCTCTCAGATGGCCTGTCCCCGCCTGGGTGGGATGTTCTGTGCGGACCAGTGTGTTCCGAGCCTTTGGCTTTGGCCATGTTGTGAGGGATGCTGCCTGCCCCTCGGGGAGAGGAGAAACCCACGGTGCCACCCGGAATCGCCAGGGGCAGCCCCTCTGCTATTTGCCTTGCTGTTTAGTAATAAAATAACAAAGGAAGCCGCAATCCTTGGGAGCTCTGTGCTCTTTCCGGTGTGAATGTCAACAGAACTAAACATATTTATGGCTTTATTTCTCCGAGGGGATCACAGACAGCAGGGAGTTTGCGGCGATTAAGTGGTGTTTTCTCCAGAGGCCTGGACAGACGCCGAGGAAAGCACTCGGTTTTATGGGGTCTTTGATAACATGAGTACAGTGAGTGGACGGCGGGTCCCTGAGCCGCTCTCGGTGCATCCTACACGTCTACACCGTGCCGTGAAGGCACTGCCCTCCCTCAAAATGAGGACCCACGAGGACACTGTCCGTGAACACACTTCTTGCTGTGGCTTTAGAAAGTGATGGTCCCTCGTTCCAGGGAAGGACAGCTCCATTCCGGTAAAAGCCACAGGCCGGCCTTTCTGCTTAAGACTTCTGTTTGTCTGTCTGTGTTTACTTGTAACATCAGGAGGAAAAGAAGAGCCGGGACAGGCGGATGCACAATCGAGTCGTGAGGGGCCCTGGCCTCCAGCACGAGGGATGCGCTGGGGTGAGGGATCTGAGTGTCGGGACCCCCTCTCCTGGTGCCCCTGTGAGGGACTGGAAGTCCCTTGGGACTCCCTATATTTATTGTGGTATAATACACATGACATAAAACATACCGTTTTAACTACTTTGAAGTGTAAAATCCAAGGGTGTATAAGAGACGGTCCATTCACAATGTTGTGCATCCTGCCACACTATTTCGACCCAGAACATTTCTATTAACTGAAAAGGAAACCTTTCTGAAAACACCAATTGAAATCCTAGTGGGGACAATGCAATAAGCCCATAAAAGGTAGCGGGAAACTGCTTACTAGATCTGTTTCCTTCATGGTAGGGTATCAGGTCAGGAGTGGAATATGTCCATGCAGACACACACTCACATATAGTTATATATATATACATGAGAGAGGGCAGGGGAGGACCCTATCACCACTGCCTGGTCACGTGCAGCTTTCAGTTCTGCTGGGATAGTGCCCACACGTGTCATCTAGTCGTTTCACTGTGTGTCATGTGAAGACATCCCCTTGGTAAGCCTCAGCTCCTCCAGGCACTGAGGGTTTATGAGAATGACTGTGACTTACACCATCAATAACAGTCAAAAGGAGAGGGGACCACCAGCACAAAGCATGGTGCCAGGTGCTCACATGCCTCATTGCTCACCCACCAGAGCCGGAATCTGCAAAATGGGGAGAGGGGCCGATGGTCCCATTTTACAGATCGGGACAGTGAGGCTCCTGTATAGGTGAAGGCAGTGCAGAGGGTAACACACTGACTAGTACCAGAACACTTAGCCATGAAGCTCAGCGCCACACAGAACGTGTAAGTTCACACAGGATCCTATACTCAAGTAACAACAACAGGAAACAGACACAGGTTCTTCACTATACACAAGCTGTACGGACAATCTGAGTTCTTGGACAGGAGGTGGACAGCCATTCCCTCCTGAACAGTCATTCCCTCTCATTCCTTCTAACAAGACCCTGATTTTGTGCAGACCAACTGGTGCCTGCCTCCTGGATTCATCTAAACCAGCAGTTCTCAGTTGACGGATCCCAATGCACCCACTTAGAATGAACTAAGGAAATACTTGTTTGTTAACTCACTTAGACTTAGAACGACAACAATCCCATTCCATAATTACACACATAAACAACAATTTTATGAATTATGTGTGGAACAATATTTTGACATAGAAAACAAGACCATCCTAGCTGGTTTGGCTCAATGGATAGAGTGTCAGCCTATGGACTGAAGGGTCCCGGGTTCGATTCCGGTCAAAGACACATGCCTGGGTTTTGGGCTCGATCCCTAGTAGGGGGCGTGCAGGAGGCAGCCGATCAATGATTCTCTCTCATCATTGATGTTTCTATCTCTCCCTCTCCCTTCCTCTCTGAAATCAATAAAAATATATTAAAAAAGAAAAACTCCCACACAAACAAAACCTTTATTGAGAAGAGAGGCACTCGGTTTTTTATAGTTTTTTTTGCAAATCTCATTGATGCCCAGCTTTAATAGAAGACAGCGGAGTCTCACATCTGCTTCTGCATTCAGTCCCTGAGCCGTGTTGCTTTGGTTGAAGGGCGAGGGAAGACATTGGCTCTCACAGATATGCGTTTGGAAAAGACTGAAGGATTGTAATGGCCTTTTAGAGAGCTGAGGAGAGTCTAACTTGATACCTCACCCAGGCTGCACAAGTGGTCGTTTTTTTAGAAGGTTAGCTGTCTATGGACCCTGAAATCATACCGATGGACTTTACACATGGTCTGTCACATCAAAACCTATTGCACTTACACTCTGAAGAGATCTTTTACCCATGCGTAATTTTTTTTAACAGCGTGCATTGGTCAAATGAAAAATACTTGTCACACAGATCTGGATGTTGGCACATTTCATCATGAAGTATTCAAAAAAGTCACATTGGTCAACATCACCACTGATTTCATTAGGCAAGAGCCTGAGTACTGGGAAGCAATCAGGGTCACGGTGGTGGGTCTAATATTTTGAAATTCTAATTTTTGCTTGAAAGCTCCAATGTTATCATTGGCAACAAATACTGTGTGCTGTTGTCTTTGAAATGACATGTTTACTTCATTCATCTCCTGGCAAAAGTCTGCCAAACACTGAAGTTTGAGAAGCCAGTGTGTCAGCTGTACTTGGGTATAAAAACAGTGTTCCATGAGAAATGCAGCTAGTTCAGCTCGAAATTCAAACACGCGCTTTCCCGCCAGAGGGCATGGCAGCGCAGGGCTGGACAGCTTTCTTCATAGAACTTCCTGTTTCACATAAGGACTGAAAAAAAAAAAGTGTACTCAAGGGTGAATTAAATTTTACTGCTTCATCAGGACGTTTATTTTTATTTATTTATTTTTTAAAATATATTTTATTGATTTTTTTTACAGAGAAGGAGGGAGAAGGATAGAGAGTTAGAAACATCAGTGAGAGAGAAACATCGATCAGCCGCCTCCTGCACACCCAACTGAGCGCAGGGCAGTGAGGAAAATGCTGACCACTAGCAATTTGCTGACCGGGTGTCATTGGAGTGAGGCATAGCGATTTCACCCCCAGTTGCTTTGGCACTGTTAGTGCAAATGTCCACACAATGAAACGAGGCCAATCCCTTTTTAGCATTCTGATAAAAATCATTTGACCTCGCAACCCCCTGACTCGGAGGGTCTCAGAGACCCCAGGATTCCATGCACTCTACTCTCTAAGGACCAGCTGGTCTGTATCAGTCAGAGGAAATCTGTTGCCTTTCCTCAGTGATTATTCTTGAGCAGGTCACGTGACCCAATTCTGGCCAATGAGATGGATATCAGCTGGGGGCCTCTGAAAAGGTTTTTCTCCCTGACAAAAAAAAAAGGGAGCTACCACAGGAAAAACAAACAAACAACTTTTGCCCCTTATTCCATTTCCCTTTGCTGGATGAGAATGTGATATTGGTGTGATGGCAACTGGGACTATGAGGTAAGATATCAGTGAAATGCTGAGAAAGGGGAAAGGGAGGATGAAGAGCCTATGTCCTGGATGACATTACTGAACTGGTAAGTCAAATTGGAGATACAAGATTTTTTGCTTTCTGAGACAACTAAAGTCTTTGTCTAAACCAAACAGGGGGATCTTTGTATACAAATGCATCCTACACCATATATCACCTTATAGAGATACCAGAGACCGGCAGCAGATTTTAGAAGGTACAGGGTTAGAAATGTAGTTTATGACTCAAACTTAGGAATGTATGTACATACTGTTCACTCATTCAGTCAAGAAAAACTTTTGAATCCTGAATGAGGTAGGGTTGGTTCTGGCTGTGCAGCATAGAAAACTCAAATTAAGAGTTGTTTAGCCCTGGCCGGTGTGGCTCAAGTGGTTGGGTGTCCTTCCATGCACTAGTCAGGGCACATGCCCGGGTTTTGGGCTCGATCCCCAGTAGGGGGCATGCAGGAGGCAACCAATCAATGGTTCTCACTCATCCATGTTTCTCTCTCTCTCTCTCACTTCCTTCCCCTCTCTCTCTAATCAACAAGAGATGAGTTTATTCCTGACAAGTACACAGTAGAGTGCCAATATAGCAATTCCAGAATTATTAGGAACTGAGGCTATTCCTTCTAGCCTTTCTATTATCGTCAAATTGTTTCCCACTACAGGAGCTCCAGAAATCACGTCAATATCTGCCTACCTCCAAAGAGGAAGGAGAGAGACCACATGCCTTCCCCAAGGCCATTACTGGGAAGTTACATAAGCTGAGGGTGGCCAGGCTGACCTGGAACAAACTGCCTGTCCCGGGGTGTGTTCAGCACTCAGCCCCCGAGGCCTCCCCGCTCCTGCTTCTAGAGCAGTGATGGTGAACCTTTTGAGCTCGGCGTGTCAGCATTTTGAAAAACCCTAACTTAACTCTGGTGCCGTGTCACATATAGAAATTTTTTGATATTTGCAACCATAGTAAAACAAAGATTTATATTTTTGATATTTATTTTATATATTTAAATGCCATTTAACAAAGAAAAATCAACCAAAAAAAATGAGTTCACGTGTCACCTCTGACACGCGTGTCATAGGTTCGCCATCACTGGTCTAGACCGCAATGTGTCCTGCTATCAGTCAGGGTTTTTGCTTTTGGAGAAGAATAGGAGAATGGATACCTGGGGACAAGAGCAGTCTCTGCCACAGGAGCCCGCTATGTGCTGTTTATGGAACCCTGAGGTCACAGTTTATTAATGCATCAGCTTGTACTAGGAGAATAAAGCACACTTTCTAATCACTTATATATTCATTTACTCAAAAAGTATTGCTTGAGGGCTGTTTGTACAACCCATGAGATATGAGATACTTTGGTGATAGAAAAACAAAGCAAAAGAAATTTGTATGCAGTAAGAAAAATAGCCTGATTGGGGAGATATGTTTATGGTCAAAAAGTAAATAAAAAGCCAACCACAAATGTTTTTTTTTCTTAAAGGAATAATTAAGGGTATATGCAAAGTCTAGATATCAGGAAGCTTACTGTACTTTTCTATAAACTCATGAGAAATGGAAAGCAATTAAATATCCAGCTACTGTTAAAATCAATTGTGGTACATAATTAACGATGCTGTAAAACAACAATTGTAGTTAGCATTTGCTTATCATTTACTTTATGTCAGACGCTGCTGCACCAGCTCTTTGTATGTGTTAACTAAGGTAATCCTCACGACAGTCCTATGAGACAGAGAATTATGATTCCCCCATTTTACAGATGAGGCAACCGAGGCACAGAAAAGTAACTTGATCTCCAGGTTGCACAGCTCATAAGTGGCAGAGCTGGGATTTGAACACAGAATCCAAGCTCTTAATCGCTACTCATTTATTCACTGATAGATATTTTGTTCAGCCTCTATTATTACCAGTGTGATCTAGGTGCTCAGGGTACCTCCTTATGAAACATACATCAGACAATGAATAACAGATATAACAATCTATATATATAAAAGCCTAAGTGATCGTTAAGATGGAATGACTGAAACGACCGGAATGACCAGTCGCTATGATGCGCACTGACCACCAGGGGGCAGACGCTCAACGCAGGAGCTGCCCCCAGCCCACAGGCCCCAATCGCTGATGGGGTCTGCTGGCCAACTTCCCAGTCCCTCCCCCAGGACAGCAGGCCCCAATCACCTGATCAGAGCCGGGCCCCAGGCTGGCATGGGGAACGGGGGTAGGTGGCGGCGGACACGGGCAGCGAGGGAAGGAAGAGGGGGGGAGGCAGGGAGGCAGGGAACCTAATCAGTCCTGATCGCCAGCCAGGCCTAGGGACCCCCACCCGTGCACGAAATTTGGTGCACCAGGCCTCTAGTCCATATGCTATGGAAAAATATAGAGCAACAAGAGAAGGCTCCAGGAGTGGTGGTAGGTATAAGGTGTTATTTAAAATAGAGGGGTCAGAACTCTCATTGGGAACATGACATTTGAGCAAAGATTTGAAGGAGGTGAGGCCATACGGATGGGTGCCTTCAGGAAGAGCATACAAGACAGAGGGAACAGCCAGTGCTGAGGTAGGTGCACATCTGAGATGCTAGGAGACTAGCAAAGAGGCGGGTGTGTCCGGAGCAGAGTGAGTGACGGGGAGAGTGACAAAAGTGACAAAAGCTTTAGGGAGTGTGGGTGTGGGTGCTGGTCCCACCATCAGGGCCTCCCCATCCGACTATGGCTTTGACTTTGCACCCCTGGGGGTTTTCAGTAAAAGAGGGTTGGGGTCAGCCTTAGGTTTTAACCAGTGCCTCTGGCCGCAGTGTGAAAACTAGACTGCAGGGGGCAAACCCCAGAAACATCACAGGCAGATGTTCCCATTAGAGTAAGAACTTGTTCAAGGTTAGGCAACAATATGCACAGATAGTATACTATTGTCTGGGGGCTGTGACCACTGGGGAAAGCTGCATAAAGGGACCCCTGTGCTCTCTGCAGTACCCCGCGAGTCTAAGGTTATTTCCAAATAAGAAGTAAAATACAAATAAAAACAGAACGATCCCATTTTTGTGTAAAAATGTCTATGCAAAGAAAAAACACTGCAATCTCAACAGTGCTTCTCCCTGGGTGGTGGGATAACTAACCTTTTTCTTCTAGGTGTATTTTGTAAGTCCCGGCAATGTCCACTGATGCTTTTGCACTTTAAGGAAGCAGGCTTTCTAAGACCATCTGGAATGGTCCAAACCCGAGCGGTCTGCACACAGACATAAGGCAGTGAAGTGGGAGGGGGGCTCGGGACAGCAGTTCTCCCTACAGAGGCCGCCCCGGGGCCGAGGTAAGTGGGTTGACAGATTTGGAAACTGACCTGACCCAACGATGGCACATTTGAACATCATCCGATTTATGGCCGAGGCTTAACACGCGGCAGCGTCCAGGCCCCCGTCATCACATGCCATGCTTGCTCTGGAGGAGGCCGCCACCCCCCTGGTGGCTCCATTTGTCACCAGAAACTGACATGTTTGGATAACACGCTCGCCCCATGCTGCTCGCCAGCTCCCCGGCTCTCTGTCCAGTCCTTCCCTGACACCCTGCAGTTACCTGTCTCTGAGTGACAACCTCCCTCCAGCAGGTGAGCCCCTGAAGGCAGGACCGGGGTCTCCCTGGGCTTAGAGGAGGAGCTAATATGCAATCAGGCTGAAGATGACTTTACCTTTTGCTCGCTCAGAAAGTGACGACTCAGTTTTGTCCATTCTTTGCGTTCTCTCTCTTTAAAAAAAAATTTTTTTTTATTGATTTGAGAGAGAGGAAGGGAGAGGGATAGAGAGACAGAAACATCAATGAGAGAGAAACATCACTTGGCTGCCTCCTGCATGCCCTCTACTGGGGATGGAGCCCCAACCTGGGCATGTGCCCTGACCAGGAATCCATCTGGTGATCTCTTGGTTCATGGGTCAATCAATGCTTAGCCACCGATTTTCAAAATTTCCCCTCAAGGTAACAATGAACCACAAACCAGCAAAATACGAGAGGTAATGCTTTCTATGGCCCAAAGGTATCCCTCCAAACCCCAGATGACGCCTGGACAAATTATTTAACTTTTTTTTTTTTTTTAAACAAAGCTTTGGATATAATGTTTTCCTTGTTCCTTCTTCCTGTCCCTTCTTCTTTATTTAGCAAATGCATACAGATAATCTCCCCCGTTCTAGAACACACACTGAGCAGGTAGTGTAGCGAGGGTAAGACAAACGGGGTCCTTGCTCTCATGAAGCTCAGGGGAGGGGCAATCAGGTGCTGAGCAAATGTGTAGCAGGAACCAGGTACCTGCCTTGGCGAGTGCAGGTTGGAGAAGTTCTCAGCACAGCGAGGCGGGTAGCAGCAGCCCTGACCTAGATGTGAGGAGGATCCGGGCAGGGAAGGCATCCCAGAAGTAGTGACTCTTTGTTTCTGGGTAAGAATGCTCACGTTTACTTCCCTATCCAAATGCGTGGGAGGACCCTTCTAGAAAAGCATCAGAAAGAAACCTGACCATTCTTCCAAACAATGAGCGTGGGTTTAGGAGCTACATGGAACAGGAAAAAGAAAGAGTAAGTGTGTGCGCGGACATAATTACAACTGGAACTAAGAGGCCAGACTTGTTTGTACCAGAGAAGAGAACATGCAAATGGCCCGAGTTAGGGCTGGGACAACGGGCCCGGGAAGTTACTGATGAACGCTGTGCACACAGCAGTGATATTCTTGCAGATGAGCCAGGGGTCTAACATGAACGCCCATGACACATTGGGAAGCTGGGCAAGGCCCCGGTTCTCTCTTTGTGATGTGGGGCTGTCCGTCACATGGAGGACATCTGTCACCCTGGACCCACCCACCCAATGTCAGAGGCAGCCCTAGGGAGTGTGACAGCCATCAACGCCTCAGCCATCTCCAACACACCTCTGTTTCCTGCCCGAAGTCCTCAGGTTAGTTTAAAGGTCACTTCTTGGCTGCCTTCTGTAGACCAGGGCCATGTGGTGGCCCAAAGGTGGGGTCAGTGGCAGGGGCTCTGAGGAAGGGACAGATTCAACAAGGGCAGAGTCTTGCTAAGGTGCATTCTGAGTGGGCACAGCCAGCACATTTCATAGTGAGGAGGTGGGATGTCTTTCCCTGGGACCCTGGGGTGTGATCCCCAAGCAGGAGACCCTGGGTCTGCAGAGGGAGGGCCTGAAGGGGCCAGTTGATGATGCGGGAAGGGCACCTGGTCTGAAGGACTAGCCAGGAATCAATATAAGAACAGAGGAGGCACCAGGCAAAAAGGAGCACCGCTTCCAGGCGGGGTCTCTCCACCTTGGTCCTACTGACATTTGGGGCTGGATCATTCTCTGTAGTGGGGGCTGTCATCCCTGCCCTCTGTCCACTAGATGCCAGTAGCACCATCCAGGTGTGACCATCAAAACTGTCTTCAGCCCTGGCCGGTATGCTAAGTAGAGTGTCATCCTGCACACGAACGGGTCTCGGGTTCGAATCCCGATTAAGGGCCTATACTTTGGGTGCAGGTTCGATCCCCGGCCCTGGTCAGGGTGAGTGCAGGAGGCAACCAATTCATGTGTCTCTCTCACATGGATATTTCTCTCTCTTCTCTCTTCCCCCTTCCTTCCCTTGCTTCCGCTCTAAAAATCAATGGAAAAAATATCCTCGGATGAGGATTAACCAAAAGGAAAATGAAATAAAGTAAAAATAAAATACAAAGTATCTCCAGACACAGACAAATGTCCCCTGTGGGGAGAACGGTCCCTGTCTGAGAACCACTGTCCCAGGAAACAGCTCCAGGCTGAAGGAGGAGGAGGAGCTGGCCTTCCTGCGGCCAGGAGAGTTGCTAATGGGCAGCAAACTCCGCTAAGTGACAGGATCCTGCCCTCATTCCCCGGCCAGCAGGTGTCCACTTAGGACTCAAGTTGTTCCATCTCCCTTTCAAAGATCTCCCGGGTTCAAGGAGGCTGGCGGCGGGCTGGGCAGGGTGTGAGGAGTGGGCGTGGGGAGGGGAGCTGGGCCCAGGTCTTGGTCTTGATTCGGGTGGTGCGGGTGGCACTCAGGTCGCTGCTACATTATACTTTTGTCTTTAAAACAGTCATTGCAACATCACTGTTATTTAAAAAAAAAAGAGTAGATGGCAATACATTTCATGGTTAAGAACATTAAGTACAGCCATATACTGAAATACCATGCAGCTCTTTTTAAAAATGTGGTAGATAGCTCTCTCTATTCTGATGCCAAGATGTATATGGAAGTGAAAAAAGCAAATACAGATCAGTGTGGCTAACATGTTTCCTTTGAAGCAACAAATACAAAAGGGTATAAAAATATTTCTTGTGAATGTATAGAAATCTCCAGAAAGATGTATAAGAAACTAATAAAAGGTGGAGGCCTCCAGGGTGGGGACTGAGGGCTGGCACAGAATTTTTTCATGGTATAGCTCTTTGTACCTTTAGAATATAGAACCACATGGATGGTGAATGGATTACCTCTTTTAAATAAATTAATCACACAAACAACAAACAAAAATCCAACCGCCAAAATAACACGGGATTATCGAAGGCGTCCTGACCCGACAAAATTAAGAAAGACAGGCTTAGAATTCTGCTTCCACTTCAAGTTTTTAGGGAACGAGGCCTTCCTGATGGGATCCACTTAAGGATAGGATGCCTTCTGCTAGTCGGATGTCTGCTCCGAGTTCGCGTTCACACTCAAATTATGGTGTGGAAGACCCATCACAGTGCCTCCGGGTTCCCCAGGTGTTGATTTTCCCAGTGATTTGTTTTGCTTCTTTGTGGCTTAAAAATGTTTGTGTGTGCTGCATATGTATTTGGTAATTAAGAGTGGGAAAATTGATGTTATTTGAGATTATTGTAACAAATAGGTCCTGATAAGAAAACATGAAAAAGTCTTTAAAGTCCACGAAGAAGAAGAAGAAGAAGAAGCTCCCGGGTTCAAGGAGGCTGGCGGCGGGCTGGGCAGGGTGTGAGGAGTGGGCGTGGGGAGGGGAGCTGGGCCCAGGTCTTGGTCTTGATTCGGGTGGTGGGGGTGGCACTCAGGTCGCTGCTACATTATACTTTTGTCTTTAAAACAGTCATTGCAACATCACTGTTATTTAAAAAAAAAAGAGTAGATGGCAATACATTTCATGGTTAAGAACATTAAGTACAGCCACATACTGAAATACCATGCAGCTCTTTTTAAAAATGTGGTAGATAGCTCTCTCTATTCTGATGCCAAGATGTATATGGAAGTGAAAAAAGCAAATACAGATCAGTGTGGCTAACATGTTTCCTTTGAAGCAACAAATACAAAAGGGTATAAAAATATTTCTTGTGAATGTATAGAAATCTCCAGAAAGATGTATAAGAAACTAATAAAAGGTGGAGGCCTCCAGGGTGGGGACTGAGGGCTGGCACAGAATTTTTTCATGGTATAGCTCTTTGTACCTTTAGAATATAGAACCACATGGATGGTGAATGGATTACCTCTTTTAAATAAATTAATCACACAAACAACAAACAAAAATCCAACCGCCAAAATAACACGGGATTATCGAAGGCGTCCTGACCCGACAAAATTAAGAAAGACAGGCTTAGAATTCTGCTTCCACTTCAAGTCCTTAGGGAACGAGGCCTTCCTGATGGGATCCACTTAAGGATAGGATGCCTTCTGCTAGTCGGATGTCTGCTCCGAGTTCGCGTTCACACTCAAATTATGGTGTGGAAGACCCATCACAGTGCCTCCGGGTTCCCCAGGTGTTGATTTTCCCAGTGATTTGTTTTGCTTCTTTGTGGCTTAAAAATGTTTGTGTGTGCTGCATATGTATTTGGTAATTAAGAGTGGGAAAATTGATGTTATTTGAGATTATTGTAACAAATAGGTCCTGATAAGAAAACATGAAAAAGTCTTTAAAGTCCACGAAGAAGAAGAAGAAGAAGAAGAAGGAGGAAGGAAGGAAGGAAGGAAGGAAGGAAGGAAGGAAGGAAGGAAGGAAGGAAGGAAGGAAGGAGGGAAGGAAGGAAGACGCTTTTGCTGAGACTGTAAAGTATCTTTTCTTTCTTAGGAATATTAAGCTTCCAACAAGCAGATTAAAAACTTTACCCTCCATTAAATCCTAACCCAGTGAAAGCGAGCTATCCATCTCGAGTGTCATATTTCCGGGGGGACAATGACTACCAATGTCTCTGGGATCCGTACGCTCCCGTAAGCCCTGTGAAGGAAGAACACTTTCAAGCTCCAAGAGACAATGAAGAGATTGCTGCAAGCGCATTCTTGAATAGAGGGCTGGGGTTTTAATTACACGCGAGCAGAAAGTAATACTTCCCAGGGCTGGATGAAAACACTCTTCTGAAGTAAAGCTGGGGGTTGTAAAAACTGGGGATTCCTTTCGCTAGTCATTTGTTACGGGTGACACTTCCTGGAATCTGGGCTGGAGAAGCAGAGGGGTGTCTGAGGAGGAGAGAGGGGCGTCCGGTTCAGGGAGGGGAAGGTCTTTATGAATTTTTCCAGGGCTGCAAATTCATAAAAACCAATTGTTTCATTGTAAGATGGATAGAAGTTAAGGATTAACCTCTCAATGAATTTGTAAACAAGCCATTGCATGTTGTTCAGTGTGTTAACTGTTGCTGTAGGAAAGGCAAACATCTTACCAAAAGTTGGAAAGAAAAACTGGGAAAAGGTCACCAAATACTCAGGCGACTTGCAAGGTCTAACCCAGAGGTTCTTTTTAAAAAAATCTAATTTATTGGGGTGACATCGGTCAACTTGAACATAGAGGTTTCAGGTGTGGGTTTCTGTTACATTTTTTGTATATTAGAGGCCCGGTGCATGAAATTCATGCGGGGAGTGGGGGGGCGCGGAGGGAGGTCCCTCAGCCTGGCCTGCACCCTTTCGCAATCCGGGACCCCTCAAGGGATGTCCGACTGCCGGTTTGGGCCTAAACCGGTAGTCGGACATCCCTGTCACAATCCAGGACTGCTGGCTCCTAACCACTTGCCTGACTGCCTAATCATCCCTAATTGCCTCTGCCTGCCTGGTCGCCCCTAACCACCTCTGCCTGACTGCCTCATCACCCCCTAACCGCTCGACTGCCTGCCTGATCACCTCTAACCGCTCGCCTGTCTGCCTGATTGCCCCTAACCACTCGCTTGCCTGCCTGATTGACCCTAACAAGCCCCTAACCACTCTGCCTGCCTGCCTAATAGCCCCTAACAATTCTGCCTGCCTGCTGCATTGCCCCTAACCGCCTCTGCCTTGGCAGGAAGGTTGTCCGGAAGGTTGTTGGGCTGTCCGGTCTAATTAGCATATTATGCTTTTATTATTATAGATTGCAAAGCCCAGAGGTTCTTGGGTGAGGCAATTGTGTCCCCCAGGGACCTGTGTCTGGAGACATTTTTGGATTTCACGACTGTGGGTGCTGCTGGTATCTATCGGGTCAGGAATGCGGCCAATTATCCTACAATGCACAGGCCGACCCTTGCAACAACCAATCATCCCACTCAAAATGCTGTCGGTGCTGAGGGTGAGAAACCCTGGTCAAAGCCCAGTTGAATGACGTGTTGATGGGATGCTGCTCTTGCATCCAATATTATTTATATTCAGAGCAATGCTTCCTTTTTAGGAGGGGCCCCAGCCTGTGACATAGCATTTCATCCCCAGGAGGCCTGGCCAGGAAGCACCCAAACTGTGAAGATCAGCAGGGGAGCCAGGAGATGTGTCTGTCCCCACGATGGACAACACCTCCACCCCCCAAAAGGCACAAAAAAACAGAAACAAGATATTTAGTTCTTCCTTTGGTACGGAGGGTGGAAGGAAAGCCAGAACACAAGTGGAAAGAGGAAGTCTGGCCTGGTGGTAATCTCTCCAGTTGGAGAAGTTTCCTTTAAAACATGAACTTTTCACAGGCCTTGAAATAAAATGCAAAATGTAGTCTGTAGGTGCAAAGGGACCGTAGCTTTCGTCAGGTTCTGGATGGGGTCTATACCCCCAAAAAAGTTTTAGAACCATAACTGCAAAGGGTCCAAATAACCCGTGTAACTAAATGCACTTTCTTTTCTATTTCTGAATAAGGTTTGCCACCTATTTGCATGTGGTGACAATAAGATCAGACGGTACTAAAGGGTAGCCAGAACCAAGAGGTGGGGAGGAAGTCCCTCCCTCATCTTGGGTGCAACATTTACAGGGGGAGCTAAGAAACTCAGGAATCCAGATAAATAAGATTTTAATGCAATATTTAAAAAAATCAAAGTTAATGGAAATAAAAAATTCATAGAAAAAATCCATGATGAACCATGGATTTAATTTTAATTAAAATCAGGGTCAGTATTACTGATTTTTCTTTTTGCTTCAAGCTCCACGCTGACTTGGATAGGTACGGTCACCAATCACAGCTGTTGTAGGTTTCCTGTGTATTCTTCCAGAGGGATTCCATGCACATGCAACAAATATGTACAGATCTACTACCTACATGCATGCTTTTTGTTACACTACACACACCATTCATTCTATGCCTTGCTTTCTTCGCTTACTGTTATCTTTAAGTTTGGTCCATATGAGAATAAAACATATTACATAGTTGTTATAAATGTATATTTCATATATTACTAGAGGCCCGATGCTCAAAATTCATACAAGAGTAGGCCTTCCTTCCCCCGGCTGCCAGCACTGGCTTCCCTCTGGCACCGGCTTCTCTCCAGCACCTGGGCTTTCCTCACAGCCCCAGCTTCGTCCAGAAGGACGTCCGGTCTAATTAGCATATTATGCTTTTATTATTATAGACAAGAGGCCCAGTGCATGAAATTCGTGCACGGGGGATGGGTGGGTCCCTCAACCTGGCTGGAACCCTCTGGCAATCCGGGTCCGCTGGCTCCTAACCACTCGCCTGCCTGCCTGATCACCCCCCCTCTGGCACCGGCTTCCCTCCAGCACCTGGGCTTTCCTCACAGCCCCAGCTTCGTCCGGAAGGACATCCGGTCTAATTAGCATATTACGCTTTTATTATTATAGACAAGAGGCCCGGTGCATGAAATTTGTGCACGGGGGGGTGGGGAGGGGCCCTCAGCCTGGCTGGCACCCTCTGGCAATCCGGGTCCGCTGGCTCCTAACCACTCGCCTGCCTGCCTGCCTGATCACCCCTAACCACTCTGCCTGC
This sequence comes from Myotis brandtii, assembly GCF_000412655.1. Lineage (NCBI taxonomy): Eukaryota > Metazoa > Chordata > Mammalia > Chiroptera > Vespertilionidae > Myotis > Myotis brandtii. The sequence continues at coordinate 1,524,892 of NW_005358435.1, read as the reverse complement.
CTGCCTCATTGCCCCTAACCGCTCATCTGCCTGCCTCATTGCCCCTAACCGCTCATCTGCCTGCCTCATTGCCCCTAACCGCTCATCTGCCTGCCTCATTGCCCCTAACCGCTCATCTGCCTGCCTCATTGCCCCTAACCGCTCATCTGCCTGCCTCATTGCCCCTAACCACTCGCCTGCCTGCCTGATCGCCCCTAACCCCCTCTGCCTTGGCCCCTGCCACCACAGCTTCGTCTGGAATGACGTTCAGAAGGCTGTTCAGCTGTCCAGCCTAATTAGCATATTACGCTTTTATTATTATAGATAATTATGCGAGAAAACTCACTTATTGTCTTCTCTTTTAAAGTACTGATTTAACCAATTGCTTTATATAATTAATCCGCCTTCTGCAAATCACACTTTTCCTCTAAAATCCATTTCTCTAACACTGGATCCTTCATTTGTTTGCCCGGTCACATCATTTAAAAAACACCACCACCACCCTCCAGAGAACCATACTTAGCTTTCTGTTTTTAAAAAGCGCGCACCTCCCACCGTGCGGCTGCTAGTGTCTAGAGTGGCGAGAGGGAAACTGAGTGTCCTGCAGGCCAGCTGGCCTCCTCCAGCTATTGGTCACTGTAATTGGCTTAGAGAGTATAAACCCTTCATATTCACAAATTCCGTTTTCAAAGACACGGGAGGCTTACGCTGCCACAGATGCGAATGATGGCACTAAGTGGGACTGCATGAGCTGCAGTGGAAAATCCCGGGCAGCCACTGAGCGGCCGCCCTGGACTCGTGTAATGTCGCCAACACAGGACCGTCCCGCGGTTCCTGCAGCAGCCCGGCGGTCTCCAACGAATTCCGAAGAATACACACATCTTGTTTCAGTTCAAGGGCAAGAAAAAGAAGAAAGTAAAAAGGAACACTGTGAGAAGGTATCTGGTTGGAAACTTGACCAGTCTATTGTCACAGGGTATTTTCCTTATGCCACTGAGGGCAGTGATTTGGTAACACTTATTTCACGTAGCTCCCTTCATTGCTTCCTGGTCACGTGTTTACTAAGTATAATCCCTCCACAGGTATCTGTGCAGGGTCTACTTTGTGCCTGGCCTGGGTCCAGGACCCATGATCCAGGATGACAAAGGCAAACAAACAAACCAATCGAGTCTCATGGAGTAGGGATGTCCCACGGAAAGGAAGACCAAACCTACCTGCTCCGGGATGATGGACTCCTCCAACATTTACCCTCAATGCAAAGGCTAACATAGATTTTACAACAATGGCGATGTCTTGTGTGGATATGCATACACTTATACAGCTATATAGATATTCTCAATTAACACCTGTGAGGGGAATAAGAATCTGCCAAATAATTAAAAAAAAAATATTCCTGATTATCTTTAATCTTTACAAAAAATTGTTCTTTAAAATTGCTGAAACTTTGAAACTATATATATAAAAGCCTAATATACAAAGTGTCCCCTTGGGAATTCGACCCACTGGGAGTTTGATTGCTCGCTATGACGTGCGCTGACCACCAGGCGCGGGATGAAGGAAAGCCTTGGCCTTCAGCCGACAGCCGGCAGCTGGGGAAGGGAGGCCCAAGCCGGCAGCCAGCAACTGCTAGGGACCCTAACTGTGCATGAATTTCATGCACTGGGCCTCTAATATTCTATATTTAAAGAAATGTTCTGCCCTGGCCGGGTGGCTCAATTGGTTGGAGCATCATCCGAGGCACCAGGGTTGTGGGTTCAATCCCCAGTCGGAATGTATGCAAGAGTGAGCCAGTGGGGACATGAATGGGTAGAACAACACATCAGTGTCTCTCTCCCTTCCTCTCTCTCTCTCTAAAAGATCAATCAATACATACAAATTCTCTTACATAAAAGAATGCTCCGTCTTTGATCTTGGGTCCATGTTGTCATTTATGTGGATAAACATGACAGCAGAAACAAAAATGCTCACTTACTAAGGTCTGCCTACATGATAGACACACTGCAAAGACGTCGCTCAGGCTGCCTCTGAGCCCACACAGCAGCCTGGGGAAGGGCTGGGACACCCCCAGGTGAAGATGAGTGAGGGAGGCGGGAGCAAGCACTTAGCCACCCTCACAGGTCTGCTTGGCTGCCAAACAGCACTTTCCCCTACAAGGAAAGCATCCACAAAACCCGTAAATCTATACGTAGGACACTAGGCTCTTGTCAGCGGCTGTCTTTATGTGACGAAGCAAGTGCCACGAGAGAAATCAGGATTTCTAAGTCCCAGTACTGCCCTGTCACTGGCGGGGGACAGTAGATGAGTCGGGTCCCTTCTCGTGACAAAATGAGATGAATGTTCAAAATATGGACCCCAAATGGGTCCTGTCCCAGAAAGATGAAGCCAGAGAGTGGACATGAAAAAAAAAGAAGAAAAAGTTTGGCAAATTTTTAAGTTCTTTCTAAAGCTTAATTACTGTATTATTTTTAAAAAGATCGTCTCATTTTTTTTATTGAAGTGAAATTCATACAACATAAAAACGGACCATTTTAAAGTGTGCAATTAATTCAGAGGCATTTCTTGTATTTGCGATGTTGTGCCATCACTGTCCTTATGAACATCTAGGTTGCATGTGACAACTTTGGGCCCGAGACTATGATTTTGTCTGTTAGTAATTCACTGCCCCTCAAAGACACTAGGCTCCCGCAAGACTCTCCCGACCCCCAGGCCTCTAGTTCACCCAGGGATTCCTGCCTCTTCTCCATCTCGTCATTGAATTTCAAAGCCTCACCATCGCACCCAACAAAATGCTGTGGGTATTTATTTAGTCTCTGTGTCATGTGCCCGTTTTACAAAGCAAGCGAATGTCCGCATCTTTGATTGGCTACAAAGCCAAAAACGACCCAAGGAACGAGAGAATTTTAACTATGATCATACTTAGTTTTAAAGACACCCAAACACTGAATATGTGCACACAAATTAAAAATACCCCCCAATATCCTCCCCCCCACCTTGTGAGGTTCCTTGGTGGAGGTTCCTTAGTGCTATTGAAAATGGCTAGAAATAAAAGTCGGGCTCAACAATAGTTTAAGACCTTTCAGTGCCAGTTCAAGACCTTTTCCACATTTGATAACCGGAGCTATCATTTCTTTTTTAAAAATATATATTTTATTGATTTTTTTACAGAGAGGAAAGGAGAGGGATAGAGAGTTAGAAACATCGATCAGCTGCCTCCTGCACACCCCCTATTGGGGATGTGCCCGCAACCAAGGTACATGCCCTTGACCAGAATCAAACCTGGGACCTTTCAGTCCGCAGGCCGACGCTCTATCCACTGAGCCAAACCAGTTAGGGCTGGAGCTATCATTTCTTTCCCCAAATGCAAACCAGCTATTCTGAGTATTATTAGGAAAAAAGGAAACTATTTGCAGGACGGTGTGGGAGGATGGCTTTTAGAAAGGAGGCCCGTTTCCACGGGGACCAGCCCTGCTTTAATTTCCAGGCGGGTCGTTTTATAGACTCACAAACTGCGAGAGGCCTGGCTGTTTCTCTGAAGCCACAAACTAGCCCTGCGCCTCTGTCCGTTCATGTTCTCCTCAATGCAGCTTGTTTGTGGTCACACCAGCAGCAGCAACCAGTTTTTTTGGGGGGGGGGGGGGGGCCCAGGACACACAATCTTAACAATGCAAGAATTTCCAAAAGTCCAAACATCCCCGGCCACACGGCTTCCACAAATGGAAATGGTGTCAGATCTGCATCATAATTGATCCTCCAGATTTCCACCCACAAAAGAAGGATGTGGTCAGTAAGAACAAACACTACCCGGGCAACAGGAGCCTTTTGGCAAACGTTCCCCTCCCTCCACCCACTGACGCCCAGCAGCCGACAACAACCCCAGCGTAATTGCTGCAGATACCGCCGGGGGTTCGTAAAGCGCCCGAAGCGCAGATCTGTGCTATTTTTTCTCCCTGAGAGTGAAATGCTAATAAACGGCCACGTTAGGGGCCGCCCCTCCGCCCCTCGTAATTCTTTGATTCTTCAAAAGCAAAACCATTCGAGGAGTGAAAGCTCTTTGCCTCGGCCCTTCACTAAAACAAAGCAGAGGGGGGAAAAGGGCAAAAATGAGGGCGAGTGAGGGGAAAAAGGGAAAAATTGGATAGATAGAAAGAAATTAAGCGCGTCATAAAGTCTGGCCTTTATTTTAACTGGGCTGCGGGGTCCAGCTGTGCGGCCCATAATCCAGCTGGGAGAGGGGCCCCTGCTGGGTGGCTAATTAAAACAATTATCAATACAAAGAGGGTATCAATGGCATTCCAAGAGTCAAACAAAGAGATAAAGCACTGAGGGTTTAAATTGCCAGTGGCCGATCTCTTTTAAGGCGGCTCTGGAGAGGAGTCCGCGTCCCGGAGGCTCCCAGCTCCTTTCTGAACTCACACATGTTTGCTTACGTGGGACCCTTCCTTCTGCCGGGTTTATAGACATCAAAACATGTCAGCGATGGAATTAAAGAATGTACTTCTAGGCTCAAAGCCTTCATTGTCCTAGCCTGTCAGATAGTGGGTCTGAATTTAAAAATAAGATCTTGTATGGGAGCAGGTCGCTGGCCCTCCTTCTTGAATCAGATTTTCAAAAACAAGAAACCAGAAAAGATCCCGAGTCTTTTTTGCCCCAAATCAAAGGGTCAAAGTGAACGTCTACGTAAAACTTGATTCAATACGAGGTATTTAAAAAGCACTGTGGGTAATTTCAGGAACGTTAAACATGTAGCGAGTGTGTTAGAATGTGATTGGCAGAATAAAATTTATTACCCAGCAAAAATGAAAATCTTTTTTAATTTCTTAGACCAAAGCTCCACCCCCACCCCCCTCTCCCCACCTTCTGGCTTTTGTAGGTTGAACCCTTAGGGGAACACACAGACGCACAATGACCAAGAGCTGCATACATTGTTTCTCTGATTGTGGTAAATGCTCTCAAAAGGTGTGGAACTGAAGCCACAGGTAAGACCCAGGGGAATGTCGGGCAGCTTTGAGTGGTTACAGAGCAGGACGCAACGCGGGTCGGACACGGATTAAAATGTGGGAGGCGCAGTGTGCAAAGCCCTTAGGGGAACACACAGACGCACAATGACCAAGAGCTGCATACATTGTTTCTCTGATTGTGGTAAATGCTCTCAAAAGGTGTGGAACTGAAGCCACAGGTAAGACCCAGGGGAATGTCGGGCAGCTTTGAGTGGTTACAGAGCAGGACGCAACGCGGGTCGGACACGGATTAAAATGTGGGAGGCGCAGTGTCCCCATTCCGGTGTGCAAAAGCGATCTGCCTTCTGGGAAACAAGCCAGCCTCCCACCGAGGGGACAGGCCCGGTCTGACTCTGCACACACCTTGGCGTCTCAACCTGCACGCGCAGGTGAAGGAACCTCGGGGGCTGTAATCTGAATGACCAGCCGTTTGCAAACGTTCCCCAGGGAGTCCCGTGGGGCGGGGGTGGGGTGGGGTGGGGGAGCCCTCTGCTCTCGGAGCGGAGCTGGCTGTGAGTCTGGGCTGTGCTTCAGGAGAAAGAACCAACAGCTCCAACTCACCAAGGCTCACCCTACAAGGAGCAACTCTTCTCAGAGGAGGAAGGCCGAGGAGGCTGAGATGAACTCACCAGCGGGGGTAGGAGCCCTAGAAGAAAAGAACCTTTTCCTTCCTCCTTCCCTCCCTCCCCCTACTTTCTCAACTCCTCCCCTGCGTCCCTCTCCCCTCCTCCTCTTCCCTCTCACTCTTCTCACCTTCCCCCTCCTCTATTATTTTGCCTCCAATTGCGTGTGGGGGGAACATCAAGGGCCTCACTCTTTGCCTCTGTGTTATTTTCTCCACCAGGTTTCTAGAAGGTTGTCTCCTCCTGGTGTTGAAGCATCAGTACAGAGGTCGGAGGGACGGAAGGGAAACTGGCCCAAAGCATCCGCAACACGCACCATGGTGATTAGGAGAAGGAAAGAGAGGATCTGACCAGGATGAATTTCTTTTGGGGGTGTGGGGTGGGGAATAAAAATGTTGCCTCAAAAACAAGAGATGCTCTATTTTTAAGTTATTAGTAACCAGGGAATTAATACAAACCACACAAGCTCCCCTGAATGAATGTTCAATTCAGAATTTTTCTTGATTTGAACAAAACTCCACATGCAAGCAAAGGCTTGACCAATGCAACAGAAGGTGGTAGATACTAGGGTGTGTCACTTTAGTCCCCTCTAATTGTTTAGGCCAGTGGTCGGCAAACTCATTAGTCAACAGAGCCAAATATCAACAGTACAACGATTGAAATTTCTTTTGAGAGCCAAATTTTTTAAACTTAAACTATATAGGTAGGTACATTGTTATTAACTTAATTAGGGTACTCCTAAGCTGGCTTTTGCTAAAAACGTCCTCAATCTGAGGGGTCGACCTCAGTGAATGTACCCCCACTTCTTCTAACTCCACGTCTTCAAAATAGACTCACCCAGGCCGAAAACCGACTTCTGCGCATGGGCCACGAAGTTTCAATAACACTGTACATGCGCGCCCACACGTGGTATTTTGTGAAAGAGCCACACTCAAGGGGCCAAAGAGCCGCATGTGGCTCGCCAGCCGCAGTTTGCCGACCACTGGTTTAGGCTATGGCAAGACTGGAACTCAAATGTGCTCAGGGGGCGGACCTTCCAACACCATCTATGGGCCTCGGCCCAGGTAACCTACGCCAGGATGTCATAAATCAAGCCGAACACAGCTCACATGAAACATCTAATGCTCCTGTTCTCACACATCTACATCCTTCATGACAAAAGCAAAACACAGATATCATGCTATTAATGTGGCTCAAAGTCAGAAAACTATCCAAGATGAGAGAATTGACTTATTATTGCACATGTCTGGGTATTTTTGTTGAGAGGTCTGTGATATTATTAGTATGAACAACAAATAGAACTTATAAATTATATATTTATCCTATATTTTTTTGTTTCCATTTCAGTAAAAAAAAATCACTAAGTATGTAGTTATAGTCAAGTTTTTACATAATTACATTCTAGTAACCAAAGAGCAAACTATTTTTGTAAAGAGCCAGACAGTAAACGTTTTTGGCTCCGTGGTTTATATATTTTCTCTCTCATATGTTTTTCTTGTTTTACAAACCTTTAAAAATATAAAAATCATTCTTAGCTCATGGGCTAAATATAGCCCTTAGGTAGGCTGTTAGAAATAAAATCCTGTCATTTGTCGACCCCTGATACTGACAATAATCATCTAAGAGATGAAAAAAAATCAAATACAATTATATTTAAAGTATAAATATATGAACATATATTCATTAAAAAAGTAAATGTTAAAAAAACAATAAGTACTTCATAAATGTTTTACAATGTTTTTTCTAGCCTTGGCCAGTATGGCTCAGCTGGTTGGGCATCGTCTCATGCACCGAAAGATACAGATTCTACCACCAGTCAGGGCACATGCCAGGGTTACAGGCTCCATCCCCGGTAGGGGACAAGCAGGAGGCAGCGATCGACGTTTCGTTCTCACATCTATGTTTCTTTCTCTCTCCCCCTCTCCCTTCCTCTCTCTGAAAAAAAAATCAATAAAAAAACTTTAAAAACCTTTTTCTTCTAAAAACACTCAAAATTATTTAAGATGGAAAGGTAAAATACAAATGATAATTGATATCAAGCGTTATATCAAAATTATCTAAACAAAACTAAAATATAGATATTTAAAAGTTTCAGCTACATCCCACTGAATATTTGTTATAAAAATAAGACTATTTTAAATTCCAGCATTCAGTCCACTGCCAATGTAAAGGATCTAAACATGTTACTCAAGACCAATCGATAAGCAAATCTGAGAGCAACAGGAATTATCTAATTCTACAAAATGCTCCTTAACTGCCATGTGGGACTAGACAAGCAGCGTGCTCTTTGTACCCTCTTTGGGTTAATGAGCTGAGACAATGAGACAAGAAAGGGGGTGCCCTGTATTGCGGGGAGACTGGCTCTCCAAGTGTCTGATGCGTGCACGCTTCGGGAGAGAAGGCAGTTAATTCCCTTGTCAGCGGCAGTACAAGGACCCAGTCCGGGCATTCAGAAGCAAGTGCCTTTCGATTTGCAAGCAGAGGACCCAGATGTGAAGTGTTCCCCTGGGGCCTGACCATGTCAGTCCCAGAGTGGATGTGGAGTGGCATGAGGGGGCGATGCCACTGCTGGATACCAGACGCTGAGCGGGCAGAGCTGCCCATGATTTTTAATACATTTGTGCGTGTGTGTTTTCTTGACTGGAATCAAACCTGGGACCCTCCAGTCTGAGGGCCAACATTCTGACCACTGATCCACACCGGCTACAATCATCATTTTTAAGTCACTGATGAAAACAAGCTGAATGCACTAGGTCAGAACAACAGAAGTTTGGTAACCGTTGAAGCTGGGTCATGGATGCAGATAGAAGCATTGAGATTCTCCTCCGTTATGTGTTTGAAAGTTTAAAAACACACTGAAGAAATTAGTATGACCTAGATGCTGGTTAACCATCCTAAACAACAACAAACATTTTTTATCCGCATCCAAGGATATGCTTATTGATTTTAGATAGAGGGGAAGGAAGAGAGAGAAACACTGATCAATTGCCTCCTGCACCCAATCTGACTGGGGATCGAACCCGCAACCTTATTGGTGTACAGGATGACCCTCCAACCAACTGAGCCACCGGCTGGGGCAAAAAGTAAAATTTTATTGGCATTAACGTTTTAAGAAGATGGATGGGACTTGAATGGTCCTTTTCTTTGATGCTGATCAAGTAGCAACTATTATCAGGGTCTTTCCAGTGGTAGTGGGTGAGTATCTAAACAAACACATACTTTTAAACATACAAATGGTAGCATATTGTATGTACATTCTGCACCATACTTTTTTTTGCATATGTATCTTCAAATATGACCCTGTTCTATCAATATCTATGTACACACATAACATACATACGCTTGCTTTACATATATACATATATGTGTATATTTTAAAATGTACTTTTATTGATTTCAGAAAGGAAGGGAGAGGGAGAGAGATAGAAACATCAATGATGAAAGAGAATCATTGATCAGCTGCCTCCTGCACGCCCCTTACTGGGGACTGAACCACAACCCGGGTATGTGCCCTTACCGGGAATTGAACCATGATCGTCTAGTTCTTAAGTTGATGCTCAACCACTGAGTAACACCAACCAGGCCATTTTACATTTGTTAATGTCTTTAGAGAATTCCACGGAACGAATGGCCATAAGTTATTTACCGAGGCCTCTCGCTACTTGGGGACATTTAGGCCGTTTCCAATCTTTTGCCTCTGCAATCAGTGCTGCAATAAATAACCTTCACAAATACTGCTTTGCTCATCTCTGGGTGCAGCTTGGAAAACAACACATGTTTTTAAGACTAGTTTTACGGAAGCATGCCTCCTTTCAAGAGCTTAAGAAATACCTTTCACAGATTTAAAAACTGACCTAAGTGGACCCTCGTGGCTCACATTCAGGGGGGACCCCAACCCCCCTTCCTGCTTTCCTAGTTAACACTGGCCAGCCTCCGTGACCTGGTACCCATCTCCGCTCTCATTATTGATCTTCCCAACACTCCAGTGCAGCTGTCGCCCCTTTTCTGAACGACGGGCAGGACCCAGCCAGCATTTGTCGAGAACCTATGATGCGCAGGTACCATAGCAGGAGATGTGTTACATGACGTATGTTATCTCATGGAGCCATCACAACAACCCTACAGGGTGGACATTGTTTAAAAATGAGAAAACGGAGGCTCCGAGAGGCCTCTTGCCCACCGTCGCAGAGCTGGTAAAGGGCGGGAATATTCCTTCCCAGGTCCACCTGGTTTCAGGGATTCACTCTTGCCTTGGGGATCCTACAACATACACCACACCATCCACGCCACCACAGCCCTGCACGCTTTAAAACGACCTAGATTTATGGGAAGGTCATGCAGAGAACTCCATAGCTGCTTCCCCCAGCTCCTCCTGACAAACTAAGACATTAACAGGGTGCAGCTCTAACTGAACCAGACATTTTTTGGGGGGTATTTTAGCCGTTTTCCCACTGATGTCCCTTTCCCTGCTCTGGGATCTAATCCCAATACCACATCGCCTGCAGGATTTTCTGTTAAATTTAGTTCTTTCTTTCCTGTAGGTCCCAGCTCCCCACGACTTGAGGGCAGAAATATTGGACACGTGAAGTCTACCCCAGTGCCCTTAGGGCCAGAGGTGGGCCCACAGCATGGAGTCAAACACGCATGATTTCCTGGGCTGGCCTGACTTGGGGAGGTTCTGGCTGCATGGAAGGTTCTGGGGCCCCGGGGTATCAGGTGTGCTAATGGGCGTCCTGTAAAGCCAGGGCACATCAGCACCCTGTCACCTTATCTGCCAGGCGCTGGAGGAAGCGGGAGATTTGTTCAGAACATCAGGTCATTTCCTCCCTTCCTGTCGGACCTCCCGGCTCTGTCACCACCAGCCAGCGGACGCCGTGGACAAGGCACTTAGTGACATCTTAAGGTGAGGCCAAGAACTGGCAGGGCCGCTGGTCCCAAACTCGAGGGGACCTTCCAAATCCAGAGGCCCCCTCCGGGGTGGGTTGCCACACAGCAACATGAGACATCTAGACAGTGAATGGACAACAGGAAACACTTTAGAAAAGGAAAATTCTGCCGTGTACAGGTCCCCAGGATTATCCAGGACCTACTAAACTAGAGAGTAGTTTCATTCATTTACTCGTTTAACAAATATTTACTGAATACTTACCATACTCCTGGCTCTTTTTTAGGGGCTAGGTAAAAGCAATAAATGACAGAGTCCTGAGCTCAGCCTGAAGAGTTTATACGGATACAGAAAGCAGCACAGCAATCAATCAATCAATCAATCAATCAATCAATCCAGTACATAGGCAGGTGAAATGCTTGCCAGTTTGGTAAGCGCTTTGAGCAATTCTGGGTGCCAGGCACTGTTCCAAATCCTGGAGATGTGACCAGGAACAACACAGTCCCTTAGCTTTTTTTTTTTTTTTTTTAATATACAGTGGGGCCTTGACTTACGAGTTTAATTCGTTCCGAGACCGAACTCGTTAAGGAGCTCGTTAACTCAAATTACTCTATCAACTCAATGCAAAAAATCGGCGGAGAGACAGCTGGTATCTCAAAAAACTCGTTAGTCGGGACACTTGTAAGTCAAGGCCCCACTGTATTTTATTGATTTTTTACAGAGAGGAAGGGAGAGGGATAGAGAGTTAGAAACATCGATGAGAGAGAAACATCGATCAGCTGCCTCCTGCACACCTCCTACTGGGGATGTGCCCACAACCAAGGTACATGCCCTTGACCGGAATTGAATCTGGGACCTTTCAGTCCGCCGGCCAACGCTCCATCCACTGAGCCAAACCAGTTAGGGCCAGTCCCTTAGCTTTGAGACACTAAGACAGAGTCTGATAAAAGGGGAGTTGATTTTACACAGGAAGGGTCAGGGAAGGGCTCTCCAAGAGCGTACCCTTCAATCTGGGATTTAAAGACACACACAGAGTTAGCCTTGGGAAGACGGTGGGGAGCATTCCAAGCAATTAGGGCAGCATGTGTAAAGGGCCTGGGGTAGAAAAAGGTCGGCAGGCTTGAAGAACTGAGACACAGAGAGAGGGGAACATGGTGGAGGGGGTGCCTGTCTCTTGAGGTTCATTTCCCCAGGTCAGGCTTGGTCTAGCCCCTGGCACAGACACGCCCGTCATCTGTCCGTCCACAGCCTTCGCCCATGCTTCTCCCTATTGGATGGCTTGTCCTTTACTTTTTAGTTGGAAAGAGTTCTTTGCTCATCCTGAATGTGACTCACTTACTGTTACTGGTGTTTTCAATGTGGAGCTGTCAGATTTCTTTCTCTGGTGGTTTTCGTGTCTTTTGAATAAAGTCATAAATGTGCTCTTCCGTATTTTCTCCCACAACGGTCAGCTTTGTTGTTTAGGTTTTGTTACTTATGTAACAACAGGATTTATTTTTGCAACTAAAGTAGGAAATATAACAACTTTATTTCTTTCCAACTCAACAATTTCCCCAGCCACAGCTATTGACTTGTCCCCCATCTTTCTCTTTTTAAATGATAAGATTTAAATCTTTTACAAACGATCATGTATTTTTTATAATAACAATAAAGACACTTAGTTAAAAGGAATAAAATCATATAGCGACATCTACCTTGCATCTCAGTGTCGTGCACAATGCCAGGCATAGTATGTGCTCAATAAACACTTCTGAACTGACAGCATCAACTTCTCTGTTTTCTACTTAGTGTTTTGGCAACAGAATCTTATGTCAGCTACGGCATCATTATAGGTTTTTGGAGGCAAGATGACGACACCGGGGGTTTTGTTCTAGTTTTTCAGTGAGATTATTCCGAATCCCATTCTACGTATATAAAAACAGTGATGTTGGGTCCCAGGATTCTCTATTTCAAAAATGAAGTCAGCAAACTGCATATCATCTTCCAGCTCTCTTATGCCCTTTTTAAAATTTTTTCTCTCTTATGCCTTTAATCATTAACAGATTATTCATATCACTCATTTTTAGCTGTTCCCAAACTAACCTACTTTTCCTTCCTTTCGACTATGTAAAGTTTTAAGTAATCGCCCCTCTCCACCTCCCCCACCCATTCCCAAGGCGCCCATTCCTTTTCTGACATAAGCAGCCTTGTCAACTACTGCACATTTCCAATTTTTAGGTTGCCTTCAGAGTTACTGAAAATCCGGCAGAACTGTATATTCATTTTTTTTTTGCGTGGCACCCATCCCCATCCCATTTCCTTGATCACTGCTTTGTTCAACGTTCAAGAATTACATTTAATTATAGGAGTAGAAACGGTCTTTGAGGCTATTAGCAATGAAATATAATCAATTGGAAATGGTTCCCTGCTGGGCAATTTCCAAGCAGAGTCATCACCCAGCACCAACTGTGCTCACAGCATTTGGTCGCTATGAGCATCACTGTCCAGCGAAAGTTACGGTTCGCTGAGCCCTGTGATTTACATACAAATGCTATTTAATGTTGATGAAGCAAATGGAGGCCCATGGGACAAATGCCCAACATTCTTGGGGCAAAAAGGCCAGATTTTAAATAATTTCCCTTTTTGCTGCTTACTGCAATAATTATGTGTTAAACGAGGTGGTGAAAGGTCAAATGATTTTATGTCTACACAGTGCTTACTCTGCTGCTGGATAGAGGGGTTGGTGGATTTATGTTTTATTGTTGTTGTTGCTGTTAATCCTTACCCAAGGATATTTTACCCATTGATTTTTTTAGAGAGAGTGGGTGGGAGAGAGGGGGGAGAGAGAGAAACATTGATGTGAGAGTGACACATCAATTGGTTGCCTCCTTCATGTGTCCCAACTGGGGCCTGGATTGAACCTGCAACCCAGGTAGGTACATGCCCTTGACCAGGAATCAAACCCGTGACCCTTCTGTGAGTGGGCCGGTGCTCTAACCTGGCCGGTGCTCCAACCCAGCCAGGTTGGGTTGGTGGATTTTATATTTGCATAGGGACATCTTGGTATTTTTTTTTTACATTCTTTTATTTAATATACTCTACATCACTTAAACTATGCAAATATGTGATCACATATGGTTTTTTAATTAAAAAAATTTTTTTTTTATTGATTTCAGAGAGGAAGGGAGAGGGAGAGATAGAAACATCAAAGAGAGACTCACTCATTGATCGGCTGCCTCCTGCACTCTCCCAACTGGGGATCGAGCCTGCAACCCAGGCATGTGCCCTGACCGGGAATCAAACCATGACCTCCTGGTTCATAGGTCGACAACCACTGAGCCACGCTGACTGGGCCACGTGTGGGTATTTTTAAAGCTCCTCTACGAATGCCATTAAGAGTTACTGTTGCAATAATGATAAGCAGCTTATCTAAACTACTGCGGCACTTAATAATAATACCCGGTTTTGGAGAAGGGAAAGGACACTCGGCCATTCTGCACTGCTGGTGGGTGCAAACTGGCACAACCTTTGTGGGAAGCAATTTGGCAGCATTTAGCCAGAGCCTTAAAGATGTTCACGAACTCTGATCCAGTCATTCCATTTCTGGGAATCTCCCTGAAGAAAATAGTCCTACATATGGAAAGAGATGCCCACATTAAGGTGACAGATGGGGCATTATTTTTAATTCTAAATAACTAGAAGAAACCCAAATGTCCACTGAGAATAATGATAAGTAACTTATGTTTATAAGTTGTATATGGCAACACGGGGAACTGCCATGTTATGTTTCAAAGTGCATACATCAACATATGCTAGATAATGATATAAACACATACTTAGTCAAGCAAAAGACTCATAGAGGAATACACTAGCAACTACTGCCTATGGGTTTGGGACTAGGTTTAGATAATTTTACTTTTCTTTTTAAAAAATATATTTTTATGAGAGGAAGGGAGATGGAGAGACAGAAACATCAATGATGAGAGAGAATCATTGACTGGCTGCCGCCTGCACACCCCACACTGGGGATCGAGCCCCCATCCTGAGCATGTGCCTGACCTGGAAGTGAACTGTGACCTCCTGGTTCATAGGTCAACACTCAACCACTGAGCCATGCTGGCCTGGCGGTAATTTTAGTTTTCTACATTATTTTGTATTTTCCAAATTTTCTACAAGCATGAATTTAACATATAATAAAAATAACTGACTTACTCTAATTAAGGTGAATATTTTCTTTTGGTGTGAAAATACCAATGATGCGCTGTGCTGTCCCCTCGTACAGTGTTACTTGTTCCTGGGAGTGATGCTCTTTGGGGATATTTCATTGAAGAGAAGCCCCGGGGTGGCAGCTAAGTTATGGATGGAATGAGGGAACAATCCAAAAGGTCGGCTGCCGAAATGCCTACTGCATGAACTAAGTGAGTAAGTTCTGGTTTTACCCCAAGTTAGAATCCCAGAGGAGAGCAGAGAAACCCACGAAAGCCATCCACCTCTCCAGGCTCCTGCTGGGCAAGAAGAGGTCTGTGCAATTCACCAACTGACTTACAAAGAGCTCTCTTCAGCTCGGCACCCAGGGATTTCCGGAGACGGGCAGAAAATGAGGTTAAAATGTGCAAAGGTGGGAGGCAGGTAGAGAAGTGAGAGTCGATGTAAAATATGAGATGTTCATAGAATTTTTAAATTCCAAGGACTTTTTAACATTAAAATGAATGTATCGTATTTAAAAACATGGTTATTCAAGTGAGTAAGCTGGCAGAGTGAGTGGGAACCTGGCAGGTAAATAAAGCTATTTTAATCATCTACTTAATACAGGCTGTTGTGAAAACAAGAGCGAAACAGAAGGGTATTAAAGTAACAAAAGCCTTCCTCATCTCCCCACATTTCCTTCACTTACCAGAAACAGCCACCATCCAAATTCTTTCGTATCCTTCGAGACAATGTCCATGCGTGTACCTTCATTTTTAAGCATCAGAGGGGACTGTACTGAACAGAGCAATGAAACTTACTTTTTATTCATTTAATGACTGACCTTCAACCACTCTCCGTGTCAACACATATGCATCAACCAGGCCTTTGTGTTTCTGGAAAAGCTTTGTGGGGTCACTGGTGAATGTGACCAGCCCTACACTCACAGAAATCTTGGTTGCATCCTGCTAACTGCTCTCACAAACATGGCTGCTCCGAACATCCTGCAACATATTCATTCAAATACTCCATCAAATTCATTCCACAGGAGAAAAGCCTGCACACAGAATTGATGGGCCAAAGGGAACTTGCAGCTTATATTTTGGTATTATCACTAAATTGCTCTCCAGTAAGTCTCCCCCTAGCAGAGCATACGAATTCTCTTCCCCCGTCTCTGACTGTGGAATTCAATTTTGTTTGTAACGAACAGATGATTTCTATTCCATTGTGTTCACTTATCTCTATTATGTCCATGTATCTTCAAAGTACAGGCACTTTTTTACTTGGCCAGAGAGGATAAAAGTCACACATGCATGATCTGGGGATTAAGGAAACTCCTGCACAGCCTAGTGAGCATGAGTAATTGAGAATTGTTTGTAATTAATAACTACTCTTTTAAAGATACAAATTCTAATTAGCTGGCTCTTGATCTGGGGCTTATTATATGCCAGACACCGTTCTAGCTCTTATTTAATCTGCATAACAATTCTGGGAGGTACCAGTAGGCACTCGGATTATCTCCATTTTATAGGTGAGGAAAATGAGGCGCAGAGGTCTTAGACGATAGGACCAAAGTCACGCAGCAAATAAAAGGACAGAGCCAGGATTCAACCCGGGCATCCTGACTGGAGCCTTTGGGCTCCTGGGCACCAGGCCGTATTCCAAGCTCCTCTTTGGGAGATGTGGACGCACAGCTCCCTGCAACGCTTCATCACAGCATTTACAAGCAGGGCGCTCTTGATCTGCCCGCAGTGGGAGGCGCCCCGAGCCGGAGCTGCAGCAATGGCTGGATGACAGGTTTCCATTTTTATGTTGCTTTTCTACCTTCCCTCCAGTGACCACGTATTGCTTTTGTAACAAGAAAGCAAAGTTATGTTAAAATATTGACAGTTCTTAAGTACAGAACGCTTTCAATACCAGAAAGTGGCTCATCTCTAATGTCTTAGCCAATCTACCTTCCCACAGCCGCTCAGCGTGAGAAGGGTTTCGTGACCTCAAACCACAAAACCACAGAGACACCAGAGGCAGTTTCAAAATTCCCGACGGTAACATCTGTCCTGTTGCTGTCTCACACACATCTGGGAGAGCCTGTATGTCCACAGAACGTAGCACAGACTGAGCCCCGTGGGGTCTGCACCCTGATGGGAGTGTACCGCTGGAGGGGAGTGAGATGTACGGGACAGTAACAAACAACACCCCCCTCCCCCAAGCAGGATCTAAGGAGAACTGTCTGCTCTGGGAGAGAAGAGGAGGTACTTCCGGTGGGCCAGGGTAGGAGGTGGCATTTGAAATGGGCCTTTGTGACCACAGATCACAGCGTGAAGACCATGCACGTGCAGAGTTCCTGCAGAGCCTCAGACCTAACGGACAAACACATGATGTCTGTTTTCTAGAGGCCGAAGTCCCACACACTCACGTGAGGATCAAGCCATCTTATGAGCCATTTATCAGAAAAAGGCTGTACACAGGTATTACAAAGAGCCCTGATGGGTGATCCCTCCAAAGGCAAAATTTGTTTTGGTTGTAGTGGGGGGGAATAAGTAGTCAAATGCTGGCGCTACTTGATCTAGTTATGAGAGAAGCACCTTCAAGTTTTACCAAGAAAACCAGACCCCAGAAATTCCTTTAGCACTGGAGGTCCCAATGTAGGGTCAGGGCTTGGATGAGAAAATGATCTTTATTTCACTAGCCTCTACCTGAAACTGAGCAATTCTGTCCATTCTGGATGTGGGCACCAAACCACAGTAGCCTGAGCAGGATCTGCGATTTGGCCAACAAATTAGATATATTTCTGTATAACATCCTGGTTGTTACACAGATCTCAAAATACCACTTATGCTCATCACAGATCCCCAATGTCACAAGGTCACAGTACCAGTTATTGGTTCCTTCCCACCCACCCTCTTCCCAGACAAAACAAGAAATGAGAAAAGGACAGACAGGTAGGCCAAAACCAGCTGATGATTATCACTAGGCCAAAAGGCTGAAACGGGCCCATTTTAGAGATGAGGAAACCGAGAATCGGAAGTAGAATCTCAAGCCAGGTGTCAGCCAGTTCTTACCAGAGGCAGCGTTTTCTCACCTCCTTCCTCCTCAACCCCTTCACTCAAACAAAAGGTGTTAGGCGTTAGCCTTCTTTTGGACTGTTCTGTCATCACCCTATTCAGGTCCATTTGTTACTCTAACAAAATCTTTCTTTATTGGAGACCCAGCCCAGCCCTTGAGTTACAAATATGGATTCTGGAGCCACACTGCCTGGGGATGAAGCCCACTCTGTCCTGAGAAATTTCTTCACCTTCGTGCCTCAGTTTCCAAATTTGAACAAGGGGAGGGACTAGGGTGAGTGAGGCAGGACCCTCAGGTGCAAATATAAAGTGGTGTCGAAAATCTCAGTGATCGCTTGGCTGTGGTGGCCCAGTGGGTTGAGTAGCGTCCCATGGATCAAGAGGTCCCGGGCTCGATCCCCAGGCAGGGCACATGCCCGGGTTGTGGGCTCGATCCCCAGTAGGGGCCTGCAGGACGCAGCCAATCAATGATTCTCTCACATCATTGATGTTCCTATCTCTCCCTCTCCCTTCCTCTCCGAAATCAATAAAAATATTTAAAAACTTTAAAAAAAATCTGTGTTCAAGGTGAATTCTAAATGCAATTTTCTAAAATCCAAATCCAATGCAACAAAAAAATCCACAATGAACAAAATGCCAGAATTTTAATTACGGGCTCCAATTCTGCCCTGCATTGCAGGGCCCTGCCCTAACTGCCTGGCCAACTTCTAATAAAATTATTTACAAAAACAAAGTGGCTGGCCTGTGGGTCATAGTTGCCAACTTAAAAAGCACCGTAGTGAAATATTGTTCCTTGGCTCCTGAGTTTTCGGTGCCCTGAGCGAATGCGCCACTGGCCTCCTGGTCCCAGCTCTGGACGGCACCTGGAGAAGCAGATGAGTGAACACAGGCCAAGCTCTCAGGATAGCGTCTGGCCCAGAGGAAGGACACATCACCATGGCAACAGAATGAGGCCCATCCTTTTTCTTTAAGGAAGAAACTACATGCAGGGACAAACAGAAACTTCATGTTCTATAGTATTTAGAAGGCAGCAAGACGTCTTAAGCAGAGGCAAGCGAAAGGATGCCACTTTGGTTTTTGGGAGTCTCCACTGCAGTTCTCATAGCTGATCTGAATCAGGATCAAAAGGACCAGTTTTCCCAGTGCCCACCTGGCACTCCCCTATCTTCTGCACCGAGCAGCACCCTCCTCGAAGGGATCCCAGGAACTGCAGCATTCTTAGCACTTCTCCCCTGCATTTACCCAGGACCACTTACCCTGCTGTTTGCGCTCCAACAGTCCTGCTCAGGGGTCAGTACACTGTGGCCCTCCAAACCAGGGCCTGCTCTTTGTAGACAAAGTTGATGGCACACAGCGATGCCCATTTGCTTACCTATTACCTGCGGCCACGTTAGTTACAATGCAGAGCAACTACAACAGCAGAGGTGACAGCGTTGAGCAGTTTTGACAGAGACTAAAGCCAGCATAGCCCCAAATATTTACTATCTGGCCCTTTGCAGAAAAAGCTCACCCACCCCCCGGTCCAAGTGAAGTCAAACTACAAACACACTCACTCATCAATTTCCCCTTCTGGTCCACACCAGCCTTGGGAACGGAGGTGGGTATAGAGACGGCTTATCTGGGCTGCACCACGCCGCCGGCGGCCCCTCTGCCATATGGCTGTTTCCCATCTTATCTGGTGATAATCTGAGTATTTACCAGTCTCATCTGAGCAGGACGAGCCAGTTTATTCTCCCACTTCCTGAATTATTTCATAAAGTTGTATCGGAACACAGACTCACTCATTCTTTTTCTTATTGCCTATGTCTGCCTTTGTGCTAAAACCAGAGTTTACTCACAAGAGAGACGTAGGGCCCCACGATGCCTCAGATAGTCACTCTCTGGTCCCACACTTGTCACTGATCTCGGGTGCACTGGGAACCCAAATTCACAAGGTGGAGCCAGGGCAGATCTAAGACCTGAAGTTCAGGCAGCCGTTAGAGAAAGAAAAGCCTCCTGAGAAGGCCGACGTCATCCCTGTTTATCCGAGGGAGATAACACCGGAAGTCGGGGAACATGTGTGTGATTCTGATCTCTGGGCTCCCACTTGAGAGGTCAACAGCCCTCCTGTTATTAGAAGAGACGTGCAGATAAGACTCCTGCAGACAGCAGCCCGGTGACAGCGGGCACTGCGTTCCGCGACCACGTGCTTCTCCGAGCCACCGGAAACAATGTTCTAAAGCAAAGCACTGATCAATTCTATCGGGGGCGGGGAGGGGGAAGAGGGAGGTCTCATTTTCATCATTTCCTTACAACAAAGGGATTCAACAAGGTATATCACTCGCCTGACGTTAGACCTTAATGGTATCAGGTTTGTTCCAACGACAAGATTCATGACAAATGAAGCTACATACCTCTTGCTATTTCATAAGGGAAATAGTCGCTTTTATATAACCTATGAACATTTGTTTTCATGTCCTCTTTCCCACTTTACTGAAACCAATGGATCTACTTAATCTGTCTTAATGGCATCGATTTTTAGCCTGACCAGGGACACACAAGAACTTGTATCAAACAGAGACTGTATTTGAAGAAAAGATGCCAAAGTAGGAGAAAAAAAAAAAGCAATTTTAGATCAGTCAGTAGCCACTGGCCTTCGTAGCCTCCTAAGTTAACACATTGCATACCGCATAGAAATCTCTAAGACGTACGCCAGGGACCGCATGTTTTTGGGCAAACTGCACGTTATTTAAATCATCATAATACATTTTAGGTGTTGTTTTTCAATAATTATAACATTTTTATTTACAAAAACAATTAAACAATGAAAGTTCCTAGTACTTTTTTAACGTATGGTACTGCGTAAAACATTTTCCTCTATGAAGAGGGACCAAACAAAATTTACATAAGTATCTAGATTCGCTCCTTTTTCCATGGGCGTGAAAAACGAGAACACTCGTGAGCGGTCCTTAACACATGGCGCGAGAAACACGAGAAAACTCCTGAGCGGTACGAAATGTGTTAAGTACCATGTCCAATTTACAAGAGGTTTGGATTTTCACTTCTTGGTTGGTGCAGTACACACCCCGTGCTTCCTGTGATGAAAGACGCTAGTCTCAGGCTGTCCCATGCATCACAGGCCCAGAAACAAGCCCAGGGCCCACTGAGCCCCTCCCTCGTCCCTTCTTCACACAAATATTGAATTTCACAAAGCAGTGACAGGCTGAGCTTTTGTTAGCTGATCTTTGCTGCCACCTACCGGTCACACTGCATCTCCGGTCCCGGCAGGCAGCACCGACATTGGGAATCTGTGCATCTCCCATCACTGGAGGAGGGGTGGGCGGAGAGCAGACCACCACCTGTCCACGGGAGGAAATGAGTGTTCCTCTTACAGCATTAGGCAGATGAATTTTAATACAACTGACAAGAGGAACCATACAAAAATGTATAAGGCGAACACTCTTAAACCCACCACCACCAGGGTTAAGAACCAGAGCTTCCCAGAGCCTCCGTGTACCCATCCTCTCCCAAACCTTTCCCACCAACAGGTCAGTTTAGTTTTGTGTCCCATGGTAGTCTCAGTCGTTTAATAACTGCACCAGAGACGGCCCCGTCTTAGAAGTGGAGTCCATCATAAAGAAGCTGGTCCTACTGGGCAGAGCAGTGCTCAGTGGGCCCCACCCTGGTCACCTGGGCCGACTGGTCACCTTGCCTCATGGGTTCTTGGAGGGGAGGCATCTGCCTTCTGGCCACAGGGACTGCAGCCGGGGTGTCTGGAGGCCCATGAGTTGGGGGCAGCCATGCCCAGAGCTGGTGACGAAGTCTGGCTTGATGGCCACACCCAATGGCTGGGAACAGCCTTTGCCTGGGTTTCTGGGCAGCCTCCAGCTGCCCCACGGAGACCAGGGCGCCCGGCTGCCCGGAGGCACCCACCGCTTTCGGGCGGGAAGGTGACCAAGTCCGAGTTCTTGTTCTCACTCTGGTCGCTGTGCTGCTTCCTGTGGCATCGCAGAGAGTCGTCCCGGACGAAGGCGGCCCCGCAGGTCTCGCAGCGGAAGGCCCGCTGAGTCACGATTTGACTTTGGCCACGTGCGGAGAGCCGCCGTCTCAGGGCCCCTCCTTGCCCTGCGGGGCCCGGTTCTCCGTTTTGGCCTCGTCCCTGTGCACCTTGTCGAAGTGCTTGGCCAGGCTGCTGGACCGCTTGGTGTCGAAGCTGCAGAAGTCGCACTTGAAGGGGCGGTCCTTGCAGTGAACCCAGCTGTGCACGCGCAGGGCGGCCGCGCTGGAGCAGGAGTAGCTGCACTCGGGGCACTTCTCGGGGTGGTCAGCCTGGTGCAGCCGGCTGTGCTCCTGCAGGTCCGCCCGGTCCCGGCCCTGGAAGCTGCAGTGCAGGCACTTGAAGGTGTGCTTGATGCGGATGTGCGACTTGAGGTTCGCTTTCATGGTGCAGCGGACGTCACAGAACTCGCACTTGAAAGGCTTCTCCCCCGAGTGCACGATCATGTGCCTTTTCAAGTCCGAGCTGATTTTGAACTTGGCGCTACAGAGCCAGCACTGGAAGGGGGTTTCCCCTAGCAACGGAAGGTGTGTTTCCATTAGAGCAGGCAGGCAACACAGAACTCCCCCCAAACATGCGTCAGAACACTTGGCCGCAAAGAGACAGTTGGGTCTTTGAACTCCAGCCACCTGTAGCCTCCTAATAACACCCTTTACCATGTCTATTAACTCGCTGAATCCTCACAACAGCCCTGTGAATGGGCACCATTACTCCCCTCCCCCCATTTTACAGATGGGATAACTGAGGCTCAGAGGGGTCAACTTATTGATCTAAATAGCAGGGATCTGAACCCAGGCATCATGGCATCCAAGTCCATACTCTTCATGAGGACACTTCAGTTTCGATTCTAAACTCTCACTTAACCTGACATTTCAAAACTGAACACAGGAGGAGGAAGAGGTGCGTACAACGTTACAACCAACAGTTCCACACCCAGCTAACACTTAGAAGCATGCTTACTCTAGCGTTTAAGCTCAATTACATAGTTAATTGCCTTTTATTACCAGCGAAAGTTTCCCATTTTCCCAACTACAACACTGAGTTTTATTTATAGCAGGAACACGTGAAGATGGCAGCAGGAGACAAATACTGAGAGGCTATAGCTTCCCCTGCCCCCCTGGAGGCACTGCGAAGGGCTTTAGTTCTTTTGGAGGTCGTTACTTTACGTATCATCATCGTGACGCTACGCCAAGACGAGATCTCACTTATCCTACACGGGCACCCTTCCCCCCAGCGCCCTCCCGCATTGCTGGCTGTGGTTCTGACCTCCTAGCATTACCTTCCAAACTGACAGCCTCACAACTGTTAGCCCATCAGCTTCAGAGGTGTTTTTATTTTTGGAGGATTCCCTCTTCTTGTCAGGAATAGCTTTATTTTTACATTTAAGTTCAATAACATTTGCGAATTCTCAAGCTTTAACTAGTTGTGTTCAACTTTTATTTATTTATTTTTTTGTTAAACCCTCACTCCAGGATATTTTTCCACTGATCTTCTTAAGAGAGAGTGGAAGAGAGAGGGAAAGACAGAGAGAAACATCGATGTGAGTGAAACACATCGATTGCTTGCCTCCTGCGCACGCCCTGACGGGGGCTCGGGCCAGGGAGGAGCCTTGCAACCAAGGTATGAGCCCTTGCCCGGAATCGAACCCGGGACCCTTTGGTCCGCAGGTGGGTGCTCTATCCACTGAGCCAAACTGGCTAGGGCTGTTTTCAACGTTTAGAGTCTAGCTCCACTAAATCCTCTCTGAACGTCGTCAATGGGTTCTTTGACTTTAAGTGGAACGACGTGTAATGAAACCAGTTTTACCATAGGCTAACTGATATAGAGTTACATTCCTATCAATGTTATAATGAAACAACATTGAACAAAACAATGTGATCTGAGGACTGCTATAGAAGTAATTTATATTATGACTGAGTATGCGATACTCATCAGAGCCAACTATGGCACCAAGATTATGTGCACCCCCTTCCAGGATCATTGCCACACCTGGGTCAGTTGATAATATGCATCAAGGTTGAATTGATCCTCTTTTCCTACAGGTGCATTTTGGGCCACATTTTATCATGCATGCTCTTGACTACACTGCGAATTTCTTGAGTAAAAAGAATCTCATCATGATCTCAAGTTGTCCAGTCTTTTAGTTATGTAAGCATTTGCATGGAATTTCTAATGAATTTTCTGAGTTTCTGATGTGCTGATTTTTTTTCTCTTAGCCTCCTATACAAGTTTACCATCTTGCTACTTCCCTTTATTGCAATCCCAGCTAGCTATATTCAGATGTTCACATATAAAATACCCCATGTCAAATTTTTCTCCCTTGTTTTGACAGCGCTTATCTTCCAGTACCTCCCCTAGAATGGTGGCTTAGAGAAAAATCTGAGTCCTTGTATACACCTTTGTCTAGTCTGTCTTTGTACTTGAGACAGTTTGGCTGGGTATAAAATTCTACACTCAAAATGATTTTCCAACTTTGAAGCCACTGTCACTGAGAAGTCTTTCTAGGTGGAGATTGCTCTAGCCACTCCTTGGTCCTGCGTGGCATTTTGTGAAGCCTTCCACTCCCACGGCCCCTTAGAATTAGGAAATTCTTTTTGTCATTTCATTTTCTCACTTCTATTTTCTTTTCTTCCTAGACCTAGTCACAGCAACCAGACTTTTGGCTT
>NW_005358435.1:1497959-1500442 GCF_000412655.1 Myotis brandtii | reverse complement strand
CTCTGGGATTTTAAAAAACTTTAGAGCCAGCAACCCTAGTTTTAATTCACACCTCTTTGTTCTTACTACCCTTTTCCTAGAACTGTTCTTGGATGCAACATTTCTGTCCATGGATAGATACCAATTAGAACTGAAAAATTCTCATCTATCACCCAAGTACTCTGTTAGCTCCAGAATTAGTTATTAGTTAGACTTGGCACTTTTTACACCATCATTTCCCACAAATGACTCAGAATCCACAGTTGATACTTTTGCTTAGGAAGAGTGGATAGGCCTAAGGATTAGACACAGGTGCCATAGATATTTACCTGCTGGGTAGTTTGGGCCATTCTGCCAATAGGCTCAGCTTCTCTGAGCTCTGGGGCCTTGGCTGTCTACAAGTCCAGAACTCTCAGGCCAGCCAACATTGGTTGCAAGGGCTGGCTCCAACTGCCTGGCTGCCTCCCATTTGTCTGCTGGGACAGTTTTCTTTACCCGATTTTAGATGACCACATATTTCTGTCTGCTCACCATCTCCCATGAATTCATTGAAAATTCTCATTTTATGAACCTTCTTATGAGACTCCCAATCCCCATTTTTCTGTGCCATGATCGGTTATTTGGGTCTATCGATGGATCGATCATTATTTCAACGGGGTCTCACAAAGAAGGGAAGGAAAAGCTCTTTGCAAAGTCCAATTTCTAGAACTGGAAGTTTGTGATTTGCAGTTACGTTCCACTGCTTCTGCTATATGCTTCTGGATTAAGCTATGCAATCAGAGTTTTAGTGAAAAGACTGAAACACCTAGTTTATACTTCAGATAATTCAAGATACACCGTTGCTTCCTGGCTGCTGTTCTGAGTCCTCATCCAGCTGCATTCTATGCAGTCACATTAGGAAACCCAGCTGTTGGGTTTTCATCTTTCAATTAAAACCACAAGCTTCACCATCACCACAGAGATTCCAAATTTCTTTACTTAACCACCAAGGTGTTTAAGTTGCTTGTGTTTTAGGTAAATAAAAGGTTAAGAAATTGGCAAGTCAGGCCCAGGTGTCCGGGTCAGGGACTTACCCGTGTGGGACCGGAGGTGGACGGTGAGCTGGCTGGAGTTGCGGCTGGCGTAGGGGCAGAGCTGGCACTTGTAGGGCCGCTCGTCGGAGTGGATCCGCAGGTGCTTCTTAAGGCTGCTGCTGTCCACGGCGGCGTAGTCGCACAGGTGACACTTGTGGGGCTTCACGCTGGTGTGGCACCGCATGTGCATGGTCAGATTGTCCTTCCGGCAGAAGCTCTTGTCACAGAACTCACACTTGTGTGGTTTGTCTCCTTCAAATACATAAAAGATTCAAGGATTTACGGGTTACTCTGATCAAGATTACTGCCAAGAGATGTGCCCAAAATGGTCTGCCTCTTCCTTCTGCCCAGACGCCCAGAGATAGAAAGATACTTAAATCTAGATGACCACACTGGGAGAGAAGAAGGTGTGCCATGCACTGACAGCTCAGAAATCACGGAGGATTCAAAGGGGCAGGTTAGATAAAATCAGACTGAAGGAGAAAATCACAGGCCAACCCCACTTGGGAACATGGGAGTGGTCATAGAAGTACTCAGGTCTACTAGTGTCTTAGAACAGCTTCCTGGCTCACTAGTTGATGAACCACGTAAAGAATGGCCAGGAGGGTCCTCCCCTTATGTATACCAAACTGCCAGTAGCAACAGTATCCACCCTCCCATAGTTCCCCTGCCCCCAGCGACTAGGAAATGAGGGTGCTTAGACCAGAGAAATAAAGCCAACAGTCCAAGAAGTTAGAGATACCCTGGGAAACAGAGAACCCCATGCTCAGAACATCTCTACCAAATCGAGTGTTCCTTTCCTCCTCTACAACCACGTCAGACTGATCATGCCCAAACATACAGGATTTCACCCAGGAACCAAATGCTTGGGGAAGTCAGAGCCAGGAAGACACGCCTAAATCAATTTGCTCTAGGGTGAAGCTGGGATTTGAACCCAGGGGTGTTTGCTCCAGTATCTGCTACCTTGTGCTGTCTCGGCAATCTTTTTTTTGGACATGTCCAAATCAAGAACTTGAAGTTATAAAAGCAGTTTTCATTCCCAGGTTTATTTCCATTTTCTTCCAGTAAGTTGACTAGCAAAAGGATGTTACAACAGGGAAAGTGCCGCAACCTTTTGCAGCGAGGATTCAGGATCTGGAGAAGGGGCTGCGCATAAATGGATACAATAGACAAGAAATATAAATTTAGAAGGCATGGGGGGAGTCAGGCTTCTCTCTAGCGGAGAGGTTCTCCAAATCTCCGGAACCATAGCTTTTTATTTACTAGAATACACATTTGCCCTTTAGCTAAATAAACAAGCATATCAAAAGTAAAGTTTGGTAAACAGTAAAAGATTATCAGGTTAGGGCCGTGGTCAGCAAACTGTGGCTCGCGAGCCACATGCAGCTTTTTGGCCCCTTGAGTGTGGCTCTTCCTAAGCCTTAGGAGTAC
>NW_005358435.1:1479572-1497119 GCF_000412655.1 Myotis brandtii | reverse complement strand
GGTAGGACAGAACAGAGCAAATAATTACTTATCAACACTAAACATGGCCATGGGTCTTAAGATGCCTTATCTAGAAATGGTGGCCAAATTCAGAAGCCCAGAATGGTAAGCTATTAAAGTTTTCAGAAAGAAAAATATTCAGATAAGCACACAACTTCTCAGACCACACTGGATGGTAGCAAGATGGAAATAAAATAAAGCTCTATAAAGTTCTACAGAAATTATTACTTAAATAGAATCCTACATTTGAACTAGCATTCAGTGGAAAAAGAAAAGCCACCTGACAGATGACTCAGGGTATCATACATGAATTGTATATACACAGCAGGGGGAAAAAAGGAAGTGGATAAAATGTGGGATATGAGAAAGTAATGAAATGGAAAGTATTGCTTCCACACCACAAGAGAGAACCAACCATTTAAAAAAAAAAAAAAAAAAAAAAAGCCAGGACATAAAATTTGGTAAAAATCAAACTAAATGTAAGTACAACACACATAAATGGATTAAATTTACCTGTTCAAGATTTCAGAAAGTCAGCCTGGCTGGTGTGGTGTGGTTCCATGGTTTGAGTGTCAACCTATGAGCCAGGAGGTCAAGGTTTGATTCCTGGTCAGGGCACATACCTGGGTTACAGGCTGGTCCCAGCAGGGGGCATGCAACAGATCAATGATTCTCTCTCATCATTGATGTTTCTATCTCTCCCTCTCCCTTTCCTTTCCTCTCTGAAATCAATAAAAAGATATTTTTAAAGAATTTCAAAAAGTCAGCTTAATGTGCTGAAGAGACCTAAGTAAAAATGACAAAGAATAGAAAATGATAGAAAAACATTCAAAAAAATGCTAAAAGCAGGAATATCAATTTTAATATAGAAATTGTGATGATGAAAGCCACTAGAAATTTCATATTCAAGAAAAGATAAAACTCACCCAGTAGATGTGAATCAAACTTTTAGGAATCTAACATGGTCTCACAAAAGGTTTTCAAAAAAGTCAGCCTGAAAATTGTAGGACATATTTTCAAACAATTTTTGTTCATGAATCTAAATCAGATTACAAACCTCCTAGGGATGGGCAGTGAGAGTGCCATGTATCAAAACCCACAGCCTGTCACTTTTTTGTTGTTGTTAATCCTCACCCCAGGATATCTTTTCCATTGCTTTGTAGAGAGAGTAGAAGGGAGAGAGGGAGGGAGGAGAGAGAGAAACATCGATGTGAGAGGACACACTGATTGCTTTTCTCCCACATGTGCCCCAATTGGAGCTGGGATTGAACCTGCAACCCAGGTCCATGCCCTTGATGGAGAATCAAACCCAAGACTCTTTGATACATGGGCCGCCGCTCTAACCACTTAGCTCACTGGCCAGGGCGTCATAACCTATCACTTTTAAGTTCATTTCTAACAAAAGACTGAAAGCAAGTGAGCCATATGGGAGTCAAGAAACTAGAAGGAATAAAAGAAGATTCCAGCACTTGATCAATAAAACCAAACTTGGTTGTTAAAAGGGGAGGTTTGCTCAAAAAGAGAAGATTCCACCTGGCTGGTGTGGCTCAGTGGTTGAGTGTCAACCCCATGCACCAAGAGGTCGCTGGTCTGATTCCCGGTCAGGGCACATGCCCGGGTTTGGGCCCCCTGCTGGGGGCCATGCAGGAGGCAGCCGATCGATGTTTCTCTCTCATCACAATGCTTCTATCTCTTTCTCCCCCTCCCTATCTCTCTAAAAATCACTGAAAACATTTTTTAAATGTATTTTTTTTTTAAAGAGAAGATTCCAATAGATCAGGGTTCTCTATCTTTGCACTACCGCCATTTTGGGCCAGGTTCTTCTTTGCTGTGGGCTGTCCTGTATATTGTAGCATATTTCACAGCATCCTTGACCCCTCCCCACTGGCTGCACCTCCCTCCCCAGTTGTGGGAGTCAAATAAGTCTCCAGATATTGCCAAATGTCTCCTGGGGAGGGAGGGAAGTAACGTTGTGCCTGGTTGAGGACACAGGCATTGCAAAGACAAAGGGGAATATAGATGGACAAAGTCAATCACAACTATCAAGTAGAACCTCACCCCAATAAATTTGGAAAACGTGATGAAATGGATGGCGGCCCAGGAAGATATAAAATTACAAAGTAAAACGGACCAGTGACAATGTAAAAAGCTGCCATGTCCGAGATGCACCCGAAGTTGTTTACTACTGAGGTGTCTGCTGTCCTTCTGGGAGAATTCTGCTCCCTGCCCCAGGGACTGGGTGTGTGGCTCACTCTGCCCAGGGAAATGCGATCAAAACTGATGAGTCACTGTTAGGCAAAGGCTCTTCCGAGCCAGTGTGTCATCTTTTCTCTTCCCCAGATGACCTGGAACATTCCAGATCAGGGATTCCTCATTTGGGACTTGTAGATAAAATTCAGAGGGTCAAAGACCTTGTGTGGGAAATGGTCACACTTTTGTTCCTAAAACTTCTGAAATTTAGCAATTCCTCCTGTTCTGAATTTGGTTGGCTGACCTCACTAATAATGGTACCTGAGACCCTTGTGAATAGACATGAGCCAGTTCTCAAAGCAACATTCATGCTCATCGCTGCTCCATAATGAAGGGAGTTAGCAGACCAGCCACAAGGTCCTAACATTCAATGTGGGGCTTCTCAGTGCTAATGCCCATACTAGTCGTCTGGGGGGTGTGGTGGGGGTGGCTTTAAAATGCAGATCCCCGCCCCCTAACTTTCTATACTATACTATAATCCTATATAATAAAAAAGCTAATATGAAAATTGTCCCCTTGGGAGTTTGACCGCTCACTATGACGTGCACTGATCACTAGGGGGCAGCGCAGAATGAAGGAAGGCCCCAGCCAGCAGCCAGCAATTGGGGGAAGGCAGGCCCCAGCCGGCAGCCGGGAGAAGGAAGGCCCTGATCGACCCTGATCCCCGGCCAGGCCTAGGGACCCTACTCATGCACAAATTTCATGCACTGGGTCTCTAGCTGACATATAACATTGTGTAAGTTTAAGGTATACAACGTGATGATTTAATATCTATGTATATTGAGAAATGATTAACCTTATTGTGGTCACAGCTCCATCACCTCTGATAATTACTTTTTCTTGTGATGAGAACATGTAAGTTACTCTCAGCAACTTTCAGGTATATAACCCAGGATACAGTATTAACACCAGTCACCTCACTGTACCTCAGATCCCCAGAATGTATTCATCTTATAACTGGAAGTTTGTACCCTTTGACCAATATCTTCTCACTTCTCAAGCTGAACTCATAAAAACGAAAAGAAAAATACAGTTTCTGACTCAGTGGACCTGGGTAGGGCCTGAGATTCTGCATTTCAACAAGCTCCCAGGGTTGCAAGGATTCAATGTATTAAAATACCACACACTTAACACTTTGGTAGCAATTGTACTAAAATACAGCTTTTAATGGGACTTGACTACATTTAAAAACACTATTCTGGGAAGGTCCCTAGCTTCACAAAGTTGCCAGGAGTCCACAGCAGACACAAGGTCAAGTAATGCCTGTATCTGACATGTTCCAGACTGAGGCTCCCACTGGGTCCTGCAGAAAAGCCTACAGGCACGGAGCTGTGACTCACCCGGACAGGGACAGGGACAGGTGAGGGTGGGGAGGGGACGCTGGGATGAGGGGCGCAGTCTCCAGTTGCCACTTAGAGCGGTTCTACCGGCACAGCCTCCTCTACAGCCCCTCCCCACCCTCTGAAAAAAGGCACAGGCAGAGAGGATTGTGGGTGCAGACTATCAAATTTCCTAGACATGTTTCCACATTCAATTAACTGTTTAACAGCATAGGGAAAGATAAATGCCTCAACTCACTTCATGAGAGATGAACTCGGATATCAAAGCCAAACGAAGATACAAAGTGATATTGAAAATATAAACATTATAAGTCAATCTCCTTTATGAGGCCAAAGAAACCCCACGGGACCATCTTAAAAGGAGCAAAACATCTGAGTCAGCCATCATTCTTGACTAAAGATGGTGACATGCAAGAGCCTTCCTTTTAGATAAGGAATTAAGACACGATGCTTCTTCTCATTGTTGCTCTTCAATTCAGACCTGGAGCACCTAGACAGAGGTGCTCAAGATCAAGTAGAAAGACAGGAGAATCAATTGGTTGCCTCCCGCATGCACCCCGACCAGGGCTGTGGATTGAACGTGCAACCCAGGTATGTGCCCTTGACTGGGAATAGAACCCATGACCCTTCAGTGCATGGGCCAACCCTCTAACCATTGAGCAATACTGGCCAAAGTTCAAATTTCATTTTAAAGTGGCTTTGCTACTATCAGATCTCTATCAACTTTCTGCCCATTACCACGTTCTCTCCGAATTGGGAGGTGAGGGAGGAAGGGTATGGCAATGATGAAATTAAATGCAAGGTGATATATGGTGTTCTGCAATTCACTATGCTAATACAACCAGATGAAGAAAATACAGTATTTAGATTGCATTTTCCTTTACTGCTTATGGGCTTTTCATGCAAATATTGGCATTTGTATTTCTTAGGTGATTTTCTGTTCATATTCTTTTCCCTGGGACCATCTTTGACTTGTAGGAAACCTTGTATGTGCTGAAGATTAATTCCACCCTATGTTACAAATTTCTTCCTGTGGGACATTTGTCTTCCCTTCTTAGTGGTGTCTTGTTATTTTTAACTTTAGAAACATTAATCTGTCTTCTCTGTGGTTTTATTTGTCTACTTACACCATAAATTTGTCCTACCTTTCCTAATATGGTATAGACTTTAATCCTTAACTTATTTAATATACTTGGAATTTGTGAATGAGGTGAAGGGCAATAACTTTTGTCCCAATAGACTGCCACCTGTCCTGGCCCCTGTCGATTCCCTGTCAGGGCACATACCCAGGTGGTGGGATTGATCCCTGGTCCGGGAAGGTACTGGAGGCAACTGATAGATGTTTCTCTCTCACATCGATGTTTCTCTCTCCCCCTCCCTCCTTTCTCTCTTAAAAAAAAAGCCCCCCCAAAAAGAAAGACAGTAAGAGCTATATATATTCAATGTATAAAGTTGAGGAGAAAAGTGATGCTGTTTTTAGAACTACCTAGATATATTTACTGTTTATATTTTCTTGCTTGAGATTTGACTGGGGAAAAAATAGAAATGAAGCCTTTTCTATCTTGCTCTTCCTCTAACTCCTCACTCTGTTTCTATTGTCTATTTGAAAATTTAGCTTTTCTTTCCATCCAAGACAGACTTGCATTTAAGGTATAAATGCATATACATACACATACATATACCCCAACATGACTTTAGAAAAAATGTAATAAAAAGACTCAATCCAAGTTCAAGGCCCGATTTCCCAACACTCCCCAAATAAGCCCTCAGCAAGCCTGCACGCTAGGCGCACAGATGCCTGTCCTTAGCCACTCCTGTATTTGCCTGTCACACTCGGCCTCCAGGGCCCTCGAAGTTCAGTCTGGGAGCGCCTGGGGGTCCTCGAGACTCATCTGGCTGAGTCTGTGGTCAACGTATTTTCATACCCCTCCTACGGTACACTTTGCCTTTTTCATCACTGGCACTGTCACTGAGGAGGAGCGATGGCGGGCAGGTCTGCTGACACCTGACTCTCCCTGCTGTCCTGACAGCCTTCACGGCGCCCCCCCCTCACCCCCCCACTGCCACCCAGGGAAGCCAGAGCCAGTTTCACTTGGGAATAATGTCCTTTCCAGCAGTTGAAACCATTTGATTAAATCTCTCCCCCTGAATAAGCCTCTTGAACACCCTGTGTGATGAAACGGGATGTGTAAGTTGCTGCTGCTGCAAACCACAATACACGGTTGTCTGACAAGCTCTTGCAAACTTTATCCAGGCCGCACCGTTTTGATCTGAAACAACTGACAAACTATGGCTTTCTTTGTTTTTTTTGGTCTTCAGATCTGGTATTTGGCCGAAGGAGCTACGCGAGCCTGTCACTTCAAGGACAGTGACCAATACCACAATGACAACATTCGAGAACGCTCTTAAAATGAAAGTTAGGATTTCAGAACACAGATCCGCTTCTCTGGGCTTGCAGCTTCCTGGTTCTGAGATTTTTAAAACGAGATTGGTAACGTTAACAGAAGTGATTTTTCCCTGTGTTATAATGAAATGAGTCAACATTTGGAAGAATTACAGAAGTTGGTAAGCCAGTGTTTTCCAAACGACCAATGCATGACATATCAGCAATCAAGCCTGGGTAAAAGCATTCAGATCAATGGATTTTAACTTAACAGTTTTGAAAAGTGTGTGGAAATGTGGCTGCAGATTCCACTTAGCCACTAATCTTTCAGAAACTACCATTTATTGTGTTGTGGTTTAGCGTTAAAGGAAAATAACTATCTGAAAAGGCTATCAACATACCCCTCCATTTCCAATCACATTCAGGGTGGGGCAAAAGTAGGTTTACAGTTGTT
The DNA here is from genome assembly GCF_000412655.1 of Myotis brandtii. Taxonomy (NCBI): domain Eukaryota; kingdom Metazoa; phylum Chordata; class Mammalia; order Chiroptera; family Vespertilionidae; genus Myotis; species Myotis brandtii. Next base: position 1,490,692 of record NW_005358435.1, on the reverse strand, counting down.
CGTATAAAAAATGCAATAATCTGTAATAATAAAAGCGTAATATGCTAATTAGACCAGACAACCTTCCGGACGAAGCTGGGGCTGCCAGAGAAGCCAGGGTCCCGGGTGCCAGCAGCCAGCGACTATCTGAAAAGGCTATCAACATACCCCTCCATTTCCAATCACATTCAGGGTGGGGCAAAAGTAGGTTTACAGTTGTTCGTATAAAAAATGCAATAATCTGTAATAATAAAAGCGTAATATGCTAATTAGACCAGACAACCTTCCGGACGAAGCTGGGGCTGCCAGAGAAGCCCGGGTCCTGGGTGCCAGCAGCCAGCAGGGGGAAGAAGGAAAGCCTACTCTTGCACGAATTTCGTGCATCGGGGCTCTAGTTAATACATAATAATACAAGAACAAGCTCAGTATTTTGTGTGCTCACAGTTGTAAACTTCCCCTTGCCCGCCTTGTATGTGAGGCCAGGTTTTCTTCATATGCTTCAACCAAAACAACACGACAATGGACTATACACAGAAACAGCTGAGGACCCAGCCGACTATGAAACCAGACATAAGAGATTTGCGAAGGCATAAACTATGCTACTTTTTGGTTGGGAAAATGCTTTTTATAAAAGTGTTATGTTAATATAGAATGGGTTTTCTGTTATTTTTAAATGAATAAATATTTTGAAGTTTCAGATTGCTAATGCCGCAACTATAGATAAAAGAAAAACTCTTTCTGGGGGGAGGGAGCTTTAATTTCTAAATGTAAAAGGATCTCAAAATAGAAGTTTAAGAACCACTGTCCTACCTATTTGGCCAAGATGGGGCTCAAGACTTAAATGATCACCTACAAGTGCTTCCCACCCAGGCTGGGTCCGATACACCACTAGCCTGCATGTCAGTCCTTTTTCTTGGTGAAGAGAATGTTCCCTTTGCAGCTGGGCACTTGGCCACACAGATTCAAGACTTCATTAATCCAAGTGATGCGTGTAGCTTCTAGCACTTGTCTTTTTTAAAAATATATTTTTATTGGTTTCAAAGAGGAAGAAAGCGATACAGACATCAATGAGGAGGAAGAAATCATCGACTGGCTGCCTCCTGCACACCCCACACTGGGGATCGAACCCACAACCTGAGCATGTGCCCTGATGAGGAATCGAACCATGACCTCCTGGTTTTTAGGTTGAGGCTCAACTGCTGAGCCACACCGACCAGGCTCGGATGTGTCTTTAAGGTGGCGGTAAAGACCATGCCTGTGAGAGCAACGTCCATGGGAAGTCAAAGCAACACAGTAAGAGCCAGAGTCCCTGAAGCCATGGGGCCAGCCACCACACTGAACTTGGGCTGCGTTCGGGACAGAAATGCTCTGTTTCTAAGTCTCCATTCGCTGGATCTCACAATTCCACTAACCACAAGAGATACCACTTCTGGGTCATGCCCTGAGAGAGATGCTGCGAGGCCCCAGGCTGTCTCCTACTTTTCACTGGGTAAGAGATTCCGAGCACTGGAGCAATTGCCTGGCACCCAGAGAAGTAGCCCAAGTCTACATTTATTAAGGAGCAAATGGTCTGCACCACATCTGCACGCCTGACTCAGGGCACCCACCAAGGACAGAGCCTTGCCTAGACTTCCTGTACCCCCATCATGCTCTGCGTGACTCCAATAAAACACTATTAACCCAGCCGCAGCCTCTCTCTCTCTAGGTCAGTGGTTCTCAACCTTCCTGATGCTGCGACCCTTTAATACAGTTCCTCATGTTGTGGTGACCCCCAATTTCATTGTTACAAATTGAATATAATTAAAACATAGTGATTAATCACAAAAACAATATGTAATTATGTATGTGTTTTCCGATGGTCTTAGGCAACCCCTGTGAAGGGGTCGCGACCCACAGGTTGAGAACGGCTGCTCTAGGTCCACCCTAGCGTTGGGGGCCTGATAACAGGGCCTGTCCTGGGCACGGCAGGATTTGGACAGCACTTTTGGCCCCACCCACTAGATGGCAGCAGCACAGCCACTGCTGAGAACATCTGCTCCATTGTTACCTTCACCTCAGTCAACTGAGGTTGCCCAAACCCGCCATGTTGAGGGGAGAGGAGGTTCTCAGCTTTGCTCACATGGCTCCTGCAATTTGTATTCTCTTACTGACCTGTCAGACCGCAGCCTCGTCTTTCTAGATGAGGATCACCCATTCCTTTCACTGAGGCCTCTCATGGTCTACCCTCCCAGGGAAAGAGCGACCCTTCACCTCATTTCCACAACACAGTGCTGACTGTCCAGAAAGCTGTCCTACTCCGGGTGCTGCAGCGTTTCGGCTGGGTATGTGCTGCCCTTCCTGAAACCATTCCCAGTCCCCTCCCCACTCGATGCCTTGAAGCCTGAGCAGGCCTAGGTCTGCTCATCTTCCACTGGCCACAAGGCTTGCTGCTTCTGGGGCCCGGCCGGTGAGGGAGGCTGTGGGCCCTCCCCCTCCACTTCTGTTTTCCACTGGGTAAGGAATCTGGACCGGAGATGAAGCGCCATGTTAAGGATGACAAAGCCGGTCTAACAGCTGTGGATCTCCTGCCTCTGAGAGAAATGAGCCTGATAATGTTTAAGCTACGTAGCTTGGTTCTGTATGAGCAGACTACAGTGGGGCCTTGACTTACGAGTTTAATTCGTTCCATGACGGAGCTCGTAACTCAAATTACTCGTATGTCGAATCAATTTTCCCCATTACAATGAATTGAAATGCCATTAATCCGTTCCAGACACCCAAAAAAAACACCGCAATTGTTTTGTTAAATGTTTTTAAATAAGAAAAATGTATTTAAAAATAACGAATATTGTATAAAAACACAATACTGAACAATAGAATGTAGTGCAATAAACTTGTTTTATTAAGTTTAATGTACAGCATTTACCTTGGAGATCAAACGACTTGGAGGAGAAAGGCTGAACTGAATAACTGAATCTTACTTGCTGATTTTTGCCCTTTTCGCCACGCTTTCATCACTTTCATCTACAGGAGTTTTCGATAGAAACCTGTCCAATGAGATCTGTTTCATCCTCCCTTTCAGAATATTTCTGAAATGAGTTAGGCAAGTGTCATTAAATAGCTCCATCGCACGCCCAGTTGCAATTTTTTCTGGGTGTTTCTTTTGAATAAAGTCTGAAAGTTTCTCCCACATTCCCAACATTTCCTTTATCTCACTTACAGAGATAACCTCCTCCTCCTCCTCCGTGTCATCTATTTCCTGCAAAACCTCCCTGTGCTGCTGCATCTGTATCTCCTTTAGCTCCCGCGTTGTCAGTTCCTCGGAGTGCTCCTCGATGAGCTCGTTGATGTCACCTTCCTTTATATCCGAGCTCGCTGCCTCACCATGTCTGACAACGGAGTGAATGCCGGTCCTCTTTTTAAAATTTTCGAACCAGCCCCGACTGGCTTTAAACGGCTCGCCCGATGCCTCGTCCACTGAAGTGCCTGGGGTCTGCTGCAGCAAATCAGCGTAAATAGCTCGTGCCTTCTCGCAGATTATAGCCTTCGTCACGTTATCTCCTGCGAACTGCTTCTCCGTTAACCACACCATTAGCAGCTTCTCCATATTTTCATGGATAGATGTCCGCTGTTTAGAAATGATTTTAACGCCTTTGGCTGGAGTTATAGCCTGTATCAACTTCTTCTGCTTCAGTATGGTGCAGATCGTAGAAGTGCTACGCTCGTACTGCTTCGCCAAGTCGATTACACGCACACCTTGGTCATGTTTTTCGATAATTTCTTTCTTTAATTCAATGCACATCATCCGCTTCTTCTTCTCAGCACTGTCCTTCACACTTACTTTCTTCAGATCCATGGTTGAAAAAACGAAGTTTTGCAAAATAACTGCAAGCACAAATGCGAGCACAACACTGATGCTTCAACTAAGAGCTAACCGCTTAAAGTGAACGAGTGAGACACGTGATGCTGGGCTGATGTTGTGGCGTTCACTGTGACGTTCTCTGCGCCAACTAGCGGTGGGGTATCTGAAGCTGGCTCGTAACCCGAATTTTAGCTCGCAACTCAAAGCAAAAAATCGGCCGAGAGACGGCTTGTATCTTGAAAAACTCGTTAGTCAGGACACTCGTAAATCAAGGACCCACTGTAGTATCCTAACTCACACTACCTAGTAGAGGGTCTACACTATAAAGGTTGGCACAGTTTTGTAAAGAGCAAGTCAATATCTCAGGCTTTGTGTACCATCCCATTTCTCCAGTAACTACTCAATGATGCCACTGCAGGGGCAGAGTAGCCACAAAGGTAGGTGGACAAAGGAGCATGCCAGCTACATGGGCCCATGGGCCACGGTGTGCAGACCCTGATGTACATCAGGGAATCCTTCCACTCCAGCTTCTTATTTCTGTGTTCTCTGCAGCTGGTTGCACCTCGGAAGGCACCTTTAAGAAGCAACCTATTGCTCTTATCTAAGATTACTGTGCCACCTGTTGCTCTTATCTAAGATTACTGTGCCAACCTGTCCAACTTCATCGCATGCCCATTTAACAACAACAGCAACCATTATCTCAGTAAATTTCTGAGGAGCAGGCTAGCTGGTTAGTTCTGAGAAAAGTTTCTCATCTATAATAATAAAAGATTAATATGCTAATTAGAGTGGTTAGGGGCAATCAGGCAAGCAGTGAGGGGCAATCAGGCAGGCAGGCAAGCAATTAGGGGCAGTCAGGGTGGTTAGGGGTGGTCAGGCAGGCAGGCGAGCAGTTAGGGGCGATCAGGCAGGCAGGCAGAGTGGTTAGGGGCAACCAGGCAGGCAGGTGAGCAGGTAGGGGTGATCAGGCAGGTAGGGCAGTTAGGGGCAATCAGGCAGGCAGACAGAGTGGTTAGGGGTGATCAGGCAGGCAAGCAGTGTTTAGAGGCAATCAGGCAGGCAGGCAAGCAGTTAAGGGTGATCAGGCAAGCAGGCGAGCAATTAGGGGCGATCAGGCAGACAGGCAGAGTGGTTAGGAGCCAGAGGTCCCGGATTTCGAGAGGGATGTCTGACTGCCGGATTGGGCCTAAACCAGCAGTTGGACATCCCCCGAGGGGTCCCGGATTGTGAGAGGGTGCAGGCCAGGCTGAGGGACTCATCCTTCCCCGTGCACAAATTTTGTGCAATGGGCCTCTAGTTAGGTTATAATTGAGATAGTGACTGGGCCTGCAATTCTGTGAAGGCTTGCCTAGGGCTGGAGGATCTGTGTCCAAGTTCACGTGCATCTCATACCCAATTTTGCTCCTCCCCAGCTTCTGCAGCTAGATCACATCCCTCTAACATAGGTTCCAGAGCACTTTTCCCTTATCTGTTAGCTAACATTTTGGCCTATTTGTTACTTTTTCAGGTCACAGCTCCCCCACCATGGACTGCGTTTCATGAGGCAGAGACCGCTATCTGTCCTGCTCATCCCTATATACCTAGCACTTAATTCTTATCCCTTTGCTGTGTACTGCTGTTTGTTTTTAACACTAAAATGCTGAGCAAATAAATGGGCACCTACCCGTATGGATTCGTAGGTGGCGATCCAAATCTTTCATGCCGTGAACAGTTTTGAAGTGGCAACCTGGAAGAGAAAGAAAAAAAATATAACCTCCAAAAGGAAGCGACTATGAACTGGAGTTCCGGTGAGGCACAGGCTGATGCTCAGGACCCACAGAGGATGCCCCTGCGCTGTGCATGCGCAAGAGAAGCGCGGGGATCGCTCAGGGCTCAGCGAGCGAGTTCCCGCAGCGCTGGACAGCGCCCGAGGGGCTCGCGTGCCCCAGGTGACCCTTTACCTGGGTAGCAGCAGTTGAATGTCCTCTCTCCAAGGGTGGCCGTTTGTTGCTTTGACTCAGAAGGAGGAGCCACGACAGGGGCTTTCTGGGTGTCGCTGCTGTCGGAGGAGGGACAAGTTGGTTTGGGGGCATCATTATCTAGTTCTGAAGCTGAAAAGGAGACCAAAAGGTGTTCCTTAATTTCTCAAATATTAGCATCATGTAAGTCTTATAATAGAGCAGGCGCGGGCTTACTCCACCGTCCTTCATCACTTCTCAAAAACACACACAAAACATTAAGAACTGAAAGCCGCATGCATTCTGGTCTTAGAAAAGCCATCTTCATCTAACGACAAGTGTCCAGGATATATAGGGGACAAAAGAACACAGCATCGTGACAGGGAGGCGACTGGCCAGATCCAGGCTGTCAAACTTGGCAAAAGCACCGCTCAACGACCTACTTTGGAAGAGAATGCCCGATCCATCACAGGCCACAATTTTATAAAAAGGTAATAAACACAAATTATGGGAAAAGTGAAGTAAGACGAGAACAAAAGGCCAGGAGTTATTACGGACAGAACAGAAAGCTGGATGCCGTGGCAATGTCAGGCTATTTTTAAATGCTTACTTCCCATTTCCGAACTTGTTTGCCTCAGTGCAGTACAGGTCACAGACCACACTTCAGGCACCGCCGCTCCCCAGGACGAAACGCAGGCGTTTCAGCAGATGCCATGAGAGAAGGGGAAAACCAGGGACTGCGACGTGATGGTGGTCTGTAATACCAGGATTTTGATTCTGATTCTAACAGATTGTAAAACCATTGAAGACGGTGGGAAGCTGAACCCAACTAAAAGTCTGAGAAGGTTTTTTACTTTTAAAGTGGGAAGATAAAATTAAGACTTGTACTAAAAACATTCTCATAGTTTAGGGATGAATATTCATAAATTGCACATATGTCTGATTCACTTCAAAAAAAAACCCCAGGGAAGGGGAATAGCTGTACGGAAGAAACAGGCTGGCCACGTGTGAAGCCCAGCTACGGCTACAAGGGAACTCACTGTGTCATTCTGTTTTCAGTAAGGTTGACCACATGCAATCCTCATTTTCATGGGCCCAGTGATCGGATGACAATTTAACATGGCTTAATCTAAATATGAAGTTTAAGAAGTTTCCATAACATGCCCTGGCTGGTTTGGCAGAGTGGATGGAGCGTCGGCCTGTGGACTGAAGGGTCCCGGGTTTGATTCCGGTCAAGGGCATGTACCTTGGTTGCGGGCACATCCCCAGTAGGGAGTGTGCAGGAGGCAGCTGATCGATGTTTCTCTCTCATCGATGTTTCTAACTCTCTATCCCTCTCCCTTCCTCTCTGTAAAAAATCAATAAAATATATTAAAAAAATAAAAAATAATAAAAAGTTTCCATAACAATGACTAAGTACTCCCTCCTACAGAGGTGCGAGCCATGTCTGAAGTCTTTAAGAAAAAAGATCCCGACTAACTTATGAATTAGAGGCCGTGGTCTGGGGCTTCTGGTTTACCCGAGTACAGAAGTTTGATTCCATTTTCCTTGAGGGTTTACCCAGGTAAACCTTCTCTGACCACGAGAGGCTGTGCAGCACACTGGTGAGGGCTTGGGCTCTAGGCACAGGGTTTGCTTAGCCATGAAACTAGCTGTGTGCCTATTGGCACCTTATGTAACCTTTCTGAGCCACAGTTGACTCACCTGGAAAAAGGAATCGCTGACCTGTCTCAGGGCTAAGAGGTAGCAATGTGAATTCTCAGTACAGAGCCCAGCCTGTCTAAGTACGCGCTTCAGTTAGAAAGTTCTGTGGGAGGCCCCTTAACAGGGTCTGAACAGGTGACCCAATCCTGGGGTTCGTTTTGCCTCCAGGGAATTTTTGGCAATGCCTGGGGACATTTTTAATTGTCAGGATCATGTGGGGACGGTGGCATCTAGCAGGTGAAGTCCAGGGATATTGCTGAACACCATACATTGCACAAGACGGTCCCCATATCTGGATCAGCATCACCTGCATTGTGGGTTAAATGAGTGCCCCAGAGCAGTGGTTCTCAACCTTGGCCGCACATTAGAATCACCTGGGAATCTTTTTAAAATCCTGATTTCTGGGCCTCATCCTCCGGAAATTCTGTTTCTTTGTTATGAGGTGAGGCCACAACATTAGTAACAAGGAAACAGAATTTCCGGAGGATGAGGCCCAGAAATCAGGATTTTAAAAAGATTCCCAGGTGATTCTAAGGTGCAGCTAAGGTTGAGAACCACTGCCCCAGAGGGAGGGGGTGTTAGGGTAGATCCCCAGGAACTTCATTTTAAACCCTTCCCCAAGTGACTGTCTTACTCCTCTAAACCTCTGCTATTCAAAGGGTGGGCCACAGAGCACTAACTTCAGCATCATGGGAGCGAGTTAGAAATGCAGAATCTCAGGCCCACCCCAGACCCTGTCCCACCTACAGAAGCAACCTGCTCTTTCACAAGAGTCCTAGGTGCACCAAGCATGTCAAACTCAAAGGCTAACACGGGCCAAATAAACAAGGCATGCAGCCCGCGGGCCGCGAGTTTGACATGCTTGCTCTGCACGTTAAAATCAGAGAAGCACAACTCCACCCCCTCGATTGTCTAACAAGTGCATCAGAATCACCTGGAGGGCTTGTTTAGACACAGGTGTCTTGGCCCCACCTCTAGAGTTCCTGATTCGGGAGGGGAGCCTGTGATTTTTCTCACAAATTCCCAGCTGGTGCTGCTGGTCGGGGGATCACACTTTAACCCTCTGCGGTCCAATTTTATTTTTGGAATTCAAACAGTCTGGTCCAAATTAATTGATGGGATTGAATGTTGAACCGGTTTGCGGTGTCCACCTCAGCCTCGACGTTGGACCTGCTCCTAGCGCCTGGTCTGTCGAGTCAGCCTCCACGTTGGACCGAAAAGGGTTAAGAACTGCTCGGGGAGGATGGAAAATGACTCAGAGGAGATGGGCAAGATCACAGGGGCTAGAAGTTTTCAGCCGACTAGAACCCACACTTGCCATCTCTGAGGCTCATCAGAATGCCCCTCACAGGCAAAACCCAAACCTGTACTACTGAGCAATTCCCCCTTTAAAAAACCCCTCCTCAAACTCTTGAGTGTTTTAACCCGCCAGACAGAGTTAGACTGAAAAGCTGACATCTAAGTGAGAGGGATCTGACTGGGAAGCCAGCTAGTAAGTTTCAAATTCCAATTCTATCATCTATTACCTGTGTGACCCTCGGTAAGTTACTCAACTTTGCTGTTCCTCAGTTGCCACATCAGTAAGATGGGGATTTAGCCCCTAACTTACAGGTTCACATGAAGATTATTGAATTTAGCATCCATAAAAGAACCTTGCACGTAAGTGAGCACGATGTAAACATTATTGGTTTTATTCACTGGTGTGTACACATGTGCACCGCCAGATTCTTGGGGAGGGAAATGCATTGTGCAATTCAAACTTCAAAACAGGCAGGAGAGAGATGGATGAGTTTTAATTATCAGAAAACTGTGCCCAACAGCTATCGAGGGCCAGGAGAGACTTCTGTCACCTTTAGACACCCAAGGCCCCCTCAGGGGGCTCCCCTGGGAAAGGTACAGCGGGAGCAGAGACCTTCCGCTGGAAAGGGGGGTGGAGCACACATCTGACAGAACCTCGGTGAGCACAATGGCCTTTTTTAACCCTTTGAGAAACTGCTGATGTTACTGTGTAAAGTTTTCCTGCCCCCCTGTTACTTCCTTCTTTTACTGGTGGAGATTAAAGTCTACCAACTGACCGGCTCCCTTATGCTTCCTCCAAAAGTTACTTTGGTTGCAAAGCGATTTATTTGCAAGAGGAGCCTAACTTAAAAAAAAAAAAAAGGCAAGCCTCCAGCTCAGCACCACAGGTGTTAAAGACAGGTGAACAACCCCATCAGTTGTAAGGCTGCCTTTTCTCTGCAGTGGTGGTTGGTGTTGAGGCGTGTTTGGGGCGTCATTCTGATTATGCCCTGACCACAGGGGACACCCCAGTACTGCAGGGTACAGAACACCGGCCCACTCCAGGGCCAGCTCTGCTGGTAGAATAAAAAGTAGCAAGAACTTTGAAAAACAGCCTGGGGTATTCAGGAAGTCTTCAATAATCGCTCCCCCCTAAAGATTCAACATCCCCAAGTCCTTCCATGAGGACCAGCAGGAGGCCTGGTCCCCACACCAGAAAGACCGCCCTTGTCCAGCTACCTGTGCCCATTCTAGGCCTTGGACATAGAAGTAGTTATGGTATTTTGGTTACGGTAATGCATGCAGCCAAACTTTAGTTCCAAATACAAACTATTAATTTAGGAGTAGCTTGGTTAAGGGTTTTCCCCTCCGCCACCTCCTGGGGAGAGGTTCTTTTTTTTAAGCGCTGCTGGGGGTCTGAGCCTTCACAGCGATCCCCCGTCCAGAAAAACGCAGGAGGGAAAAAGACAGTGCAGTTAAAACTCCACTTCCTTCCTAAGAAAAAGGTATCAGCTAAACGGGAAGGGGTGGGGGTAGGGGGGCCCAAGGAGGAGGGAGGCGAGATTACTTCGTCTTAATCAGTGCCTGAGTGCAAGATAATCAGGAGCGGAAGCGCTTTAGAAATGCAGATTACCCGACCGCACCCCATCCTTCCCCCCGACATTCCAAGGGGTGGGGTACCTGAGAGTGGCCGTAAGAATTTGACCAGTTGGCAAAGCGCCCTACCCCGAAGGCACTTTAGCATTGGTGGCTCCAGTGGCCCCAGGGTGAGAAATACCGCCCCGAGGTGTTAGGGGCGCCGAGGGTCTTTCCCCCTCGCCGGGGCTCCACCGGCTACCGGGCGCCCGAGGTGAGCCTGGCGAGTCCGACTGTGGCACCGCCTACCCGACACCCCCTGCCCCTAGCGCAGCGGTTCTCAACCTTGGCTGCACATTAGAATCACCTGGGAATCTTCTTAAAATCCTGATTTCCGGGCCTCGTCCTCCGGAAATTCTGTTTCTTTGTTATGGGGTGGGGCCACAACACTAGTAACAAAGAAACAGAATTTCCGGAGGATGCGGCCCAGAAATCAGGATTTTAAAAAGATTCCCAGGTGATTCTAATGTGCAGCCAAGGTTGAGAACCACTGATCTAGAGAAACCCACTCCTCCAGGGTAAAAGGCACAACCTCAAGGAGTCCTCGGCGCCCCCGTCACCTCTGGGACCTCGTCGTCTGCCCCGCCGCAGGTTCCAGCCCGCCGAGCCCTCCCCTCTGAACCTGCGGTTCCCTCCGCCTGGAACGCGCTTCCCCGGGCATCGCCACGGCTCGCTCCCTCACAACCTTCAGGTGTTCACTCCACGGCCTGCCCGGGCTGCGCCTGTGAAAGAGCCCTCTGCTCCAG
>NW_005358435.1:1477516-1477792 GCF_000412655.1 Myotis brandtii | reverse complement strand
TCAAGCTCCCCAGGTTGTTCTGAGGGTCGTAAAGGCACGACTTCCACTCGTGGCTCTCAGCCTTGGCTGTGTATTCGAATTTAAAATTCAAATGAGGCAGAGTGTCTCCAACTGCAGGGTGAACCACTGCTCCTGGAGAAGCCGATTAAAAATAAAGATTCCGAAAGTTTTGGCTCCAGGCGGCGGAGCCGGGGAATCCGTGTTTGCGCAGCGTCGCGCGGGGTCCTGGCTGCACATTAGAATCACCTGGGAATCTTTTTAAAATCATTTCCGGGG
>NW_005358435.1:1405024-1477450 GCF_000412655.1 Myotis brandtii | reverse complement strand
GAAACAGAATTTCCAGAGGATGAGGCCCAGAAATCAGGATTTTAAAAAGATTCCCAGGTGATTCTAATGTGCAGCCAAGGTTGAGAACCACTGCTGAAAACAATGAAAAATCATGACATAAACACCTTTATCTGAGTGTTTAACCTTAGCAACAGAATTTCTAATCTGTTTGAGCATCTCCTGTGAGTTTGAAATCCACTTCAAGATATGGAGATGCACCCGTTTCAGTTGAATTTACAAAAGCCCCAGATGATTAGCAGGGAAGAGGAGCATTTCCAAGCTGGGTGTTTTTTTTGTTGTTGTTGTTTTTTTAATGACTAGTCAATTTGTATACTGGGAAAATGGAATGGAAAGAGCAGAACAACTTATTCAGCATAGCTAATCATATCTGGATTTCATTTAGATTTCTATATCCTGTGTTACAGTTTTTTCAGTTTTTCAATTATGACCCTTGAAATCAAACCGTTAAAACCAAACACAGCAGTAAACTTAATTTAGCACAACTTTGAATGCATGTAGTGTAAAATATTTAAAAAGTGTCTTCGAAAAATGAAACAAGTGTAATCAGTTGCTGTCATTATATTTGTGGGAAACATCAATAATTTTGTTTTGTTTTTCTTGAAACAAAACACGCAGGGAAAATGCAGGATCATAGTGAACTATCACTGTGTATCAGTCTGATTGGCAAAAATTAAGACAGGATGTGGCCCCACAGAATCTCCTGCCCTGCAGGCAAGCATGAATCAGTGCCATTATCTCCTTGTCATCTACCATCCGACCTCTGTGGACATTCACTTACTAGTGAGAAAATAGGGCACTTTTTAGAAAGATCATAGATCAGAGTCAACACTGCACACATGGCAAAGACCAGGAAACAACCCACGTGCCCGTCCACAGGAGAGCAGATGGATGAACTCTGGTACGTTCGCACCATGGACTATTACACAGTAGTTAAAATGGACAAATGCCAGTCACAGCAATTTAGGCGATTTTAGTAACCTATTAAGTGTGGGGAAAATAATTCCTGGAAGATTACATACGCTTTATATGAAGTTCTTTTAAAATTAGAATGGTATATATTTTTAAGAATACTTGTAGGTATTCTTACAGCAAAAAAAAAAAAGCTCTTGCTATAAAGAAAAAGGAATGAATATGTAGGATTTAGGTTGATGGCTATTAGAGGAGAGGAGGGGGGAAGGTGGATGAGATGTAGGTTCTGGTTAAGGGCTTAGTTTTGGGTAAGCCCTGGTGCTTATTATGTCACAATAAGCTAAGGAACAAACAAGCAACCAAACACAGGCCAGCGATGGATCAGTCATGACAAGGTGTCCTGCAGCAAGGATTGACGGATCCAGTTGTGTGCCCTTGAGCTGAAGGGTGCAGACAGCTCAGGCAGGCAAGTGCACAGGGACATGGCTCCAGCAGGATAAGGGTGTCAGATGTCACCCACCCTCCATGCCGGGTGCCCTTCCCCTTCAGTTTCCCCAGGGGCAATGGCCACTGTCCCCAGTTTACCCAGGGCCCTTCTGCGACATTCCAAAAGGAGACCCTAGCATTCGGAGACCTAGCATTACGTTTTCAAATGGCAGTACGTTCATGTGTACATACATCCCAAAGAAATCTTTACAATTGCTTTAATTTTTTAAAAAAATTTTAAATGTTTAACCTCAAGTGACTTCACCCCGCCTTACACCAGTGGTTCTCAACCTTGGCTGCACATTAGAATCACCTGGGAATCTTCTTAAAATCCTGATTTCCGGGCCTCATCCTCCGGAAATTCTGTTTCTTTGTTATGGGGTGGGGCCACAACATCAGTAACAAAGAAACAGAATTTCCGGAGGATGAGGCCCGGAAATCAGGATTTTAAAAAGATTCCCGGGTGATTCTAATGTGCAGCCGAGGTTGAGAACCACTGTGTTACACAAACATCCTAGAATCAACTCACAACTTGAAAACAGGAAGGTTGAGGAAAACAGCTCGGTTTTGGGGAAATATAAAAATGCTCTTCTCGCAGGCGGTCCCCTAGGGTTTGTCAACGGTAGTAACCTCACAGCAGGCGGTTTACCGGGCGCGGAGAAACCCCAGGGGCCCGCACTCGCCACAGCGGAACCCCCGCCCGCGGAGGTGTTGGGAACACAGGTTCCCAGACCACTCCCGGACTCGGAGCCGAACCTGGGTCTTTTTAACTCAGGCTCCACGTGATTATCAGGTCCGGGCAAGCTCGGGGCACAGCCCCGCCTTCAGCAACAACTCCACCTGGGAACAAGTAAACACCTGGGATGTCGGCGGCTTTCTTGCTCCCCATAGGACAGTGGTTCTCAACCTTGGCTGCACATTAGAATCACCTGGGAATCTTCTTAAAATTCTGATTTTTGGGCCTCATCCTCGGGAAATTCTGTTTCTTTGTTACTAATGTTGTGGCCCCACCCCATAACAAAGAAACAGAATTTCCGGAGGATGAGGCCCGGAAATCAGGATTTTAAGAAGATTCCCAGGTGATTCTAATGTGCAGCCAAGGTTGAGAACCACTGCTCCATGGGATGTTCCTCATGCAAACTAGTTACTTTCTCAATCTTTACATATCACCTTTACCCTGAATTAAAAAAAAAAAAATGGTTAAGTAGTCTCCTTTCTTCATGGAGAAAGTTAATACATTTTCAACATTTGTCACTTTATAAAAGAAAAATGGAGAATATCTGTAATTTTGACAACTCGTTAAGTATTTTGCCAAGAAATGATGGGGCACCTCTGAACTATACAAAGATTCTCCTGGTCACTCCACACCTCTTTCCAGAGCACTGTGAAGCCCGGAGGCAGTGGCATGGAATAAGTGCTCCTGGGAGCCGCCAGAGTAGAATCCTGGCTCTGTCGCTCCGTGGCCTTGAGAAAGCTGCTCCGTGCCCCACTTTCTCATCAATAACAAGGCAATGCGATAACTGGGGTGGTTGTGAGGACAGATTCATGTGTGTACAGCGCACAGAGCTATGTACAGTACAGAGGCAGTACTCTCTACGTGATAATTATTATTTATAACCATAGAGTAAGAGTTACAGTTACCTATAATAATAGCTCACACTTATCTAGAATTGGTGCTTCCAATTGACTAGGCACAGGTATTATTTTACGTGGAAATTAATCGGACGCAAACAAGCCTGTGTTGACATTACTCAGCCCTTCTGAATTGCATGTTTCCCATGCTTCCTATCCCAGTTCCAATATATATGTGAGGCATTTAATACTACTCATTTAACACTGCTCAAGTAATTGCCTTATTTTCCAAGAGAAATAGATAAAAATAAGTTATCATCATCTCTCTGATTGTCCCAGGCCTCCTGGGGGTGCGCTCACCTCCCCTGGCTCGTGCTCCCCTAAGCCACCTCATTTGACTTCTGTCATCACCACTACAGTTCTCCACGATGGATACAGGACTGAACGATCCAGGTACAAGTGATTCCCAAATGGGGTGTACATCTAGACAGAAGCTAATCTTATTTCTTCATCGGCCAGGAATTAATTTGTTTATTCATCTGCTAACAATGTTTTGACCCACACGACTTCCTGGTCTGTTCCAGGTGTTGGATATAGAGTGATATGCAAGACCAACAAGACCAGCAGGGCAGTCAGAGAAGGAAGGAATGAAGAATGAATGAATGAATGAATGGGGTCATGCATAAGGTCATTTCAGATAACAATGGGTGCTACGATCAAGATGAAATGGGATGGTGATGGAGGATCCCTGGGTGGTGGTGGTGGGGGTGGGGTATCTGAGCTGGTCTAGAGGGACCTTTACAGCTAAAGCCATGGGAAGAACCAGGGAGATGGCATCCTGGGAGAGGAAACAACAGCAAAGGCTCCAAGGAGATCAGCTTTGGTGTGTTCCGAGCAAAGTAACGAGATTCACTGACGAGCTGTTTCCCAGAAAGGAAAACCTGGCTTATAAAAAAATTTTTTAAAAATATATTTTATTTATTTTTTACAGAGAGGAAGGGAGAGGGATAGAGAGTTAGAAACATCGATGAGAGAGAAACATCAATCAGCTGCTTCCTGCACACCTCCTACTGGGGATGTGCCTGCAACCAAGGTACATGCCCTTGACCGGAATCGAACCTGGGACCTTTCAGTCCACAGGCCCACGCTCTATCCACTGAGCCAAACCGGTCAGGGCGCTTATAAAAATTTTTTTTAAATGTCCAAGCTCACTTATGATTAAAGACATGCAAGTTGAAATAAATTGAAACACTGTTTTATATCCTGCCTGAATAAAAAGACTAAACACGTATTAGTAAAGGTGAGCATATGCTATGATCTCTCTATTCCTGCCCCACCCTGCACTCTCACATGTACCTGCATGAGAATCAGCCAGGACCTTGCTAAAATGCAGATTCTGACTCCGGTGTGTCTCAGAGAGTAACAGGCACGGATCACCTGGGGACCTTGTTAAGCATCAGATTCTGATTTCTGTGCTGCTCAGACTTGAATGGGAAGAAGAACGACCTGGAGATCTTGTTCAATGTGGATTCTGGGCAGCAATCGTGCAAGAGGTGTTCAGCCTCACTAATTACAAGGAGTGAATATTAAATAGCCAGGAATTCCTCTCTTTTTTTTTTTCCACCTACCAGATCAATAAATATTAAGAAGGCTGATAGCATTCTACTGTTAGCAGGAGTGCAGGGTAATTGGTCTCCTAATGCATTGCCAGCAGGAGCGTGAATGTTTGTAGTCACTTTGGAGGACAATTTGGCAATAAAATGTTAAATGTGCCCCGCCAATGATCTAGCAATTAATTCTCCTTTCCCTCTAGTCTTCTCCAGAGAAACATCTTAGCATGCGCACAAAGAAGTGTGTCCAAGGATGTTTGTTGCAACATCGTTGCCATAGCAAAAAAAATTGAGACACAAACTAAATGCTCAATCATAGGGCAGTGGTTCGATTAAAGTGAGGGTTAGCCACACCGTAGAATACCAGGCAGCAAATAAAAGTAACCAGCCAGATTTCTGTATACAAGCCTGGCTTAAGTCCCAAATCTACTGCACTGAAAAAAAACCCAGCAAGTTCCCCCAGATATACACACATTCAAATCTACATATATTCCCAATACTGAAACATGAAAATCCAGGACAAAAAGGTATTGGAAGGCAACACACTGGCTATGTGTTAAGCAAGGTGGGGGCAGGGGAGCAGCTTTGAGGGGGAGGGCAGAAGGACTGAGGAACCTAAATTTTCTGTGTATTCGTAATATAGTATTACTTCCTTTAAAAAATGTATTCACAGACTCTTTATAGTTAAAAAGAAATAAATAACTAAATTGTGATTGTGTCATACAATGGAATAAATTCTATATGACCATAAAAAAGAATAATATATTTCTTTGTGCTTTGATAGGGAATATTCTTCAAGATATATAAATCAAATGTTCAAATAACACAAATTATGCTGTTGTGTGTATGTAGATATATGTATGTAAGTACATAAAGCTCTAACAGCATCTCTCTCTATAAAATTTAATATATATAGGGTTTGGCAAAATTATGTTTACAGTTGTGAGTATGCAAAACGAGTTTATTCTTGTATTTATTAATTATCGTATTATTTTCTATATGAACAACTGTAAACCTACTTTTGCCACACCCTGTATACACACACACACACACACACACACACACACACTTGTGAATGCGGAGGAGACCAGGGACCCTGGTCACAGGAGTTATCCCTGAGGACAGGGCAGCAATATTTGTGATGTGATTGTCTGAGTGACTGACATCTTGCTACATAGGTACATGCCTTTCTGCAATCTTTCAAGTTTTTAAATTTTGAAACAAATAATAAAACTTGGCACACATACAAGAGTGTATAAAACATTAATGTGCAATTTAAGGAATAAAACTAACACTCATGTAACCTGTGGGGCTCGGCTACAGTGTTTTGGCCAGGTTCAAGCCTCGGACTAATGAAAGGACAGGGTCCTCTCATTGCCACGTGCAAGTCCCAGCTGGAGGGCAGGGCCCTCCCAGCACAATCATAGCCAACGGCTGTGGTTGTAAGCTTGAACCTATGGTCCGAACACGTGGCCCCACGTGCCTTGTGATAGAGTTCGGGTGCATGTAGTTGAGTAGGGTTGGAGCTCACGAGAATGCTGTAAACAACGTGATCACGCCCCTACTTTGCCTCGTGGCATCTGCTATAAAATAAAGACACGGCTTGTGGGCGCTGGCACTGTCTCCTCATCAGGGAGCAGTGTCCCACCGAGACCCAGCTTTCATTCTCTTGTCTGTCTTTTCCTTAATCCTTTCACGCCTCCCGCCCCCCCCCCCCCCCCCCCCCCCACTCAGGGTCACTGAACCAGGCTGAGCTGGCATGGCACATAAGGCGCCCTGGGGCTGAGTATGCCATGGCCGTGCCAGCTCCCCGCAGTAACCACCAACTTTAGATCTAGAACATTCTTTGTACCAAGGAAACCCTTCACATGTTCCCATCCATGAGCTTCTCCTTCCTTCTGCCACCTTGTTCCACGACTTCTGATTTTGCGTATGATTTAAAAATAGTTTTGCCGCCCAGATAACATGTTGCTGAGTCTGGCCACCGTTTGAACTGTACGAGCAACTTTCCTTCACTTCTTTAAGTCTGTGAGATGGAACAGGTTGCTGCAGGCAGCTGTAGCTCATTCATTTTCACTCTCGCGTGACCTCCGTTGCACGAAGATAGCACATTTGGCCTGCACTGTCACTGCCAATGGGCGGTTCCCAATTTGGTCATTATGAGTAACGTAGCTGTAAACATTCTCGCACAGGTTCCCTGACTCATGTAGGGAGGCTTCTCTTTACCCTTAA
Organism: Myotis brandtii; assembly: GCF_000412655.1. Classification (NCBI taxonomy): domain Eukaryota; kingdom Metazoa; phylum Chordata; class Mammalia; order Chiroptera; family Vespertilionidae; genus Myotis; species Myotis brandtii. The sequence goes on along the minus strand of NW_005358435.1, from coordinate 1,470,620 downwards.
AGCAGTGGTTCTCAACCTTGGCTGCACATTAGAATCACCTGGGATCTTTTTAAACTCTTGACTTCTGGGCCTCATCCTCCGGAAATTCTGTTTCTTTGTTACTAAGGTTGTGGCCCCACCCCATAACAAAGAAGCAGAATTTCCGGAGGATGAGGCCCAGAAATCAGGATTTTAAAACGATTCCCAGGTGATTCTAATGTGCAGCCAAGGTGGAGAACCACTGCATTAAAAGCTGCTTCTTAACGAGGCTCCCAGGTGACCTGTGCCCACGTTATATCCGGAGTAATGTGCAGCCAAGGTTGAGAACCACTGCGTTAAAAGCTGCTTCTTAACTAGGTTCCTAGGTGACCTGTGCCCACGTTATATCCGGAAACACACTGGGGTCAGAATCTGCATTTTAACAAGCTCCCCTGGTGATTCTCATGCATGGCGGTTTGGAAGCACAGTGTGAGGGGGGAATAGCTGGATCCCACCATATGCTCCCGTTCAACTTTCCTAGAAGATGCAAAAGTATTTTCCAATGTGGCTATATCAACTTACATCCCTACCCACATAAATCGTTTAAAATGGAAAAAAAAAAGTACTAGTTTAAAAGTCACTAGGGCACAGTCTTAGTTGAAAATGTGAATAACCAGATCCAAATCTTCGCTTCCTTCTTCTCTTTCCTTTCTGCTCCTACCCCCAGTCCCTCCCCCGAATCTGAAATGAAGAAATGAGGGCCTTTATTCACAGAGAAAACAAACAGCCCCCAATTCACCTGCTGGCTCCTACAGGTTTGTAAGCTCCTGACCTGTAAAGGAATGTTGTCTAAGCATAGGAATTTGCAGATTCTAGACCTGGGGCCGGGGTGGCAGCCTGAGGCGGGTAGTTGTTTCACCTACTCTTGAGAAAAATGAGTTTTTGATCCCTTTCAAGCAACATTGAGAGCACCCAGACCTATCATCATTCTCCATGTCTTATGCCACAGTTTCCCTGACTCTGACATCCGCTATTAGGGTTTGTTCCAGAGCCACTCATTTGTTTAACAAACATTAATTGGGTTCTATCTGGGTGTGAGGCATTATGCTAACCTCTAGGAATGCAACAGCAAACTTTTAAGGGAGTCACATAATAATCAGGAGGAAAAATAAGTGAACAAGATAAAGGCTCACACAGTGGTCAGCCAAAGCTTCCTGCAAGAGGCAGATTCATAACCCCAGATGTGTAGGTCTTGGGCAGGCAAAAAAGTGAGGTGAGGGGGCTTCCAGGCAGAGGGAATAGTTTGTGCTGAGACCAGGAAGTAAAGTGATGGCACGTCTGAGCAACCTCAGTCTCGCTGTAGATGGGTGGAGTGCTGGAGATAAGGTGAAGGAGATAGGTGGGAGGTAGAGGTAAGCAGGATATGATTAAACCATTTCTATTTCTCCTTTCCCCTCTTTCCCTATTAAACCTCAGACACATGCAGAGGCCAATCCTAGGCTGGTTTGGAAGGTTACTTTACCTCTCCTTTCCGAGAAGCAATGAAGGGTAATAATGGTGGTGGTGGTGGTGGTAATGACAATGAAAAAAGTGAACATTCACAAATGTTCTCCATGAGCTAAGTACTATTTTAGAAGATGTCTTATGTGTATTATCTCACTGATCCCCAGCTCTTCACAGATGTGTAATTCTGAACCAGCTTTTAACCTCCTTGAGCCTCAGTTTTTCTCATCTGTAAATTGAGGATAATAATCCTACCTATCTCAAATTGTTTTTCTTTTTTTAAAAAACAAACAAATTTAATGAGATATGATTCACACACCATACAATTCACCCTTTCACTGTACAACATAATTACTTTTGGTAGTTCAGAGTTGTGCAACCATCACAGTTTTAGAATATTTTTATATTCTAAAAGAAACTACCTATTATCACTCTCCATTTTCCCCAGCCCTAGACAAGTATTGATTTGCTTTCTGTCTCTACAGATTTGGCTCTTCTGTCTATCAAATAGTTTTTATGAGTATTAAAGTGGACTATATGTAAAAGGGAGTGACAAACAGTAAATAATCAAGGATATTGGTTATTACTATTGGCAGTCATCTACCTACTATCCTTAAACTATAATAACTTTTAAAACTATTTTATAATATAATAAAAATAACTGTAAATTTACTGATTCTACTGAATACCAACACTGTGCCAGGCATGCTGGGGATACATCAGAGAAAAAGACAGGAGGGGTGTATTTGGAACACTTAGTTCAGCCATACTATAAAATAGGCCCTCCTGTGATCCCATCTTTAGTTAGGCTATTGCTTAGAGTTCTTTGAGACCAAATGAAAGTGACTTAAATAAAACAGAAGGTTTATTTCTGCTGGGTGATGCTCCATGAGATCATCTAGGGACCCATCTCCTAGCTTGTTGCTTTTCTATCTCCTCGAGGCAAAGATCCAGACCAGTGACCCAGCCCATGGGAAGGAGCACAGAGGAAGAGGAAGGCGAGCAGCTGCCTTTTACAGAGGTGACCAAGTGTATGTGTCATTCCTGGTTGTGTGCCATTGGCCAGAATTTAGTCACGTGGTCACATGTAGCTGCAAGGGAGTCTGAGGATGTGGCTTCTAATAGGGTGGTTGTATGTCTGACTTAAACTCAGAGGACTTCTGGGACTTTATCCTATAGATACATAGGCACACACCCCAAATGACCCATCTACAAGATTATTCACTGTAGCACTCTTTGAAATGGCAAACGCCTAGAAATAACCCAACTGTTTGTCTACAGGTCACTTGCTAAATAAACCATGGTAGAGCCACACAATGGAATACTCTGTAGCTGAAAAAGAATAAAAAAGCTCTTTATGTTACTAACTAGAGGCCTGGTGCACGAAATTCATGCACGGGTAGGGTCCCTAGGCCTGGCCTGCGATCAGGGCCAATTGGGGCTTTCCGGATGCCAGCTGGGGCCTTCCTTCCCTGGCTGCCGGCTGAGGCCTTTCTTTGTTCCACACCGCCCCCTGATGGTCAGCACACATCATAGCGAGCAATCTAACTCCTGGTGTCCCAGTCGAACTCTCAAGGGGACACTTTGCATATTAGCCTTTTATATATAGAGATATGATAAGAACTTCTGAACATATTATTAAAAAAGCAAGGTATAGAACTGTGTATATAGTATGCTTTTTTTTTTTTTTGCAAAAGGAAAGGGGTAATGGACGAGTATATTCATACTAGAGGCCCGGTGCACAAAAATTTGTGCACTGGAAAGGGGGTCCTTCGGCCCAGCCTGGGCCCTCTCACAGTCTGGGACCCCTCAGGGGATGTCCACCTTCTGGCTTAGGCTCGCTCCCCAGGGGATCGGGCCTAAGCTGGCAGTCAGACATCCCTCTGGCAGCCCGGGAGCCCTCGGGGGATGTCCACTTGCCAGAGGGGAGCAGGCCTAAGCTGCAGTCGGACATCCTTAGTGCTGCTGAGGAGTGGGGAGAGGCTCCCACCACCACCGCTGTGCTGGCAGCCGTCAGCCTGGCTTATGGCTGAGCAGAGCTCCCCCTGTGGGAGTGCACTGACCACCAGGGGGCAGCTCCTGCATTGAGCATCTGCCCCCTGGTGGTCAGTATGTGTCATAGTGACCAGTCATTCCCAGTTGTTCTGATGTTAGGGTCAATTTGCATATTACCCTTTTATTATATAGGATAGAGGCCTGGTGCACAGGTGGGCGCTGGCTGGTTTGCCCTGAAAGGTGTCCTGGATCAGGGTGGGGGTCCCACTGGGGTGCCTGGCCAGCCTGGGTGGGGGGCTGAGGGCCGTTTTCAGGCTGGCCACACCCCCTTCAGGGTGGGGGTCCCCACAGGGGTGCCTGGCCAGCCTGGGTGAGGGCTGATGACTGTTTGCAGGCTGGCCAAGCCCCCCAGCAGGGACCCTCACCGCATGGGGGTGTGCCCAGTCTGGGTGAGGGGCTGAGGGCTGTTTTCAGGCTGACCACACCCCCTTCAGGGTGGAGGTCCCCGCTGGGGTGCCTGGCCAGCCTGGGTGAGGGGCTGAGGGCCATTTTCAGGCTGGCCATGGCCGCGGGCTGGAAGCAGGTATCTGGGATTTATTTATCTTCTATAATTAAAACTTTGTAGCCTTGAGCAGAGCCCAGTGCCGGCCAGAGCAGGTAGGAAGCTTGGCTTCCTCCATCGCCGGGGGCAACCCAAGCCTCCTGCTCGCTCCAGCTCCGTGGCCGCCACCATCACTAGTTGGGTTAATTTGCATATTTGCTACTGATTGGCTGGTGGGCATGGCTTGTGCGTGTAGCGGAGGGACGGTCAATTTGCATGTTTCTCTTTTATTAGATTAGATTTGCTTATGCATTTGAATAAAGAAATGATGGAAGGCTATACAGTATAGCAAACGCTGTTGCTGCCTCACCCATATCCCCTCGTCCATGTCTCTTTGGTGCACGCTGGACTGACTTTCAACTGCCAGCACCTGCATGTCTTTTCCTGAGGGTTTCCTCTGGTTGCCAGCATCCCCTCTTCCTAACTGTGCAACAACAGGAATGACTTGGGCCCTTCATCTCCTCCCACCAGCTCAGGAGCAGCCCTCCACCAGTGAACGCTGGGATTGCTGGACAATACCTCAGCTCTCGCCCTGCAGGTGGATAACTTTGAGGCACCAGTTCCTCCCTCTTATCCAGGGGCTTCCAGCAGGAGTAAGCACCAGCTGCCCACAGTGGTGAAAGTGTTCCTAACACACTCTAATCTCTCCTCCTTACTGCTACTGGGGAAACTCCAGTAAGTAAAAAAAAAAAAAAGTTACCCAATCAAGCAGACCAGAAACAGACTCATAATAAAAAATAAATAAATAATTTTTTAAAAAAAGCAAACAGACTTCCAGGGGCTTCCAGCAGGAGTAAGCACCAGCTGCCCACAGTGGTGAAAGTGTTCCTAACACACTCTAATCTCTCCTCCTTACTGCTACTGGGGAAACTCCAGTAAGTAAAAAAAAAAAAAAGTTACCCAATCAAGCAGACCAGAAACAGACTCATAATAAAAAATAAATAAATAATTTTTTTTAAAAAGCAAACAGACTTACATACAGAGAACATTTTGACAGTTGCCAGATGGGAAGTGGGTTGGGGAAGTTGGTAAAAAGGTGAAGGGATTAATAAATACAAATTGGTTGTTACAGGATAGTCACGGAGATGTGAAGTGCAGCGTAGGGAAGATAGTCAATAACAGTACAATAACTGTGTGTGGTGCCAGGTGGGGACGAGATTTACTGGGATGACCACTTAGTAAGTTACATAATGTCTAATCCCTGGGTTGTACACCTGAAACTACTATGATGTACATCAACTATACTTGAGAAATAAAAATTATTTAAAAAATTATTTTAAAAGCAGTCCCCCTTAAGGACCGGGAAGGGAACACAGGATGGGAAAGAGACATCTCAGTGTATACCATCTTATACTGTTTTGCTATTTGGACATTATGAATATATGAACTATTCATGAAAGATCTCACAAAAATGCGTTTGCCAGAGAACCCCATTACTGCTTTGCTTACGGTATTTCTGCTTGATCCCAAACCACTGCTTGCCATACTGCAAAGGTGTGAGTCCCTCATCTCCTCTCTCTCCGTTCTTTTAGAGGCACAAGTCCAAGGCTGCAAACAGAATGGGGGAGTTAAGGGTGATGGTGATTCCCGGCATTGCCTGTCTGGCAGTGAGCAACGTGGACCCAGGACTTTGGGGCCTCAGTTACATCACCCGAGAAGTGGGCATACCAGTAAATACTCATTTAACCTTCTTCTCAAAGTTGTAAGAAAAATGACCCCTGTTGGATCTAATAAAGCTCACCCTGAATAAGTTTGCAGGCCTAAGGAGCTTATGGATTGCTAAACCAATCAAACATCGGTCATTCAATCAATACAGTAAATGTATTTAACTTGAGGTGCTGGGTTTGTAAAATTTCTACAAAGAAGTAAAATGCATGATTTTTTTTTCCCAAAGAGGCACTCACTGAAAAGTAATGTAGCCTAATGAATGCTCAAAAAGATATAAACTCTGACATAGACAGAGTTGGTCAAGTCACAGTTCTACAGCTTGGAACAAATGGTTGAATATTTCAGGGCCTTGGTTTTCTCATTTGTGGAAAGAGCATTATTGCCTTATCTACTGTTTCGAGCTGTCACAAGGGTTGCTGAGGTAGTTGTAACATGCTTAGGGCATTACTGGGCACAGGGAACAGTCAATGAAAAGTGACCGTTTCTCTCAATTACTATAGATGCCCAGGTGGCTTTGGATTCAATTTCTGAAATGGAGCATCTTTTGGTTGGGGTTATATGCTTGAAAGCCACAAAACACTCAACTAATACTGCCTTAAGGAAAAAAAAAATACTTTGTCTCAAATAACTGAATGGTGAGAGTGTACTTTTACTTCAGCTCTGGCTTGATCCAGGGCCTCAAACTTGGTCATGGTTATATGCTTGAAAGCCACAAAACACTCAACTAATACCGCCTTAAGGAAAAAAAATACTTTGTCTCAAATAACTAAATGGTGAGAGTGTACTTTTATTTTAGCTCTGGCTTGATCCAGGGCCTCAAACTCGGTCATACCAGCTCGGTCTTGCTCTGCTCCTCTGAGCACGACTTTGCTGTGTGCTGGTTTCCTCCAGAAAGTTCCTTAAAGGGGAAGACAGTTTCTGACATGGCTCCTACTGAGCCCTACCCCCTAATATTCTTGCTCTTGGCTAATCACCTCCCCTACAGGTTGGGCTAGACCCAGAGACCCATTTCTAATGAACAGACTCTGACAAAAGAGATGAAATGTCACTTTTGAGATGAAATCACAAAAAAGACACTGGCTTCTCCTTGCTCACCCTGTCCTGTTCTCTCTTGGTTGCTCACTTTTATGGAAGCCAGCTGCCATGTGGTGAGCTGTCCTGTGGAGAGGCCCAAGTGGCACAATACTAATTACAGCCTCTGGCCAACAGCCAGTGAGGAAATGAGTCTTTCAGCCCAGTGGCCCACAAGGAACTGAATCCTGCCAGCAACCATGTCAGTGAGCTTGGAAGCAGATGTATGCCCCAGTTCAGCCTTCAGATGAGACCCCAGCCCTGGCCAACAATGTGATTACACCCTTGGGAGAGAACTTGAGACAGAGGACCCAGCTAAGCTATGCTTGCATTCCTGACCCATCGAAATTCTGAAATAATACATATGTTTAAGCCACTAAGTTTTGGGATAATTTATTACATAGCAGTAGATAAATAATACATCTCTACTTGGAAGTTCAGGCAGGACCAGCCTTATATTCTCATAGATCCAAGGTAAAGAAAGTGCCTTTTTCCTGATCACTGAAAAAAAGTCCTATGATTCATTCCTGGTTAGGCCTCAATGGCTTACCTTGATTCATATGCCCACCCTTTAAGACAGTGGTTCTCAACCTTCCTAATGCCGCGACCCTTTAATACAGTTCCTCATGTTGTGGTGACCCCCAATTTCATTGTTACAAATTGAACATAATTAAAGCATAGTGGTTAATCACAAAAATAATATGTAATTATATACTTTACATATGTGTTTTCCGATGGTCTTAGGCGACCCCTGTGAAAGGGTCATTCGACCCCCAAAGGGGTCGCGACCCACAGGTTGAGAACCGCTGCTTTAAGACCAGGAATTGGCAAACTATGGCCTGTGGACTAAATCTGGCCCACTGCTTGTTTCTATAAAAAAAAGTTTTATTGGAACACAGCCTCATTCATTCACATGTATTGTCTATGGCTGCTTTTATGCTAAAATTAAAAAGTAAAGTAGTTGTAACAAAGACTGGATGATCCTCTACGTCTAAAATATTTACTAGCAAATGTTTCTGTTGAAACCAGCAACCATTTCTGTCATTTTAGAAAAAACATTGCTGAACCTTGCTTTACCCCAATAACTCTGACCAAGGTCATTGGGTACTATGATTGGTCAAGTTTGGACACATGCTTCCTCTTAGGTAGAGGGTATGTCAGCCCCATTTGAAGCGTATGGCTGGAAGTGGGGGTGGACTGGACCCCCAAGGATCTTTGGATGATGGTACTTACTCACCTGTTTAAAGGCAGTTTGGGTGTGTCTGTGCTGTCTACACTGGATTAGGTTGAGAGCCACTCTGTAAAGATGACCGCTGATTTGAAAGAACTTTTAATAACCCCCCAAATTAAATGCTGGCTGAACCTTCAACATACTAATCTTTCAAACTAATCTGAACTCGGCTTATCTTTCTGAAGACGCATGGTAGCTTAGAGTTGGCTCAAAATGAACAAAGTCCTCTCTAGGAAGGTATAACATCTCGTAAAAACGGAGGCATCTCCAGGAGTTTGATCCTTTCATGCAGCTTCTCCTGGGAGGGGCCTGGTCTCGGAGCCAGGAGGGAAGGCTGCCTCGCCACAGAGATGTCCACATGGAGACTAGCGGGTCTTCAGTAGATTGGGTGGGGAGTCCTACGGGCAGCTTCTCCTCTCCCTTCCCCATGAAAGGGAACTGACCAGAAATTACGGGGGGAAGAAGAAAAAAAAGGAGGCAAGACAAGATGGGAAGGAGAGACCTGCTGTATTTGCATCCAAATTTTATAAAGACAAATACTTTTTTCATTACATGTGTATTAAAAGTGGGATTAAAGTAGAAATGTAGGGAAGACATCATGTCGTTCATTCACATAAATACTGAACATTGGCTATGGCAATTCAGTAGGTCATCCTAAGTTGAGGATTGCCCCAGTGGTCTCTTGTATTAGTTTCTGCCATGTAACAGCCTCAACATCTCAGTGGCTTTCCATAGGAAATGCTGATTTTCCTTTTCATGGGTCTGTGAGTTCATTGGGGCTGTGCTGGGTTTGGCTCTGGGCTGCCAGTGGGTTCACAGGCCCACATGTCTGCAAGTGTCTCATTGGGCCATCAACTACACAGGCATGTTCTCACGACAGGTCACATGAGAGTGAGAGGATGAGCCAAATTGTACAGGCACATTTAAAGCCCCTCCTCCAATCAGGCCCACTGGTATTTCATTAGCCAAAGAGCCAAAGTAAAACAATGGCTTGGCCCAAAACCAATGGGGCAGGGAAGCACACTCCACTCACCATGATGCCAGCGGGCAAGGGTGGATGAATGTAATTCTGTCCCAGGGAGGGAATGCCAACTGGAAACAATGATCTCACTTACCACATTTACTAACATTAAAAATAGGAATACAATCACGTGGCTAAAATCAAACGGATTGCCAAAGTAAAACAATGGCTTGGCCCAAAACCAATGGGGCAGGGAAGCACACTCCACTCACCATGATGCCAGCGGGCAAGGGTGGATGAATGTAATTCTGTCCCAGGGAGGGAATGCCAACTGGAAACAATGATCTCACTTACCACATTTACTAACATTAAAAATAGGAATACAATCACGTGGCTAAAATCGAACAGATTGATAGATATATTTATAGTAATATAAATGTTTACATAAACATTACATAGAAAACCCAAATTTTGATCAGCTTTATGGCACGCGACGTATTTTTCTGGAAAACTGACCCATGGGCTGTGGAATTCTAATCTTTGCTGCTTTGCACCACTAGGGTGAAGCACTGTCATTACTTTACAGTTTCTGGCTTGGCTTTTGATCAGTAATAACGGTAAATTAGAAGCTGATTTACATACCTGTTCACCCAACATAGTGATCAATAATGCCACTTCACTCTCAAAGGTTTCCCAGTTTGGATGACAAGCTTATATGATCATCTTATAAATACAATATAAATACAGGATTTTGTTCTCCAGAAACAAACAACCTTCCTAAGAGCTAACACTCGCCAAGAAGCACCAACCTTTAAAAAAAAAACGTATTTTGCTTTCCCGTCTAGAAAAACGCTCGTTACAAATGACCTCTCTTCCTCCAGACCTTCATATGTTCCAGCCCACCTTAAGCTGCTCACCCCCATTTCTGCTTTCTGCATTCAACTGTGTAACTCCTACCCCTCATTTTGACTCTATGATTCAAGTCCAATGAAATAAACTAGCTGTGTGAGTCGAGGCCAGCTGCTTACTCATGCTGTTTCTCAGTCTCATCAGCCCTAAATGGTGATGGTAATAACAGCGCCTGGGTAGGACTGGGGGGATGGTCCATGAGTTAATGTGACTGACACAGAGCAACTGCTCCGTAGGTAGTGGACACCCTGATAAAAATTCACAAATGATTCTAAAAGCCTGAGTATAATGATGTCTTAAAAACTATGGCAAAGAGTGGGAAAAACCCAAATTTCTATCAGTTGATGAAGGGATAAACGAAGTATAGTATAGTCATACAATGGAATATTAGTTGGCTATAAAAAAGGAATGCAATACTGATACAAGGTACATGGATGAACCTTGAAAACATTATGCTAAGTGAAAGGAGCCAGACACAGAAGATCCCATTGGTATGAATCTAATTATGTGAAATTACAAAAACAGGCAAAGCAACAGCGACAGAAAGTAGATTGGTGGTAGCCAGAGGCTGGGGAGAGGCAGGGGAAGGACAGTGACTGCTAGTGGGGACAGGGTTTGTTTTGGGGGGGATGAAAAGGTTCTGCAATCAGAAGCTGGAACTGGTTGCAAAAACACAATCATAGTGAGATGTTTAAAAATACTTTCAAAGTTTATCAAATAGACAAAATCTACAGGAGGATTACAAGAAATGAATAACAAGTCAACATGCTTCATTCACAGATATCCACCGAACTTTTACAAAAATCACTCATGAACATGGCCATAAAGAAATCTAAAATTTTCCGGCCGATGTGGATCAACGGTTGAGTGTCAACCCATGTATCGAGATATCAAGAGGTCCCAGGTTCGATTCCTGGTCAGGGCATATGCCCAGGTTTCCAGCTTGATCCCTAGCAGGGGACATGCAGGAGGCAGCTGATCAATGTTGATGCATCGGTGTTTCTATTTCTCTCTCCCTCTCACTTCCTCTCTCCCTAAAAATCAATAAAAACATTTTCAAAATAAAAAACTAAAATTACAGGAAGTACTTTTACAGGTCGCATTCTCAGACCAAAACCCATTATCATCAGAAGCCAAAAGCATGGTTTCACAAATTGGAACTACTTGAAAAATAAAAAGCATACCTCGATGTAACGCTCAGATTCGTTCCCCCTGACCCACAAACCCAACCAACCAACCAACCATCCCTGAGACTAAAATAACAAAAGATCTAGACATTTATGAAAGGATGCTTCGGAGAAAAATCTATACAAATATGGATGCCATGAAAATTTTTTGAAACACTTCGAAATAAGCAAAAGAGATTTCTGAATGTCCTGTTAGTTTCCAGCTCTGGATTGTCTAATTCTATAGGGGTTAGTGCCTTTCATTGTTTTTGAGGCATTTTACAACCTGTGGGTTATAGAAATATATAATAATGCAAATGAATCATCTACATAAATGCAAACACACTGTTGCCCTGGAGATACCAACCAGTTGCATCTGTCTGTAAATTTATTTTTGTGTTTCTGATGGCCGTTGTAAGTCTGCATTTGTTGAATTAATTCTCCTTTGAACCTGTTGTACCATTTTACTGGGTCCCCAATTAAATAAATAAATAAACAAATAAATAAATAAATAAAATCCCTAATATGTTCATTTTATATTTGTACGACAGTCATTTTAAGTTTTTTAAAAATTATCTTTTAACATAGGTGAAGTCAAATGGAAAATATATAGCTTTAAATGCTTTCATTACTAAAGGCTAAGAATAAGTGAACTTAGGGAAATTAGAATAACAAAATAAATGGAAAGAAAAGCACAGAAAGAATGCATAAAAAGATAAAAGCTGAAATGAATAAAATGGAGTAGAAAAAAGAAATAAAAGCAAAAGCTTTACTTTTACTTAATACGAATGACAAAATAAACTCTTGGCAAACTAAGATGAAGAATGAAAACACAAAACAAAAGCAACAGAAATAAGAAAGCTGCTAAACAAATGTCAAAGATTTAAAAATAATTTTAGGAGAATGTTAAATGGAAGGGCCACAGATTTAAAAATTTAGAGCAAAGTGAAAATTTTTTTTTCTTTTGAAAACGATAAATTACCTAAATTGATTCAGATGAAACATAAAACAGACTGAAAATTACAGAAAAAATTGGAAAGGTTATTAAGGATGTACAATGAAAAAAGGCATCAGCCCAGATGATAAACAGATTAATTACTGAGATAACTAAATATTTGCTGGTTGCCGAGAAAGAAGGCAAGAGTCCCAATTTATTTTCAGAGTAGAATAACCTAAAACAAACAAACAAGCAAAACTCGAAGCACAAAAAAGAGAACTAGACACCAACTGCACTTACACATGTAGTTGTGAAGTATTCAAGGAAAATATCAGTAAATGAGATCCAGCAATGCATTAGAAAATGAATCCAACACGACCAAGAGGGCTTATTTCAGGAAAGCTAGGAGATTAGGTACCAGGCGATGTCCTGCACTAATTGAGTATAGCAACATATTTAAGTGCAAAATCCAAATACTTATATCAAAAGATATTGAAAAGATATTTGATAATAGTAAGGAACTCACCCTAATGAAAACTCTGTGTAAAAATTAGAGTAGCCCTAGCCAGTTTGGCTCAGTGGATAGAGCGTCAGCCTGCAGACTGAAGGGTCTCGGGTTTGATTCTGGCCAAGGCACATGCCCAGGTTGCGAGCTTGATCCCCAGTAGGGGTGTGCAGGAAGCAGCCAATCAATGATTCTCTCTCATCATTGGTGTTTCTATGCCTCTCTCTCCCTCTCCCTTCCTCTCTGATATCAATAAAAATATATATTAAACAAAATTAGAGTGGAAGAAAATGACCTAAGTATGTAAAAACCAACACCCAAAGGAACTGTGTATTTTATATTAAATTTGAAAAATTCTAAAACCACTCAGATTAAAGTTAGAGACACAACAAGGATGCCAGCTGTAGCAACATTGTTTGGAGGTTCTGGCTAATGCAATAGGACAAGAAAACAAAATTAGTATATATACTGTAAGGAAAGGATAAAACAATCTGGAGATGAAATGACTATGTCATAACCATCATATATCATATTTATCAGAGACCAAGAGTTTCTAATAAATACTGCCAATTAATAATAATTTTTGCTACTAGAGATTGGGACTCACAGCAGATCTACCTAATACACACACACAAACCCAAACAGCCAGCCAAAATGGGGAGACAAAAAAAAAACAAGCCCCAAATGAAAGAAGAAGAGACTTTTCCATAAGAGAAGCTAAATGAAATGGAGATAAGAAATTTATCAGATATGGAGTTCAAAAGAATGATGGCAAAGATGTTCAACAGCTCGAGAAAAGACATAATAACTATGAAGACTAACATAGCACTAATAAAGAATACAGTGGAAGAAATACCAGGTTGGGGGAGGCTGAGGATTGGATCAGTGAATTAGAAGACAGGGTAGAAAAAACCAATCAGAGAACCAAAAAAAACCCAAACACAATAATAAAAAACAAACAAACCAGGAGGACAGCTTAAGAGAGCTGTGGGACAACAGGAAACATAACAATCCTTGCACAATAGGTGTGCCACAGGGGAAGGAAGTGAGCAAAGGATAGAATTTATTTTCAGAGTAGAATAACCTAAAACAAACAAACAAGCAAAACTCGAAGCACAAAAAAGAGAACTAGACACCAACTGCACTTACACATGTAGTTGTGAAGTATTCAAGGAAAATATCAGTAAAAGAGATCCAGCAATGCATTAGAAAATGAATCCAACACGACCAAGAGGGCTTATTTCAGGAAAGCTAGGTGATTAGGTACCAGGCGATGTCCTGCACTAATTTACTATAGCAACATATTTAAGTGCAAAATCCAAATATTTATATCAAAAGATATTGAAAAGATATTTGATAATAGTAAGGAACTCACCCTAATGAAAACTCTATGTAAAAATTAGAGTAGCCCTAGCCGAATTAAATAAATTTGACCCAGTGATCCCACTGCTAGGAATATAACCTAAGAAACCTGAAGCACCAATCAGAAAGAATGTATGCACCCCTATGTTCATAGAAGCACAATTTACAATAGCTAAGATCTGCCAACAGCCCATGTGCCCATCAGTAGATGAGTGGATATAAAAGCAGTATTTACACCATGGAATACTATGCAGCAATAAAAAAGAAGGATCTCTTAGCCTTTGAGACAGCATGGAGGGACCTGGAGAGTTTCATGCTAAGCAAAATAAGCCAGTCAGAGAAAGACAAGTAAATGGGACTACATCAAAATAAAAAGCTTCTGCACAGCAAAAGAAACCATCAACAAAATGAAAAGTTAGCCCACTGTATTGGAGAACATATTTGGTAATGATACATCTGATAAAGGTTTACTATCCAAAGGAATGCATTCAACCTAATAAAAGGAAGACAAACAATCCAATTTGGCATGAAGTATTCAAGGTAATGAAAAGCAAGGATCTGAAACCAAGGTTACTATATCCAGCAAGGCCGTCATTCAAAATAGATGGTGAGGTAAAGAGCTTCGAGACAAAAAAAGGTAAGAGAGTTTTTTACCACCAAACCAGCACTGCAAGAAATGCTAAAGGGACTGCTGCAATGAGAAGAAAAGAGAGAGAGAGAGAGAGAGAGAGAGAGAGAGAGAGACAGAGACAGAGAAATGGGACTACATCAAAATAAAAAGCTTCTGCACAGCAAAAGAAACCATCAACAAAATGAAAAGTTAGCCCACTGTATTGGAGAACATATTTGGTAATGATACATCTGATAAAGGTTTACTATCCAAAGGAATGCATTCAACCTAATAAAAGGAAGACAAACAATCCAATTTAAAAATGGGCAAATGACCTAAATAGACACTTTTCCAAAGCAGACAGACAGATGGCCAAGAGACAATGAAAAAATGCTCAAAGTCACTGATCATCAAAGAGATGCAAATTAAAATGACAATGAGCCCTAACTGGTTTGGCTCGGTGGATGGAGCATCGGCCTGCGGACTGGAGGGTCCCAGGTTCGATTCCGGTCAAGGGCATGTACCTTGGTTGTGGGCACATCCCCAGTGGGGGGTGTGCAGAAGGCAGCTGATCGATGTTTCTCTCCCATCGATGTTTCTAACTCTCTATCCCCCTCCCTTCCTCTCTGTAGAAAATCAATAAAATATATTTTAAAAAAAAATAAAACGACAATGAGGTATCACCTCACACCTGTCAGAATGGCTACTGTCAACAAATCAACAAATGACAAGTGCTGGCGAGGATGTGGAGAAAAGGGAACCCTAGTACACTGCTGATGGGAATGCAGACTGGTGCAGCCACTATGAAAAACAGCATGGACTTTCCTCAAAAAATTAAATAAATTTGACCCAGTGATCCCACTGCTAGGACTATATCCTAAGAAACCTGAAGCACCAACCAGAAAGAATGTATGCACCCCTATGTTCATAGAAGCACAATTTACAATAGCTA
Source organism: Myotis brandtii (assembly GCF_000412655.1). Lineage (NCBI taxonomy): Eukaryota > Metazoa > Chordata > Mammalia > Chiroptera > Vespertilionidae > Myotis > Myotis brandtii. The sequence continues at coordinate 1,455,191 of NW_005358435.1, read as the reverse complement.
AGATCTGCCAACAGCCCATGTGCCCATCAGTAGATGAGTGGATATAAAAGCAGTATTTACACCATGGAATACTATGCAGCAATAAAAAAGAAGGATCTCTTAGCCTTTGAGACAGCATGGAGGGACCTGGAGAGTTTCATGCTAAGCAAAATAAGCCAGTCATGGACCCATGGACACAGACAATGGCGGGGTGAAAACCTGGGGTAGGGGGTGGGGGCAAGCTTATTGCTTGGGTCAATGGGAAAAAAAGGGGGTTAAATGTAATACTTTCAATAATAAAGTTAAGGATGTGGAGAAAAGGGAACCCTAGTACATCGCTGATGGGAATGCAGACTGGTGCAACCACTATGAAAAACAGCATGGACTTTCCTCAAAAAATTAAATAAATTTGACCCAGTGATCCCACTGCTAGGAATATAACCTAAGAAACCTGAAGCACCAATCAGAAAGAATGTATGCACCCCTATGTTCATAGAAGCACAATTTACAATAGCTAAGATCTGCCAACAGCCCATGTGCCCATCAGTAGATGAGTGGATATAAAAGCAGTATTTACACCATGGAATCCTATGCAGCAGTAAAAAAGAAGGATCTCTTAGCCTTTGAGACAGCATGGAGGGACCTGGAGAGTTTTATGCTAAGCAAAATAAGCCAGTCAGAGAAAGACAAGTATCACATGATCTCACTCATATGAACAAAATAAAATGATGAACAAAATAAACTGATGAACAATATAGATTCAGAGACATAGAGCATGGAAGAGACTGGAATCTCAGAGGGAAGGTGGGAGTGGGTGGATGGGTGGGAAGAGAGCAACCAAAAAGAACTTGTATGCATACATTCATAACCCATGGGCACAGACAATGGGGGGTAAAAACCTGGGGTAGGGGGTGGGGGCAAGCTTATAGCTTGGGTCAATGGGAAAAAAAGGGGGTTAAATGTAATACTTTCAATAATAAAGTTAAAAAAAGATTTTTTGCTAAGCTAGCTTAATATATTCAATTATATCAAAAATAGCTATACTTTATTTGTGCAACAAATAATTATTTTAGTTGAGTTTTTAAAAATTAATTTTTATTGATTACAGAGAGGAAGGGAGAGAGAGAAATATAAATGATGAGAATAATTGATTAGCTGCCTCCTGCATGCCCCCTACTGGGGATTGAGCCCGCAACCTAGGCATGTACCCAGACTGGGAATTGAACTGTGACCTTCTGGTTCATAGGTCAATGCTCAACCACTAAGCTATGCCAGCTGGGCTAACAAATAATTATTTTAAAATGGAAAAAGTTCTATTTACAATTACAGTAAAATTCAGAACATGAAAATACAGGCGTATATAATAAGACTATACTGTATATGAATAAAATTATGTAATTTCATTGAATAATGTTTACAACAGCATTTGAATAAAAGTTTTTGAGTGGAAGATTTAACATTTTAATCAAGTTATTCTTTTCCTCAGTTCATATATCACATTGATGCAATTCTAATAAAAATCCTCAATGGGTATTCCTTTTCTGGATGGGGTTAGGTACTGGACAAGTGACAGTTAATCTAGAAGTATCAATACCTAAGAATTGCTAAGAAAATTTTGGAAAAGAGTATCTACAGAGTCTTTGTAAGTCCAAAAGCTATTAAAGTTTACCTTAATGCAAACATAATCAAATATGTGATGTTGGCAAACCAGAGAAGATATGAAGATCAATGGGACAAAATAGAGATTCCAGAAATAGATCCAAGTACATTTGGGTACTTCATCTAAAGGTGAAATTAAGATTTCCGTCCCAAGGGCAACCAAACTCCTCCATCAAAAGTGTATAGATATGAATCCTGGCAGCAGCAAGGTGCTAACTAAGCCAAACAATAACAATATTACAGAAACGCCTCGGGAGGGAGGGCCTTCATAGGAAAGACAGGAGCCACAAATTAAGCAGAAGAATCCGACTGCATAAAAGGACAGTCATTTTTATATGGAAATAACACCATAAGGAAAGTCAAAAGACAAAGCACAGGAGGGGAGAAAACTCAGCAATATGTGATGGTCATGGGTTCGAATCCTCGAGTTCCCAACAACCCAAGGAAAAGAATGAGTGTGTAGGAGTTTAAAGGTCATAGGAGAGAAAAATGCAAATGATCAAAGAGTCTATGTAGAAACAAATACAGATCAAAACACCAGCTGGGGAAACGCACAAGGACTAGACAACTCATTTCTCTCATCAAATTAGCAAGACTTCAAAAGCCGGAAAACACCCAGGGTTGGTGATAATTGGGCGCAGACCAGATAAGACTACCATTTTGAAATCTACACAGGTACAAACTATGGAAATGCATTGAAACTCCAAAAGTACAACCGAGTATGAGGAATTATGTAGGATGTTTTACTGTGAACATTGTAATGGCAAACAAAACAAAAAACAACCTAAATATCCACGAAGAAGATGGTTGAGTAAAGCATGGTTTGGTCATAGCCTCATTTTTGCTTAAAAAATAAAGTTAGGGCCTGGCTGCAGTGGCTTAGTTGGTTGGGTGTTGGCTGGTGCAGCGAAAGATTGCCAGTTCGATACCCAGTCAGGGCACATTCGGAGGACAACCTATTGATGTTTCTCACATTGATGTTTCTCTCACTCTCTCTCTCTTTCCCTTCCTGTCTCTAAGCATGTTGCTGGCTAAGGGGGCATGCAGGAGGCAGGCAATCCATGTCTTGCTATCACATCAATGTTTTTTTTTTCTCTCTCTCCCTTTCTCTAAGAAAAGTCAATTACAAAACAATAGTACATAGGAAGGAAATAGTATGACCAATTCAACATCAACTCTGTAACTGGAGTAGAAAACAGAGACATAAGCAGGGAAAAAAAGATCAGGAGAAACTTCATCAAAATGGTCCCAATGTTTACATCTGGATAGTAAGATTAGTAACTAATTTTTCTAGATAATGTTTCCCATACTTTCTGTATTTAAAAAAAATATGTTTATTTTATTGATTTTTAAAGAGGAAGGGAGATAGAAACATCGATCAGCTGCCTCCTGCATGCCCTCTACTGGGAATTGAGCCCGAAACTTGGTACATGGGACAGTGCTCAACCAACTGAGCCACACAGGCCAGACCCATACTTTCTATCTTGAATAGATATTACATTTACAGTCAGGGGAAAAAATCCTTAAAAGCTGAAGAAAAGGGGTACTCTGGATAAAAAGAAAGAAGTAAAAAACCAGGTTCATGACAATGGAAGTTTCCCTGCTAAAATTCAGTAGCTGAGCTTCCTCAAGAGCTACAAGCAATAATATTATTAAAATACTAACACTGGACGCTGGAAGCTTTTTTGATTTCTTATCAAACAATAATGAATCATTATTACCATTGCTGATATGAAAAGAAAGAAATTCTGGCAAAGAAAACACAATGAATTATCAGCATTGTGTTCAAGTAAGTAAGGAGCAAAGGAAGAAAAGCCCAATTCAAACTCTGTATCTATTTCCAACGGACAACCCTCAAGGTTCCCAGCTTTGTCATTTTGTTATTTCTTTAGTTTGCTTTATATCTTTTATGTAAAAGTAAACTGATGTGCATGAGAACTCTAAGTTTGTGTATTAGGGAAGTAAAAGTGTGTAGTAAAAACTCTGATTAAAAAAAGTAAGTGTTCCACAAACATACATAACTGGATAGAATTCTGATTGCCCATGCCTCACCTGCAGGATGGAAATAATACCTACTTCACAGTTTGTTTTAAGAATTAAATGGGAGCATGTGAATTCACCTGACATAGTACGAGAAACACAACCATGACCTTCAGTCCCAAAGAATGTTTTTCTTAGCCTTTGGAAAGACAATAGAAATTTCGAAGTTAACAGCCTTCATTAAAAGATATCACTAACCCCCGGCTGGCATGTCTCAGTGGTTGATTCCCAGACAGGGCACATGCCTAGGTCGTGGCCTCATTCCCCAGTGGGGGGCATGCAGGAGGCAGCCGATGAATGATTCCCTCTCATCATTAATGTTTCTCTCTCTCTCCCTCTCCCTTCCTCTTTGAAATCAATAAAAATATTTTTCAAAAGTTAAAAAAAAAAGTAAGTGTTCTTATATTTTAAATATACTTCTCTCACAAGAATAATCTAACTCACAATCTTGCTGACATTCTGTGAGAGCATGCTTCATTCATTCAGTACTTACTAAGAGCCCATCATGAGTTGAAGATCATGCTAGAGGCTGGAAATCGAGATATTATGACCCTAGTTCATGTATTTGGGTGTAATCCTAGCTTGCTCTCTGGTGCCACCTACTGGTCAAACAGCATTTCCACTCAAATCACTTGAGGTACCACAGATATTTGACTGTTAAGGCGTTTCTGTAATACTTACAAGCCAGGGCTACACACCTTTGCTTGTTCAAATTCTCTTTAATGATATGCTCATTCACATCCCCTCAACCCCAAATCATACTGTGACTACAAAATCATTAGCATTCAGTATATTTTAATCATATATCAATTTATTAGAAAATCATTCCCTTTTTGTTTTAGAACTAAACTTTTTTTTGGAGGGGGGTGTCAAATACCGATGTAACATTATGTAGAAAATGGTCCTTCCTACCATAGATTTGTAGCCATGTATTCTGGGGGTATTTCAGGATGGCACGTGAGAGGCTGGGAAGTACCATCTACTCCACAAGTTTAATGAGATGGAGAAAACTTTTATTAGAGTTGGGAAATCAAGTTGGAGACAAATGTACTCACTACTCAATGCATTTAATTCCAAGCTCTAATCATAATTATCCCGGTAACATTGAAGATTCTACAACAGTGACAACACTGCGATTCAAGAGGAGGTCTCAAAGTTATTACAGCATTAAAAATTGTAGTGGGCAGTATAAAATTACAATTTATTAGGGGTGTGTGTGTGTTCACAATAATGTTTAAAAACATAAAGGGCATACCTCTTGCAGAATTCTATGTATGACTTGTCACATTCCCCCCCCCCCCGCTCTTCTTTTTTTTTAAGCTCCCCCTTCCTTCTTTTGTTTTTTAATCTGGTATGGAATCCGCTGGGCAGAGCAAAGCTGGGTGGGCCCCTCCTTGAATGATAGAGTAAGTCTGCTTAGGCAAGTCTGGCTGGGAAGAGGAGAATATGGGCGGGGCCGTGGTGGCCACAGCGATGTTCTGGCCCCCATCGCTCACCACAGTCACCTCGGCCGTGCCCTCCTGAATCAGAGCGTTAAGGCCTTCAAAGTCGGTGCAGGTAATGCCGGAGCTGGTGATAAAAGTCTGGTTGCCAGCGCCTTCCTGGGGGGCGCCCGGGGCCGTGGGGATGAGAGTCTGGTGCAGAGTGGCTCCGTCCGTCTGGTCATGCGTGGTCAGCAGGACAGCGGGCTGGGTCATGGCACCCGCCTCGCTGGGGCACCCCGAGGGCTGGGGAGGGGCGATGAGATTGACCTGGCGCAGGATCTGCAGCCGGCTGTTAGCGGGCAGTTCCTCTGGGTTCTGGGCCACCAAGGCCGAGGGCACGATGTTCACGGCGGCCGCCGCAGCCTGGACGATGGTGTTTGTCTGCGGCACCTGATGGCCCACAATGATTTTGACTCTCCCCTCACTGAACTGGGGCACTGGGCTGGGCTGGAGGGGGACCTGGAGGTGCCCCATCGCGAGGGGCGCGGCGGCTGGCTGCTTGCTGGGGTCGATCTGAAACTGCAGGACGGTCACATCCGAGTTCTTGTTCTCATTGTACTCACTGTGCTGCCTCTTGTGGCTGCGCAGCGAGTCCTCCCGCATGAAGGAGGCTTCGCAGATGTCACAGTGGAAAGTCTTCTTGGCGTCCAGCTTGGCCACCTGCCGGCTGCTCTGGCGGCCCGTGTCCTTCCTCTCCGAGGCCTCGCTCTTGACCTTGTCCGCGTGGAACTTCTTCATGTGCTTGCTCAGGTTGCTGGGCTGCTTGGTGTCGAAGCTGCAGTAATTGCACTTGAAGGGGCGGTCGGTGCAGTGGATGCGCTCGTGGATGCGCAGCGCCGCCTTGCTGGAGCAGGAGTAGCTGCACTCGGCGCACTTCTCGGGGTGCTCGGCCTGGTGCAGCCGGCTGTGCTTCCGCAGGGTGGCCTTGCTGTCCCCCAGGAAGTCGCAGTGCGGACACTTGAAGTTATTCCCGCTGTGCTTGATGCGGATGTGGGACTTGAGGTTTCCCTTCATGGTGCAGCGGACATTGCAGAACTCGCACTTGAAAGGCTTCTCCCCCGAGTGCACGATCATGTGCCTTTTCAAGTCCGAGCTGATTTTGAACTTGGCGCTACAGAGCCAGCACTGGAAGGGGGCGTCCCCTGTCAACACAAGGTGAGTTTCGATGAGAACAGGCAGGCAACAACCACAGCGGATCCCCCCGAAGCACACACCTTCTAACCGCAGCTCCCAGCAGCCCCTGGGAGAAAAAAAAGGGGGTGGGGGTGGAGGGCTTCTCTTCTTTCCCCAAACCTAAGCCGCCACCACATGCTTGGTGCACCACCACCGACTCAAAACCCAGGAGAAAAACGGAGATTGGAAAGAGCTCTGTAATTTGTCCCAAGTAAAATAAGATGTGTGCATATCCTTAGCATAGTCTTTAAAACAACCAAGCTATCGCTCCTACAGTTACGGTGACCACTCTGGTTCGGGGTTGTACCATTCTGCGTGATCCATTGATTGTGACTGAGTTACATGTTGTAACAGATTGCAGGACACATTTCGAACCAGCCAGCTCCGCGCTCACTCATCAGAATACTCTTTTTACCGTGATTCAAATGGCCAGCTTATACTTCAGGCAGATTCTCATTAATAAAGACGTGTTTATCGCGCAAACTTTATCCCACACATTGCCAACTGCGTTCTTTGCTGGTGGAGTTATAAAATCCAGCCGCTTGACTTTCTACTTTTTAATTTTAAGTTCACGTTCGCTGAAAGATGAGCAGGGAAAGTGAAACTGCAAACATCTGCACGGCGTGATACTCCAAATGGATTTGGTCTGTGAGTGCCAAGTCCAGCGTATCTGAGGCACATGGGTGGCCCCGCCCATTTCAATTATTGTATAATTAGGCAAAACAACAGCAGCTAACATTCTTCAGGGTTGCTTCCGGGACGGCAGGCACTCTGCTGAACACTCCACAAGAATGGTCTCATCGGATGCTCCGACAGTCCCAGGAGGTAGGTACATTAGCAATATTATCATTCACACCATTGTGCACATGAGGAGACTGAGGCCTAGAGAGACTACACACAGAACTTGTTCACAGTCACCCGGGAGCGTGTAGCAGGGCCTGGACTCCCAGGCTGGTATGCTTAGATGCCCGGTAATTAACCATCGGTGCCTATGGCCAATGTTCGCTGTCTTAGGCCGCAGGCTCAATAGACTAAGCCTGTGTTCCTGCTTTTTGGTGTAAGGCCTAACACATCACCATGAGCTGCTTAATGCAGGCAATTAAAGACAACAGGGAGCGCCCTAGCCGGCTTGGCTCAGTGGATAGAGCGTCAGCCTGCGGACTTGAAGGGTCCTGGGTTCGATTCTGGTCAAGGGCACATGCCTGGGATTGCGGGCTCAATCCCCAGTGGAGGGTATGCAGGGGGCAGCTAATCAATGCTTCTTTCTCATCATTGATGTTTCTATCTCTCTCCCTCTCCCTCTCTGAAATCAATAAAAAATAAAAAAAAAAAATAGCCTTGGCCGGTTTGGCTCAGAGGATAGAGCGTCGGCCTGCAGACTGGAGGGTTCCGGGTTTGATGCCAGTCAAGGGCACATGCCTGGGATTGCGGGCTCAATCCCCAGTGGAGGGTATGCAGGGGGCAGCTAATCAATGCTTCTTTCTCATCATTGATATTTCTATCTCTCTCCCTCTCCCTCTCTGAAATCAATAAAAAATAAAAAAAAAAAATAGCCTTGGCCGGTTTGGCTCAGAGGATAGCGCGTCGGCCTGCAGACTGGAGGGTTCCGGGTTTGATTCCAGTCAAGGGCACATGCCTGGGTTGCGGGCTCGATCCCCAGTAGGGGGCGTGCAGGAGGCAGCCGATCAATGATTCTCATCATTGATGTTTCTATCTCTCTCCCTTCCTCTCTGAAATCAATAATAAATAAATAAATAAATAAATAAATAAAAAGATGACAGGGAGGAGAAATAGCAAGCTTCAAGAAAATTGGGAAGCCCAAACCTAAAAAATGCTTTATGTGTAACTAAATACCACCAAGATCATGCACACTAAATTCTAGAATGGTAAGCTATGGCCAAATCTGGCTCACAGCCTGTGTTTGTAAATAAAGTGGGTTTTTAAAAAATATATTTTATTGATTTTAGAGAGAAAGGGAGAGGGAGAGAGAGATAGAAACATCAATGATGAGAATCATTGATCGGCTGCCTCCTGCACGCCCCCTACTGGGGATCGAGCCCGCAACCCAGGCATGTGCCCTTTGCCGGAATCGAACCTGGGACCCTTCAGTCTGCAGGCCGACGTTCTATCCATTGAGCCACACCAGGTAGGGCTATAAATAAAGTTTTATTGGTATGCAGCCACACCCATTAGTTTGTGTGTTGTTTATGGTCACTTTCAAGGCACAGGTGAGAGACTGTGATAGAGACTGTGTGGCCCACAAAGCCTAAAATATTTACTATCTGGCCTTTTACAGAAAAAGTTTGCTGACCCCCTTTTCATACCATCAACCCCTTTTTCCCGGTTCAGTGAAACCCATGGGCCCTTTCTCAGAATAATGCTTAAATATTCAAAGTAAACTGAAAATGAATAGGGATACAAAAGAAACCGATTACATTGAAGTAATTATTAAAAATTAAAAGAGCTGAAACCGGTTTGGCTCAGTGGATAGAGCGTCGGCCTGCGGACTGAAAGGTCCCAGGTTCGATTCCGGCCAAGGGCATGTACCTTGGTTGCGGGCACATCCCCAGTGGGAGCTGTGCAGGAGGCAGCTGATTGATGTTTCTCTCTCATCGATGTTTCTAACTCTCTATCTCTCTCCCTTCCTCTCTGTAAAAAATTAATAAAATATATTTTTTAAAAATTAAAAGAAAAAAAATCTGTGGTATGGCAATGTATGTGCTTACCAATGTATTAAATAGTAAGATCCAACGGCAGGTCTAGTGACTACAGCCCTTTCTAAACAGAGAAGAGCACTGAGGAAATTCTGATCTTCCTGCAACCACTGCTATGGGAAGACCTGTGGTTTCTACTGGCAACGAGTCCCGTGCACTGTGATCAGACTGGTTGCCAGTTGCTGTAACTGAATTTCAGTCCAGGTGAGTGAAAATGAAGATGCAAAGTCTTCCCACCCAACTTCATGGACTTCCTAAATTCTACGCATGGCTCCGTGGGTGGAGGTGTCTGTGGTCTCAGAGGAAGACTCTCTGCTCCGGAATGTTTTTTTAAAAATATATTTTATTGATTTTTTACAGAGAGGAAGGGAGAGGGATAGAGAGTTATAAACATGGATGAGAGAGAAACATCGATCAGCTGCCTCCTGCACACTCCCCACTGGGGATATGCCCGCAACGAAGGTACATGCCCTTGACCGGAATCAAACCTGGGACCCTTGAATCCACAGGCCGATGCTCTAACCACTGAGCCAAACCAGTTAGGGCTCTGCTCCGGAATGTTTTACCAGGTTTTCTGTTACATCCCTGCTGAAATTAGTGACAATCTTTTTGCCTTTTTTCAAAAAAAGCATCAGCAGAGGTGAAACCCAGAAAAGACAGATAACCAAATCTCACAGAGCTTAACAACACTTTTGACATGAAAGTCAAAGGTTTAAATCCCTTTGCCATCTTCTTTATTCCCCTTTAACCATAGATTTATTTCTTAAATGAGGAATGCCCACTACCTCATCCTCAGTGGGGACTTAATGGGTGTTGTTGAAGGAATAAATGACAGACACATTTAAGTGGACAGATCTTTCTTGAGGTTACGTTGCTCCTAAGATGACTGACAACGTAGTTGATCAAAGTGAAGGAAGAGTAAAACAAAATCCTATTACTTTTACAATTTGTAAAATGTTATAAGTGCTACAGACTTAAAAAGGGGAAATGAAAACTCCATGGAGTCATAAATGGAACACATTCAAATTTTTAGATAATACACTTTTCTGAACCAAGTTAAAGATGCTACAATAAATACTAAGTTTATCCATGTAAATCAAAGTGATTCTGAACTGTTTCCAAAAATGAATCCTTCAGCTCCTCTAACTTAGGTTGGGGAGATTTCTGAAGATCGGTTGGGCATCAGTTATGTCAATGTCTTAATGTGCTAAACGCCACAAAAATGTCCCCCAAACTCCCACCAACCATTTCTCCCTGTAGTCATGGCCTCTGTCACATATGTCATCAGGCATGCTCTCCTGACCGGGGCAGGACGACCTGCCATGACCTCAGACAACAGGACCCATCATGGCATCAGATTCAGCTGATGGTACGCTGCGCAGACCTGACACCGTAATGGCTTGAAATGGGCTTGTGCATTGGGATTTGCTCACTTGCACGTCTGTCATCCGTCACCGTGAGAAGGTCAAGCCTGGGCTGGCCCTCTGGTCTCAGGAGGAGGAGGACAGGTGCGTGGAGCAGAGCTGGGGAACCACGGTAAAGGCCAGTGCACAGCCAGGCCACGGCCAGCTGAGTCTCCGCCTGGGAAGTGAGCCGGCCAAGATCAGCAGAGCTGCCCAGATGACACCAGCTGATCCCCAACGTGGGAACAGAAAAGGCATGTTGTTGTATCCACTGAGGTGTCGGGGTTGTTACACTGCATGGTTGTGATAACAGATAACGGATACAGATACCAGTACCGAGAAATGGAGCGTTGCCACAACAGAAAACTAAGTTATGTACCACTGGCTTTCGGATTGGTTGGCAGGCAGAGGCTGCCTGCACACTATGGAATGGCAAACATTTGGTAAAACTGTCGCCTGCGGTAACTTAAAAGATAGAATAGCCCTAGCCAGTTCGGCTCAGTGGATAGAGCGTCAGCCTGCGGACTGAAAGGTCCCAGGTTCGATTCCGGTCAAGGGCATGTACCTTGGTTGTGGGCACATCCCCAGTGGGAGGTGTGCAGGAGGCAGCTGATCGATGTTTCTCTCTCATCGATGTTTCTAACTCTCTATCCCTTTCCCTTCCTCTCTGTAAAAAATCAATAAAATATATTTAGAACAACAACAACAACAAAAGATAGAATACACACCTATTGAATGGTGGACTTGATCGAAGAGGTTAATTCTAGGCAAAACACCCAAAGTGTCTCACAAGCTGCACCTGATAAGCTATCACAAGAAAGAGACAAACACACACACAAAAAAAACCTGGCCATTTTCTAAATGGAACTTAGAGAGAGAAAGTAGAAAATCAAAGATGTGCTGGGTTGAATAACGATGCTCATCTTGCCTGGCCAGTGTGGCTCAGTGGTTGAGCACCGACCTGTGAACCAGAAGGTCACAATTCGATTCCCAGTGAGGAAACATGCCCAGGATCCCCAGTGAAGGGTGTGTAGGAGGCAGCTGATCAATGATTCTCTCTCATCATTGATGTTTCTCTCTCTCTCTCTCTCTCTCTCTCTCTCTCTCCCTTTCTCTCTCAAATTAATAAAAATATATTTTTAAAAAACCACAAAAAGATTCTCATCTCCAGCCAACAGAAGGTTTTCAAAGAAAACAAACTGTGGACAAAGATCCTGTCCATCTTGATCTCAAGATGGTGAGGAGTGGGGTGGGGTGGGGGAGGACAGTGAGGAGTGGGGGAGAAAAGACTGAATGAGAAATGAAGGATGTGAATGTAGGTTCTGTTAAAATCTCTAAAAGAGTGAAGCTGGTACCACGTAGATTCTCTCAGCTGGACAAGGAGTCCTACAGGTTTCAAGGATTTGACCCACAGAAGGTTATGCGCCCAAAGTGCCTGCAGTTGGGCTCAGAGGAACGGTGGTGTGGCTGCTGGCACCGACACAGCGGAAGCTCCGAAGTGTTACGACAGCTTTGCCAGCGAAGCTGTCCCAACCTGGACTAAAACTCGAAAGAGGTGCCCAGCTTTCGGCAGCTGAGAAGCAGGCTGAGAAAGGCTCCCAAAGGCACGTTTTCACTCCTTTGCAGAAGTAGCCAAGGAAGGGGAAGGAAAGGATGTGCCACGGAACAATCTAGAAACCAGGGAGCTGAGCCAAAGCTCATCACGAACCATTCCCTGTCCACAGAGTGGGGGACCGGGGACACGGGTCGGAGGGACTTCAGAAATGTGTGGACCAGTGACTGCCAAGTGCCTTAGTCCTTACCCGTCCCAACAGCAAGGTTACTGCCGTTGTCCCGGCTCTGTACACCGGGAGTGTGGGACGGACTTGTCTTTTTACTTGGATACTTGTCAAGAGGACACGTATCCAAACCTGACGGAGATCGAGAGATCCTGGACTTGGGAGGGTGTGAATGCATCTGCGTGCCAGAAAGATGTGAATGACAGGGGGAGGGGGGGGGGGCTCAATTCTTTATCCTTCCCTGCATCTCTCTGGCCTTTGCCATGTAACCTTGTGGTGACCTCCTCCTGTAGGTGAGCTCGTGCCCAACCCTTTACACCAGGCCCAAAATATCATTTTCTTTAGCCAGTGGGATACAAGTACAGGTTTGAAATGGGGTTACACACTTAGGCATGCTTGCTTGTATTATTGCCACGGTCATGAGAAGGACAAGCCTGGGGTAGCCCACTGATCTCAGAAGGAGGAGGAGATATATGGGGGGCAGAGCTTAAACCCCCGCCTACCTGCCCCAGCCAAGGCGATGGACAGCCAGGGAGCCCACAGCTAACAGATCCCCAGCCAAGGGCAATGGACACCCAGCCTTCCCCACACACGTGACTGAGCCCAGCCAACATCAACAGAGTTGTCTAGCCACGCCCGTGCTGACCTGAAGTATATGAGCAAAAAGTACTTAGTATGATATGCCACTGGGGTTTCACGCCGGTTGTTACACAGCATCATTGTATCAATTGCTGACGGATACACTTGCCAGAAGGAAAACACACACAATTTGTTAAGTTACCTACTCTGCTGAGCTTTTCCATCAAGCTGTCCCACGCTCAACTCATCAGAGTATACTTTAAGACGGAGGGAAATGACTGAACAACCATTATGCAGAAATGTATTAAAAATGCACTACTTGTATCTCTATTTCGTTTAGCATATCTCCTCAATTAAATACTAGTGAGTAAATTATAAAGTTACATAAAGCTATATATAGAGAGAGTTATAAATTGGAGGTTCCCCCTATTTTACTGAGGAAGGCACTTCTAAGCAGATGAAAAGCAAAACTGCATACGACGGGATCATCAAACGTCCCCAGTTCATTTACGCATGTTGTGCCTATGACGGAAGCAATAGCAAGCCAGGAGCACAGAGCGGGAGCGGCGAGGGACTTACCCGTGTGGGACCGGAGGTGGACGGTGAGCTGGCTGGAGTTGCGGCTGGCGTAGGGGCAGATCTGGCACTTGAAGGGCCGCTCGTCGGAGTGGATCCGCAGGTGCTTGTTGAGGCTGCTGCTGTCGGCCGCGGCGTAGTCGCACGTCTTGCACTTGTAGGGCTTCACGCCCGTGTGGCACCGCATGTGGGTCTTCAGCTTGTCCTTCCGGCTGAAGCACTTGCCACAGACCTCACACTTGTGGGGTTTGTCTCCTTCAAACACACAGAGAGCGTCAGGAAACAAGCGTAAAGAAGAAGGCTTATCTCCCACTGCCTTGTGAAAGGAGTAACACGTGATCACCAAAGACTGTTAGAAAAACCCCGAGCGGGATGGGTGGTTGGCAAAGAGCTAACATCTTGGGACGGGGGCGGGGTGCCTCTATTTTGAAGATGACTGTGCTATTACTGGTATTTTCTCATTTTCCCTATGTTGAATATGAGCTTCTTATTTATTAAGAATAGAATGCAACCCGGCCAGTGTGGCTCAGTGGTTGAGCATGGACCCAGGAACCAGGAGGTCACCGGTTGATTCCCGGGATGCAGGCTCAGTCCCCAGTAGGGGGCATGCAAGAGGCAGCCAATCAATGATGTTCCTCTCTCACCTATGTTTCTATCTTTCTATCCCTCTCCCTTCCTCCTCTCTAAAAATCAATAAATACATATACTACTATAAAAAAAAGAATAGAATAGAATGCAACTTAAATTTTTAAATTTAAGCTCAGTAAAATAAAGTGTCCACTGTCCCTCATATCCATTCTCTCCATTTCCCTTGTCACAACAGACATGCCCTAAATCTCAGACCCCTTAGGTTTTAGGGGCTCGTGTCTGACGAGCTGTGGACCATGTCTCTCGGCCTCATGTGCAGCGAGGTGTGATTCTGCGACCATGTCCTCATCAGTGAAATGGCAGAGAAGGAAAATGTGCCCCTTTTGGAAAAAGAAACTGTGTGTTTTATACTTTTCTTCTTTCCCTTCCTTCCTGTCAGCTGTAACCAAGACATGGGGTGAACTGGCAGGTGTGGGCAGGTTAGGCCAGTGCACCTGCAGACGGTGAGGATCGTAACGTCATGTACTGTGATGGCACAGAAGGAGCTTAAACCCCCGCCTACCTGCCTGGACCACCTGCTTACCTCTGGCCAGGCATGTGACAGAGACACAAAGCCCTACCTTGTCTGAGCTGGTGTCGGGTTTCTTTGCTATCCCTGCTTAATCTGGACTCGCTACACACATGTCAACCGTACGTTTTTTTGACGTAAATTGTTCCAATCTCTTTTGTATCTGTGTGTACCTGTACTTTTTTTGGTACAAAAAGACCTCTTGGCTGACATCAATTTAAACACTTCCTTTCTGGAAGGCACTGTGCCTCTGAGTGGTTTTACTGAATTCTCTCAACAACTGGGATTAGAATCCAGGACTGTCTTGCTTTCTTAGCCAAACGCAACACTGCCTCCCCACTGACTACATCTTTTCACATCATTAATATCTACATAGTTTTGATTGATTTCAGAGAGGAAGGGAGAGACAGACACATCAATGATGAGAGACTCATCGATCGGCTGTCTCTTGCATGCCCCCTACTGGGGGCTGAGCCCACAACCGGTGTACGTATCCCAGCCAGGAATCGAACCGTGACCTCCTGTTTCATAATAGGTTGACGCTCAACCACTTAGCCACGCCGGCCAGGCAATACCTATATGATTTTTAAGCTTGAAGTATTTCATCTGTAGATGTACCGTGCATTACTGAACCGATTCCTTACTTGGCCACTGAGAAGAGTAAAATATGTATGTGCATACTGATGTGGAAAGATGTCCAGTAGTAAACGGAAAACAGCAAGTTGCAGTGATAATGGATACACTATCACGCTTGATCTTCGCCAAAAGGCTGAGAAGCTACCATATATACAATATTACCTTAGTAAGAGATGAAAAAAGTAAATTGTGTGTATGTCGTAGGCTTGGTATAGGCATGCCAAAATCTAAGAATGAGACCCACTGGACGATTAAGACTGGTGACTTATGGGCACTGGGTAAGAAGGAGATGGGATGCGAGTTAGGATTTTCACTTTTACTTTATAGCAAATACGTAAATAACCAAGTGCTCATATCAATGTCGGCCAAAACTGTCCACTACCATCATAGACTAAACATCTGGCATTCAAGAACACCCCTAAAAGTGTATTAAAGATGACAATTTTATTATTAAAATGTTAATAGTCAAATTTAAATATCCAGGAACAGTACTTTCTCATTATTGTCAGCTGTTAGGTGGCCCCTGGAGTCCCTGTACGTGTGGCTGCAGCACTGAGCAGATGCTGGCTGGCTCTGCTGGAACAGAGCCCTGCTATGCTTTTTTAAATTTTTTTATTTTTTGTCAAATATAGTTTTATTGATGTCAGAGAGGAAGGGAGAGGGAGAGGGAGAGAGAGAAAGAGAGAGAGAAAGAAACATCAATGATGTGAGAGAATCATTGATCGACTGCCTCCTGCACACCCCACACTGGGATTGAGCCCACAACCCAGGCATGTGCCCTGACCAGGAATTGAACTGTGACCTCCTGGTTCATAGGTCGATGCTCAACCACTGAGCCATGCCCGTCGGGCAAGCCCTGCTATTCTCACTCCCGGCCACATCCTCTCCTCTGAAAGTAACTAAGGTAAGTTTGCCTTCTTGTCAACTCTCCAACTTGAAGATGTTGGTGGACATACTGCAGTTATGTAGAAACTACTCTACAAACGCAAGCCTGGCTAACTGCATATGAAAGATGCTTTCTGAAGATCTGCAGACATAGACTGAAGATCGTGGCCCTTACTTACATATACATATGTTTTTTAAAAGATTTTTAAATTGATTTTTCTAGAGAGAGAAAGAGAGAAAAATCGATCAGCTGCCTCCTGCATGCCGCTGACCGGGGATCGAGCCTGCAACCCAGGCATGTGCTCTGACTGGGAATCAAATCAGCTACCTTTCAGTGCATGGGACGATGCTCAACCAACTAAGACACACCAACCAGGGCCTTACTTATATTTTTATAATGCTTCTCCAAGCCTCATTAATAATTACAGCACTGCCCTAACTGGTTTGGCTCAATGGATAGAGCGTCGGCCTGCGGACTGAAGGGTCCTGGGTTCGATTCCAGTCAAGGGCATGTACCTTGGTTGTGGGCACATCCCCAGTAGGGGGTGTGCAGGAGGCAGCTGATAGATGTTTCTCTCTCATCGATGTTTCTAACTCTCTATCCCTCTCCCTTCCTCTCTGTAAAAAATCAATAAAATATATTTAAAAATAATAATAATTACAGCACTGCACTCGTGCAATGATGAATATGTGACACTTGGCTGATGAAAGCGGCCTGGAGAAATTCACTGCTTGTTACATTGAGAATGCTTACCAATACTTGAAACTTAATAACTGAACATTCTGGTAACTAGAATAAATTCAAGTGACAGGTCACTGTGAGGTTGATAGGATCCGATGGTGGCCGCCAGTGCAATAAGGCAATCAGTGGCCAGGGCCAAGGAGTATCAGAAACAACTGATCTTCCAAATGCTGAGGCTAAAATGTGGTCTTCAGGCAACTAGTGACGCCTAAGCCAGATCTCAGTGGGTCTCTACCTTATACACTTATTTTTAGATTTATACATGTCTGTAGCATCGAATTAGGGGTATCTCATGCTTTGTTAAAAAACAGTGTAAAAATGCAATTCCTTTTCCTTGCAGAAAATTGGGGAGACATAAAAGTAACATATTAAAGAAATTTAAAATCACTAGAAATAATCACATTTTTCTTTTTCCACACACTGATTATTTTCTCTCCTTTTATAAAAAAGTATTTATTTATGAAATCCCCCCCTTCAAAATTGCGTAAATAACACACTCACTGCATCCAATGATACAGTGTAAAGATACAACAAAGAAATGTTACTATTCTTCCCCCTTATTCCTCTCTTCACCAATCATCTCTCTCTCACACACAAACATCCCCACAGAGACACATTTATACGATCATCTCCTCAAAAATGACAAAAATAGGTGCATTTAAATTTTAATTCATTCTGGCAAATTAATTTTCCCAATGGCTGTAGCAGTGCACATTGCCACTAGTTAAGTTCGCTCAGGTCTGTTTCAGTCCAGGATTTATTGCTTTAGACATTTTCTGCCAAAATCATGTGTAGGAACAGCATCTTGCTTTGGTTTATTTGTGTGTGTAATGCACTGAGGTTCTATGTCATGTCCTGTGTCTGACTTGTCTGGATCCCCAGCTCTTAGCACAGAGGACGTGTTCAGGGCGTCGGTGCCAAAGAAATGTAACTTACCTGTGTGGATTTTTAAATGCCGCTCCATGTCCTTCATGCCATAGGCAGTCTTGAACTGGCAGCCTTAAAAAGGCAAGGAGAGATTAATTATAAGACATCATCACTTTAGAGCGGAGAAACTTGCAGAAACTTCCTCAACCAAGTGATGAGAGTTAAATAACCCCCCAGAAACAGGACACACAGGTGTCCCGTGCCCCCGACGTGATGAACCACGGTCATGACATCACTCCTGCGCGTCCTGCCCACATTGCAGAGCCTAAATCTAATCGGGAGGAAACCTCAGACAAACCCAACGGAGGGACACTGTACCCAATAACTGGCCTGTACTTTGCACAAATGTCAAGGTCATGAAAGGAAACGACACCTGAAAACTAAATGCAATGCGTGACCCTGAACTGGATCCGGGACCAGGGCAAAAATGTTTTTCTTTTGACACAGAGACAATTGGTAAAATCTGAATAAGGTCAGTTATTTGACAATAGTGTGTATAAATGTGAATTTCCTGACTTCGATGATTGGGCTGTGGTTATAGGAATTTCCTTGTTTCTAGGAAATACATATTGAGGGACAAAGGGATAGCATGTCTGCAACTTACTAAAAAATGGTGTGGGGGGGAAAATATATAAATATACATGTATATAGGAAAAATGACAAATTACATGTAATATGTTAACATTTGGAAAACCTAGATAAAAGAATACAGAAAAATTTTTGAACAATTTATTATTATTTCTTAAATATATTTTTATTGATTACAGAGAGGAAGGGGGAGGGAGAGAGAGAGAGAAACATCAATGATGAGCGAGAAGCATTGATCAGTTGCTTCCTGCATGCCCTCTCCTGGGGATCGAGCCTGCAACCCAGGTTATGTGCCCTGACTGGGAATTGAATTGTGACCTCCTGGTTCATAACAACACTCAACTCTGAGCCACGCCAGCTGGGCTTGAACAATTTTTGTAACTTTTCTGTAATTCTGAAATTATTTCCAAATAAAAATTTGTGTGCATTTTTTTTTTTTTTAACTAAGAAAAGAGCAATCTTTCTGGATGTCTTCCTAAGCTACCACACGACATGAAAAATTCACAGTCACCTGAAACTCACATGTCCCATTTCAAAGTCCCATGGCTGTGAAAGTCTCAAAAGCCTAGGTCAGCGGTTCTCAACCTGTGGGTCTCGACTCCTTTGGCGGTCGATCGACCCTTTCACAGGGGTCGCCTAAGACCATCCTGCATATCAGATATTTACATTACAATTCATAACAGTAGCAACATTACAGTTATGAAGTAGCAACGAAAATAATTTTATGGTTGGGTCACAACATGAGGAACTGTATTTAAAGGGCCAGGAGGTTGAGAACCACTGGCCTAGGTACATGGCGACCAGGAATAGCGGAGGTAGGGCGTACGGGACGATGCAAATACGGGCTCTGACGTGTAAGCCGGGGAGCTGGGAGCCCATCTACGTTGAGTTCACGATGTAGGACCCTGGAACCTGCACAACGTCACATCCTTCGCACAAGCAGCACACAAGGCTGCCTTTACCTGGGTAGCAACAGTTGAGCCTCTTCTGAGCAGGTGGGGCCGAGGGCTTTTTGGCACGTGACTTGGCGGGCAGAGAGATGACAGTGGCCGTCTGGTTTTCGTTGCTTTCCGTGGGCAGATACGTCTGATAGCCATGCTCAAACACAAATTCTGGAGCTGAAACTAAAAGACAGGGTGGTTATTAATTTTCATACTATGAATACCCAACAGCTCTCCCTTTGGCCGACCTGCCTCTCTAGAGCACAAACATGTTAGGTTGCTTTCCCAGCCTCCCTAGCTGCTTGGTAGTGACCACGTGGCCCCGTTCCAGCCAGTGGAACACAGGAGATACACGCTGAGGGTTCTGGAAAAGATTTCCTCCCGGATTAAGAACAAACAAACGAGTCGGGGAAGAGAGACAGTGGAGGAATGCTCACTCCTGCTGCCCTGGTCACCCCACTTCCTGTCTTTGGACATGCTGGAGTGAGGATGTGATGCCCGGATCTGTGGCAGCCATTCTGGAAGCACAAGGGAACAGCAAGGAAATCAGATGTTGGGCCAGAGTTCTGAAACCATCCAAACCTAGGCTTCCTTCATAAACAAGAAACGCCCCCACCGTTTACACTAGGTAGGTTTTCTGTTAATTCAGGCAAAGGCTTTAGGTACTTTCTTTTTTTGGTTGTTTGTTAATCCTCACCGGAGGATATTTCTTCCATTGATTTTTAGAGTGGAAGGGAGGCAGGGGGAGTAGGAGTGGGGAGAAGGTGGAGGGAGGACATTGATGTGAGAGAGAGACACACATCAACTGGCTGCCTCCTGCACACAACCCAACTGGGGCCGGGGACTGAACCTGCAACCCAGATATGTGAGCTGGAATCAAACCCGGGACCCTTTGGTGTGCGGGCCGACGCTCTAACCACTGAGCAACTCCGCCCAGGGTTTTACCACAAAAATCCTAACAAACAACTGGAAAGAAACTGATTGAAGAAATCCTGGGTAAAACTACAAGTTCTCCCAAAACCACTCTTTAACACAAGTACTCCTAAAAAAAGTAATTCGTGTACTCTCACTGAAGTTTTGAGGGAAAATGAAAAAAAAGGGGACCACACATATTTATCATTATACGAGATAAAACAGGTAGTCTCAAACTTCTTTATTTAAATCGACAGACTTCACATCATTACCTGTTTGGGCTGTGGCTGAAGCAACAACATCTCTGCCACAGGTTTGAGTTGCTATATTTTCTCTTAACAAACATCTTCATTCTCTGAATGTAAGACATTATAGATTGTAAGATGTACCGTTACTTTGTGTATAACAGATTTTAAAAAGCTGCCAATTAAACACCTGACGATGCCGTGCTTTCATATTCCTCATTTTATATCTAGTACTGACGTTCCCTAGAAATTTCGCACATATGACATGGGTCCTTTTAGAACTCTTTGGCTGTGTGGACCTCCACCTCCCGGACACCGTGGCAAGAATGACAACATCATCCTGATGCATGGCAAGGAACACCTGGATCCACCAGCATCTGGTGTCTGAGTAAACCCATGGCTTCCATCGTCCTCTGCCGGGGTTCTTGTTCCAGCATCAAGAAGGGTTCAGGAAATCTGGAGAAGGCTGTGCGTACATTAAATTGGAGTCCAGAGACGAAAGATAATTTTGAAAGGCATTGGGGGTCAGAGGAGCTTTAGCGAAAGGAGCTAAGTTTTCCTTGTCTCAGGACCCCATGCTTTTTATTAACACAATTTGTCCTGAGGCGAGCGAGGCAGAGATAGACACTTCAAAGGGTCAGGTTTTCGTATACAGAGACATTGTCAGAATGGGGAGAATTAGCCTACGGCTGCTCAGGTGTTCAGCCAGTAGGAGGCAATAAGATGTAGATTAAGATGCCCTGAGCTGTCTGGCATCAAACAATCAATTTAATGCAGCGGTTCTCAACCTGTGGGTCGCGACCCCTTTAGGGGTCAAACGACCCTTTCACAGGGGTCGCCTAAGACCATCGGAAAACACATATATCATTACATATTGTTTTTGTGATTAATCACTATGCTTTAATTATGTTCAATTTCTAACAATAAAAATACATCCTGCATATCAGATATTTACATTATGATTCATAACAGTAGCAACATTACAGTTATGAAGTAGCAATCAAAATAATTTTATGGTTGGGGGTCACCACAACATGAGGAACTGTATTAAAGGGTCGAGGCATCAGGAAGGTTGAGAACCACTGATTTAATGTATCCTGCTCAGGTTTGGGGAAATGCCACCAGCCATTCCCAGATTCAGCCCTGCTGTCGTGCTGGAATTGGCTTCCCTTGTCCTCAACTGAAACATGCAGAGGGAAGTGAAGCGGCTTTTGCTCAAAGTTGGCCAAACCATTCTGCAGGCGGATGTTCCGCCTTCATGCCAAGCCTCTCAGATGCGTCCATCGACCACACCTGCCTCTCCTGACGTGTCCCGTCTACTCTGTGGGCTTTGGCTCTTGGCTCCAGCTTCCTTTGCTCCGTTTGGACCCCAGCCAGCGGCACTGACCTACCTAGGAACTTGCTATAAAGGCAAATTCTTGGGCCCCACCCCAGCCTACGGAATCAGAAACTCTGGGGTGGACCCAGCGCTCTGCGTTCTAACCATCTGCCCAGGTGAGTCTGAGCCTGAGCACCACTGGCGCAGGTGGCCCTTTTCCGTGCATTCCAGCAGGAAGAGTTAGCCCAGCTTTGTCCAGGGGAGGCCACCCACCCTTCTTGTTGCTGCGTCTCACGAACAAAAGGGCTGTTCCTCCAACGCAGACATGTGCGTCATCACTAGCAGACGGAGCCCCTACGATTGTTTCCAGGTATCTCTGGGAACAGTTACTTTTCATCTTCAACCTGAATCATCACGCAGCATCTGGGAGACGTTCTAACCAGCAATGAAACTCGATGTGCGTAGTTCCAGAAAAGGTTCACGACTCGGCCGAAGTGACCGAAATGGGCCCCAGAGGCTCAAGTTAGTTCACGGGTCCAGAGAGCACCTCGTTTGGGACTGCCTGTCGGCCGACAGCAATCTCATTAATTCTAAGGTGCACCTCCCTGTCGGGGATCTTACACTGTAGCTTTGGCTGATGCGTCCAGGTCCAGCTGTTTACTGTGGGAGACCTCAGGCCAGCTGTGTGAGCTTCCGTTTCCTCCCTTGTAAGTAGAGATAGTCACTGCGCCCACCTCATAAGGTTGTTGCAAAGGTTAACGAGAGAAGCGGAAGCCAGGATGTGGCCATGCTCGAGTCTACAGGTGAACAGAACTGGGCAATGGCACTGGATTCTCAAGGGGCGTTTGACCAAGACCCAGGGAGACCAACATCTCTGTTTTCGGGGGGCAGAAGGTCACCCAGGACGTAGGGTTTTTAGTGCTAACTAGGATGGCTGGTCATGTTCTCATGACCTCCTAGCTTTCTGCTCCACAGCTTTCTGCACAAAAAGAAGGCTGACGGGTGTGTGTGGTGGGTGGGGGCAGGGTTATGGGAGTGGCCAGGTCCCCCCCAGGCCAGCCCAAGGAGTCCCTCTCAGTCCTCCCAGGAGGTGAATGCAGGGCCCCTGTCCTCCTGAGCTGAGCGTGACTCCCGGGAGATGGGCGGGGCTTCGGCTCCTGACCTCCCGCCGGCCCCTCTCCTGTGAGCCTCAGCGCCCCAGGATTTCATGGCAAGTCACAGCAGAGGGGGCTCGCGGGAGGAATGTGGATATTAACCAGGTCTCAGAGGTGTGGCTTGCAAAGACTTTCTCCCATTCCGTAGGCTGCCTTTCCAGTCTGTTGTTGCCTTTCATGCGCAGAAGTTTGATGCAGCCCCATTTGTCCATTCTGCCTCTGTTGTGTCGGGGAGAGGGCAGGAAGCAAAGGGCCAGGCACCCAACTGCAGGGATCATTTCAGAGGCAGGGCTGCTCACACATAACATGTGAGTCACCCCAAACAGGTGTCTCCTGGACGGGAAAGGGTTTGTTCCAGGGCTTGGGCTCCTAAGTCTTATCTTCTTGAGTCTCGGTTTCCTCACCTGAAAAATAGGGCGATTCCCATCCCTATCTCCTCCGGCTGTCGTGAGGATTAGAGATCAAGCCTGTGAAACTGTTACTGCTATTGCCATTCTTCACTGATTTATTTAGCAAAAACTTACGAAGCACCTACTGTGTGCCAGGCATGGAAACACATCAGTGAGCCAGAGGCAAAACCCCTGCCTTTGTGGAGTTGGCACTCTAGTTGTGAGTGTGCAAGGAAAAAAAAAAGTAAATAGATACTCTACAGCTCAATGCTATGAAGACAAATACAGCAGGGAAGTGGGACAGGAAGTGCTGGGGGCATGCGACTTTAAGTAAGGTAATCCCAGAAGGCCTCAGTGAGGAGGTGACATTTCAATACAGAACACAGAAGCGTGTGATTATTAATCGTCTTCTGTTGCAGGCGTCTGGAATTCAACAGCCAAGTTACCCAGTCTTGTTGGAGCCTCCTGGATGGCTTTATCAGGGACCCCCCTTTCATCCCTCCCCGACACTCGGCTTCTTGCCATGGGACCTGCAGGTCCCACAGGGAAAGCCTTCAGGTGGCCTTGATCACGGAGGGGCTGCTTTGAGTGTTGGAGTAGCCACTCGTCCCCAGGGATGAGTGTGAGTGTGTATGTGCTGTGTGTGTAAACGCCAGGCTGACCTGAGACCAACCTCTGTCCCCACCACTCACTAGCTATGGGGTCTTGACCGAACCACGTCGCTGCTCTTCAGTTTTTTTGCCAGTAAAACGGGGATGTGAGCCGAAACCGGTGTGGCTCAGTGGATAGAGCGTCGGCCTGCGGACTGAAGGGTCCCAGGTTCGATTCTGGTCAAGGGCATGTACCTGGGTTGCGGACACATCCCCAGCTCCCTTCCTCTCTGTAAAAAATCAATAAAATATATAATAAATAAATAAATAAATAAAACGGGGATGTGAGCAGCGACCTGCACGCTCAGACCTTCCTGTCCCAGCAGATACCTGACAGGCCACTCAGACCCGCTTGCCCTGGAATTAAGAATTGGGACTAATACTGCATTTTGGCGTGGACTTTCCTTCTGCAGAAAAAAAAAGGCACGCTTCTCCCGTGTAACAAGCACACAGACCATCCTGAGATCTCTTTAAATGCAGATTCGGAGTCAGCAGCTCTGGGTGGGGCCGAGACTGGGTTTCTAACAAGCTCCTGAGCAGTGGGCCTGGTCCTCGGGCCACACTTTGAACCGTGAACATCCGAAACCCCGAATATATTTCTGGTTTCTGGTGTCCATCGCTTTTTACATTTTTATTTTTATTTTTTTAAAAATATATTTTTATTGATTTCAGAGAGAAAGGGAGAGGGAGATAGAAACATCAATGAGAGAGAATCATTGATCAGCTGCCTCCTGCACGCCCCCAACTGGGGATCGAGCCCGTAACCCTGGGCATGTGCCTGACCAGAATCGAACCCGGACCCTTCAGTCCACAAGCCGAAACTTATCTACTGAGCCAAACCGGCTAGGCAGTGATGGCGAACCTTTTGAGCTCGGCATGCCAGCATTTTGAAAAACCCTAACTTAACTCTGGTGCCGTGTCACATATAGAAATTTTTTGATATTTGCAACCATAGTAAAACAAAGACTTATATTTTTGATATTTATTTTATATATTTAAATGCCATTTAACAAAGAAAAATCAACCAAAAAAATGAGTTCGCGTGTCAAAGGTTCGCCATCACTGGGCTAGAGCCACTTTTAAAAAATATATATATTTTTATTGATTTCAGAGAGGAAGGGAGAGGGAGAGAGAGAAACATTAATGATGAGAGCGTATCACTGATTGCCTGTCTCCTGCACATCCTCTACTGGGGATTGAGCCCACAACCCGGGCACGTGCCCTGACTGGGAATCGAACCATGACCTCCTGGTTATAGGTCAACGCTCAACCACTGAACCACACCGGCTGGGCAGTATCGCTCTCTTTTGAGTTCCAGCCACACCCTTGCCCTTGGTCCTCAGTGACTCCCTATTCCCTTCTAAATAAAAGTCTCCTCTCGGGCTTAAACTACGACAGCCAGAGCAGGGGTCTGTCACAGGCAAACAACCAACCGTCCTCCCTAAAACAAAGTGAACCTGCACTAGACTGAGAATCACTGAACAGGAACAAAAAACCCACCACTACAAGCAGAATGGAGCTTCCTTCCCACTTCCCACACCCCTTCCCACTCCGAGTGCTGGGCTCACTTATTCATTCAGATCTCTGAGCACCTACTATGTGCCAGACGCCCATGCCAATAGATTTCCTTCCTTTCTCCCCTTTTCCTGGTCCGGTGCTTCTCAAATTTGATCATGTGCCAGAGATTCTGATGGAGATATCAGGGGTAAAGTCTGGATATCTTTATAGCTATATTTTTAAACTAGATTTTTATGGATTTCAGAGAGAAAGGGAGAGGGAGAGAGAGAAACATCCATGACGAGAGAGAATCACTGATCGGCTGCCTCCTGCACACCCCACACTGGGGATCCAGCCCACAACCCGGGCATGTGCCGTGACCAGGAATCAAACTGTGACCATGACCTCCTGGTTCACAGGTCGACGCTCAACCACTGAGCCACGCCGGCCGGGCTATAGCTGTATTTTTTAACAAGGTTTCTAGGTAATTCTTCCTTCCCATCAGCTCTGACTCCCGCTCTGGTCCAGTCTACAGAGACTGCAGTTGGGCGGCTCTGCAGAGGGGCCCTTGGCTTGGATTCCACCGTTGAGCCCTCCTCCCTGTCCCTCGCTGGCCCAGCCGCCTCCACGGCCGTGGGCCTGGGCCTGTGTCCCATCTTAGCCAATGGGGTCTGGAGTTTCTGGGAAGCACGTCCTCCCTGGTAAAGAGCAGCTGTCCCTCTCTCGATCTGTGGACAGGGCTGAGCGAAGGCTTGGGGCATAAAGCAATGGCAGCCTTCTTTTCACCATGACGTGCATGAGGCTCGAGGCCAAAGGACAGCACCCACCACCAGGACACCAAAAAGATGCAAAGAACCTGTCATCTCTGAACTGTGGAACGGACCTGGGTGTGCCCTGCCCATTCTTGTCCAAAGAGATAACCAATGTCTTGCTGTCTGGCCCATTTGTAGTTGAGTGTTAAGGGCAATGGGAAGTACTGGCTGGTTCCGATTCCCAGGACCTTGCCTGGGTCCATGAGATGTTATCCCGGGGAGGGGGCTGGGGGGCTGCCTTCTTCACTCAGCTCCAGGTGGTTCTTTTAAGAGATGCTTCCACGAGGAGTTACTAAGGGACGGTGTGGCTTAGAGACCAGTTCTGCCGATTTCTGGCTCTATCCTCCCAAACAAGTTATTTAACCCCTTTGTTCCTTAGTTATTATGGGTAAAATGGGATAATGACTCTCAGTATTTAATTTACTGTTGCGCAAAGGACTTCAGACAGACGACTTCATAAGAACTACTTAAGAATTAGCTATGCCCGGACCTGGAAGTCACAGTTCAATTCCCAGGCAGGGCACATGCCCGGGTTGTGGACTCGATCCCCAGTAGGGGATGTGCAGGAGGCAGATGATCAGTGATTCTCTCTCATCATTTATGTTTCTCTTTCTCTCTCTATCTCCCTTCCTCTCTCTGAAATCAATGAGAACATATTAAAAAAACAACAAAGAATTAGCTAATATTATTGTTGCCACATTGTATGACAAATCATTACATAGTTTGTCTTACTACATCACTCATGTGCTCAACAACCTTCAATGGCTCCCCAGCTCCTTCAGAAAAAAAAGCCAGAGATGAAGCATGGCTCCTACCACTACTTCCCGTGTCATCTCTAGGCACGGTTATCAGATCTTGCCTCGAGCTGCCCCACCCGCAGACCACCATTAGGAAATGCCCCCTTTCCACCATCTTCCTCCCAAAGGCAGGTGATTCTTTCAAGACGACTTATACGTCTGACCTCACAATATTTTCCCTGGCTTTCCCCAGGGGACTAACTACTTCTTTTACTTTCCGACAAGGCTGGGCGTGCATGTCTCACACCCTGGTCCTGCTCCCCTGCTCATGGGCTTGGAAGTCTCCAGGGGTGAGCATCTCCATTTCTCGGCTCCAGCGTCTGGCGCACAACAGGCCCAGAGCTACTGTCACTGGGCCCCGGGATGGGGCAGGCGCCAGGCGTTGTGCTTCATGCACGTTAATGAACTTCATCCTTACAGCTGAGCGCCCGCTCCTGTTCTCACTCGGTAACTGCTTCTCTGAGCGCCTGTGAGGGGCCAGGCCTGCCTGCAGGGAGACTGACAGTCTAGAACAGCCGTGGGCAAACTACGGCCCGTTTGAAATGAATAAAACTAAAAAAAAAAAAAAAGACCGTACCCTTTTATGTAATGATGTTTACTTTGAATTTATATTAGTTCACACAAACACTCCATCCATGCTTTTGTTCCGGCCCTCCGGTCCAGTTTAAGAACCCATTGTGGCCCTCGAATCAAAAAGTTTGCCCACCCCTGGTCTAGAACAATGGTTCTCAACCTTCTGGCCCTTTAACTGCAGTTCCTCATGTTGTGACCCAACCATAAAATTATTTTCGTTGCTA
Organism: Myotis brandtii; assembly: GCF_000412655.1. Classification (NCBI taxonomy): domain Eukaryota; kingdom Metazoa; phylum Chordata; class Mammalia; order Chiroptera; family Vespertilionidae; genus Myotis; species Myotis brandtii. The sequence continues at coordinate 1,427,360 of NW_005358435.1, read as the reverse complement.
CTTCATAACTGTAATGTTGCTACTGTTATGAATCATAATGTAAATATCTGATATACAGGATGTATTTTCATTGTTACAAATTGAACATAATTAAAGCATAGTGATTAATCACAAAAACAATATGTAATGATATATGTGTTTTCCGATGGTCTTAGGCGACCCCTGTGAAAGGGTTGTTCGACCCCCAAAGGGGTCGTGACCCACAGGTTGAGAACCGCTGATCTAGAAATTATGGGTCGTGACCCACAGGTTGAGAACTGCTGGTCTAGAAATGAAACCACTAATCAATGGCTCACAGGCCAAACAAGCCTTCAGATTCTTTTTTAAGGCTTTCAGATCAACGAGGTGAGTTTGTTCTTCCCTATGTCAATGTCCTCTGGCCACAGACCAGGGACACACCTGCAGGTGACTAAGTTTATTACTCACTGCAGGAGGGAACCCTCAGACCATGGGAGCCGTGGAGTCTCAGTGACAGGGTGCTAGAAAGGACTCAGATTTGGGGCTCATGCTAGGTAATTTGGGGGGAGAGTTCAAGGAAGCCTGCATTGGAAGCTGCCAGAAAGTGGGGGAGCCTGGCCGGCGTGGTTCAGTGGTTAAGCACCAACCTATGAACCAAGAGGTGGTCATGGCTCGATTCCCAGTCAGGGCACATGGGTTGTGGGCTCGATCCCCAGTAGGGAGTACGCAGGGGGCAGTTGACTGATGTTTCTCTCTTATCGTTGATGTTTCCACCTCTCTCTCCCTCTCCCTTCCTCCCTCTAAAAAAAAAAAAAAAGAGAGAAATCAATAAACATATTTAAAAATAAAAGAAAAAGTGGGGGAAAGTCTGTGATTTGACATCATAGTAAATATTACCGAGCAGCAGAGGAGGCTAAAGCTGTAACAGGTAGAGAAGCAGGCGTCGCTCAGATCAGCGTGGGGGGATGTTTGCTATTTTGTGGCGCCAAACGATGATGAAGGTATTTTGCTTTTCCGGTTCCTCCATGGTCACAGAGTGGCCCGGACCATGTTGGTGCTCTGTGACGCTGTTTATGTTCGACAGAACAGCCTGGCCTGGGAGAGCCAGCCCGGCTCCTAGCAACACCAAGACCTCCCGACGATGGCTCCTAGCTGTCCGGCCGCTTTCCTTTCTCTGCTGGCTGCCTACAGCCCTCCCACTCTCCGTCTGCTGCATCCACCACACTGCCAGACCCCCAACAGCAGCCCACTTCCCTTCTCTGGCTAAGTAAAGACCGCTTGTCACCAAATAACTGGTTAGTTACGACTGCCGTGAGTGCTAGGTGGGAGGCAGTGAGAAACCTCATCTCAGGAGTGGCGGGAGGGGAAATCACGGCTAGCTTCTAGGAGGAGGTGGCTTTTAACCTGGGACCTGAAGAGTGAAAACTAACCAAAGGATATGAACAGATCATTCTAGGTCAGGTGATCAATTCAACTAGTATTGGTGGGGGACTTGCCATGAGCCAGGCCCGGTGCCAGCATTTTCTGGGTGCCGTATAGTTTTCACAGCCCGATTCACTGAACAAGAGCTGACACTGACAGTGCTAAGTGTCCTCCATGCAGAAGCCCTACAGCCGGGTTAGAACCCCCAAGGTGACTGCAACTCCATCACTTCCGTGTTACAGTTGGGGAAGCAGGAGTGGCGGGAGGGGAAATCACGGCTAGCTTCTAGGTGGAGGTGACTTTTAACCTGGGACCTGCAGAGTGAAAACTAACCAAAGGAGATGAACAGATCATTCTAGGTCAAGTGATCAATTCAACTAGTATTGGCGGGGACTTGCCATGAGCCAGGCCCGGTGCCAGCAATTTCTGGGTGCTGTATAGTTTTCACAGCCCGATTCACTGAACAAGAGCTAATGCTGACAGTGCTAAGTGTCTTCCATGCAGAAGCCCTAAAGCCGGGTTAGAACCCCCAAGGTGACTGCAACCCCATCACTTCCGTGTTACAGTTGGGGAAGTGGAGACACGGGGCCAAGTGACCTGCCCACGGTGACAGCAAGTGCTCACGGCAGGAGCTCCGCCCAGTCCGGCTCAGGGCCCCGAACTTGCCATTTATTCCCGTCCCCACTTTAAAAATGAGACACCCAGAGTCCTTGGCTCCTCCGGCCCCATGCAGCCAAGACTCGAACCCAGGCCCCTGCCTCTAAAGCCCCACGATTTTAAGCCAGAACTTAGAAAATGCACGTGGGATGCTTTTTCCCCCCACCAGCATCAGCATATAATTTTACTGCTCCTACAGGCAAGTTCTTCAATCCAATGTGAAACAGGAAGCTTCCAAACTACCGGCGGAGAATACATGTTACTGTACATCCAACTAGTGTAGGACAGAGAGAGACCCAGGAGCTGAGTGACGAGGAGGTCGGCTTCATCAAGGACCAAAGAGCGAGAAATAAGCCTGGACCACGTCTGGGAGGGGCATCTGGAGAAAGCTGCCAGTGTCGGTGTCCGGGTTCGGGCTGTGGCCTTGGGCGGGGAGGGGCTCTCCCACCTGGCTGAGACCGGAGTCCCCCGGGAGCTTGTTAAGCACCAGGTGCCTGCGCCTCAGCCAGAGGTGCCGCTCCGGGAGGCAGAGCCCAGGCACCGGGGTCCTTAACAAGCTCCCTGGGGACTCCAGTCCACAGGCAGGTCTGGGCACCGTCACGGGTGGGACACTGATGCCCCGGCGTGGGGGGGCGGGGCTGGGCCCAGAAAACCAAACTAAATTGTGTGAAAGAAAGGAAACCCGCAAGATTCCGCTTGTTTTGTGGCACAGGCGCAGGAACGATCAGAAAGGGCAGCTGAGTCTGGCAGAAAAGCAGCAGATCTCACCATCTGTTCATTCATCTCCTCGTTAAGATAATCATTTACTGAGTCCCATTCCTCTGCCCCAGGTCCTTTCCACGATCGGAAAGGGCAGCTGAGTCTGGCAGAAAAGCAGCAGATCTCACCATCTGTTCATTCATCTCCTCGTTAAGAAAATCAGTCATTTACTGAGTCCCAATCCTCTGCCCCAGGTCCTTTCCGTGGATCACTGCAGAATCCTTACAATGCCCGGTGCTAACTCTATGCCCTGATAGTGGTAGGTACCATAATGATCTCTTTGTACAGACGAGGAATTATTTTTTTTTAATCCTCACCCAAGGGTATTTTTCCACTGCTTTTAGCTAGAGTGGAAGGGAGGTGTGGGGAGAAGACATGGAGGAGAAAAACATCAATGTGAGAGACACATCCATTGGTTGCCTCCTGCACAAGCCCCTACTGGGCTGGGGATCCAGTCTGCAACCAAGGTACGTGCCTTTGAACAGGAATCGAACCCGAGACCCCTTGGTGTACAGGCCGACGCTCTAACCACTGAGCACACCAAGGAGGGCCAGATGAGGAATATTAATAAGAGCGCATAAGTGACTTGTGCAGTCCAGGGCTGTGGGGCGTTAGACTGCGATGCGAGTCCAGCTATCTGTCTCCGGAGCTCAGAGCTCGGAGCTCGGCGCTCCCTTTGACATGTGCAGTGGGTGCCACCATGAGTTGGGCACAAAGAGGACTCCAGGTCTGGCCCGAGCGTACAGGACGGTACGCCCAACTGAGGCGCAGCATGAGTGAAGGAACGTCGGCAGTGGAAATGCTGAGATGGATGTCATCGGGCCAAGAACTAGGATGACAGAGGAGCGATTGGGTGTGGGGTCAGTTTCACTGATGAATGTCACTTGGGCAGTCAGTGGTTCATTTACTCAACCCAGAATGAGCACCCTCCTGCCCAGCACCTTCTTGGCGCTGGGGATGCAGCGGTGAACATGAGGGGTGCAGCCCTGACCTCATTCATGGTGCTTATGGTTCAGCGATGGGGCAGACCTTAAGGTTCATGCCCACATACTCATTGAGTTATGGGGACCTGACCTGGTGTGAGAGAACAGTGTGTGTGTGTGTGTGTGTTGTGTCAAGGAGGGGGGTTGGAGGAAATGCCTCTAGGTGCAGCTCTGAGGGATGCCTAAGAATTAAGTCAGTTCCAGGCAGAGGAACAACACGTCCGGCGGCTCTGAGGCCAGAGGAATCCTGGCTCCTCTGGAAAACAGAAAGGTGTGCGTTGCAGCTGCTGCAATTCACAGGGGAGGGGATGTTCCAGGATAAGCCAGATGCTCTGTGTGCAGACAGTTATGAACCTTCAACTCTTAGGCTGAGCTGGTGTCAGCCAGGCAAAGACAGGAAAGGTATTTCAGGCAGAGGGAACCTCATAGGCAAAGGCTCAGAACACAGAAAGCCGGGTTAGAACCCCCAAGGTGACTGCAACTCCATCACTTCCGTGTTACAGTTGGGGAAGCGGAGACACGGGGCCAAGTGACCTGCCCACGGTGACAGCAAGTGCTCATGGCAGGAGTTCTGCCCAGTCCGGCTCAGGGCCCCGAACTTGCCATTTATTCCCGTCCCCACTTTAAAAATGAGACACCCAGAGTCCTTGGCTCCTCCGGCCCCATGCAGCCAAGACTCGAACCCAGGCCCCTGCCTCCAAAGCCCCACGATTTTAAGCCAGAACTTAGAAAATGCACGTGGGATGCTTTTTCCCCCCGCCAGCATCAGCATCTAATTTTACTGCTCCTACAGGCAAGTTCTTCAATCCAATGTGAAACAGGAAGCTTCCAAACTACCGGCGGAGAATACATGTTACTGTACATCCAACTAGTGTAGGACAGAGAGAGACCCAGGAGCTGAGTGACGAGGAGGTCGGCTTCATCAAGGACCAAAGAGCGAGAAATAAGCCTGGACCACGTCTGGGAGGGGCATCTGGAGAAAGCTGCCAGTGTCGGTGTCCGGGTTCGGGCTGTGGCCTTGGGCGGGGAGGGGCTCTCCCACCTGGCTGAGACCGGAGTCCCCCGGGAGCTTGTTAAGCACCAGGTGCCTGCGCCTCAGCCAGAGGTGCCGCTCCGGGAGGCAGAGCCCAGGCACCGGGGTCCTTAACAAGCTCCCTGGGGACTCCAGTCCACAGGCAGGTCTGGGCACCGTCACGGGTGGGACACTGATGCCCCAGCGTGGGGGGAGCTGGGCCCAGAAAACCAAACTAAATTGTGTGAAAGAAAGGAAACCCGCAAGATTCCGCTTGTTTTGTGGCACAGGCGCAGGAACGATCGGAAAGGGCAGCTGAGTCTGGCAGAAAAGCAGCAGATCTCACCATCTGTTCATTCATCTCCTCGTTAAGAAAATCAGTCATTTACTGAGTCCCAATCCTCTGCCCCAGGTCCTTTCCGTGGATCACTGCAGAATCCTTACAATGCCCGGTGCTAACTCTATGCCCTGATAGTGGTAGGTACCATAATGATCTCTTTGTACAGACGAGGAATTATTTTTTTTTAATCCTCACCCGAGGGTATTTTTCCACTGCTTTTAGCTAGAGTGAAAGGGAGGTGTGGGGAGAAGACGTGGGGGAGAAAAACATCAATGTGAGAGACACATCCATTGGTTGCCTCCTGCACAAGCCCCTACTGGGCTGGGGATCCAGTCTGCAACCAAGGTACGTGCCTTTGAACAGGAATCGAACCCGAGACCCCTTGGTGTGCAGGCCGACGCTCTAACCACTGAGAACACCAAGGAGGGCCAGATGAGGAATATTAATAAGAGTGCATAAGTGACTTGTGCAGTCCAGGGCTGTGAGGCGTTAGACTGCGATGTGAGTCCAGCTATCCGTCTCCGGAGCTCAGAGCTCAGAGCAGGGCGCTCCCTTCAACATGTGCAGTGGGTGCCACCAGGAGTTGGGCACGAAGAGGACTCCAGGTCTGGCCTGAGCGTACAGGACGGTACGCACAACTGAGGCACAGCATGAGTGAAGGAACGTGGGCAGTGGAAATGCTGAGATGGATGTCATCGGGCCAAGAACTAGGATGACAGAGGAGCGATTGGGTGTGGGGTCAGTTTCACTGATGAATGTCACTTGGGCAGTCAGTGGTTCATTTACTCAACCCAGAATGAGCACCCTCCTGCCCAGCACCTTCTTGGCGCTGGGGATGCAGCGGTGAACATGAGGGGTGCAGCCCTGACCTCATTCATGGTGCTTATGGTTCAGCGATGGGGCAGACCTTAAGGTTCATGCCCACATACTCATTGAGTTATGGGAACCTGACCTGGTCCGAGAGAACAGTGTGTGTGTGGTGTCAAGGAGGGGGGTTGGAGGAAATGCCTCTAGGTGCAGCACTGAGGGACACCTAAGAATTAAGTCAGTTCCAGGCAGAGGAACAACACGCACGGCGGCTCTGAGGCCAGAGGAATCCTGGCTCCTTTGGAAAACAGAAAGGTGTGCGTCGCTGCTGCTGCAATTCACAGGGGAGGGGATGTTCCAGGATAAGCCAGATGCTCTGAGTGTAGACAGTTATGAACCTTAAACTCTTAGGCTGAGCTGGTGTCAGCCAGGCAAAGACAGGAAAGGTATTTCAGGCAGAGGGAACCTCATAGGCAAAGGCTCAGAACACAGAAGGATGTAACGATTGGAACACAAATAAAGTGTGGGCCTCGACGCCTCCTCACACTGCGGCATCACGGCATAGCGTGAGGGTACAGGGCGTCTGCTTCTGAGGACAGGGAGCTGAGTCTGCAGAAAGAAGGCGCCCGCGGTAAGGGCCACGATACCTGAGTCCCAGGACTGTCTTGATCCTGTGGTGGGACCCTGGCCATGTCTCACCCACATCTACAGCTACACTGGTCTAGCTGTAGGATGAGAAGGTTGTACCAGGCCCATCTCCAAGGTGTATTTTAGGTTTCAAATGTTCTTGGTGACTTCCTCTAAAACAATAATTAAGATAAACTCTGGAGAGAGTGGGAAGACCTCGAGGTATTATTATTAAGGTTTGTGAGGTGATCAGTTAATGATATTTCAATGTTTTAAAAACTCAGCAGAAACACTATTTTGGGTGCATTAGGGAAACAACTACAGAACTTTGCTTACTACCAAAAAATTCAAACATCACAGCAACATGTATTTGATGAAGAGAAAGTAGGTGGTGTTCTCCACGCCTCAGCTCCAGATGAACTATTTGGTAAACATGAGAATATGCTAAAAAAAAAACAAAAAAGAAAAGAAAAAAAAAAAAAAGCCTGTGGCTCAGTCAGGTTCACAGATGTGTTTTGTTTGGCCATCAAAGTTGCAAAGTTTGGGAAATTTCACATTTGGTTGGTTTCTCTGAAACACTCAAGTATCTGATTGCATCCAAACAGCAGCTATCTCCGCTTTCCCACAGTCCTCACCATTCCCTAATGTGCGCAGTTTACATTCCTCTCATTAGTATGACCTGCCTCACTCCTGTTCTAGAAGCTGCCCTTGAATATAATGATATATATGTATGCATCTGTATGAGTTTTACACTTGGAGATTTTTCTCTGTCCGCATATAGATCTAGCTCCCCTTTTCAAAGCCAAGTTTTAATCCACTGTCTGAATCTCTGATATTGATTTATCTAATTTCCTCTTGTTGTAGACATATAAAAGTTCCACTTACTTTACAGTATGCGCTATAAGTTTTACAGGATAAATACCTGGGAGTGGACTTACTGGGTAAATGTGTTTCATGTACATTTTGAAATGTGGAAGATCTGAAATCTAACATTAAAAACTCAAAAGATACCACAAAATCTCCCAGGTTATGTGAATTTACCTCCCCAGGAAGGGGAGCAGCTCCTCCCCCTAAGCCTTGTCGACAGGCATGTCTTCCACTGCTGAGGCAGCAGGCATACTTCCCTGCTGGTGCCTCCTGTCTAGCACCTATTGCCTTTGCCGACTTTTCCACTTGGTTCTTTTTCGCGACGTCACTGATTTTTAGGAGTTCTTTACATATGACGCACATTAGGCCTTAGTCACATATGTTGCAATTCTCTTCTCCAGTTGCCTTTAGACTTTTCGATACATTGTTTTCACTTTGGAAAAATTGCAAGTTAATCTGCAACTACTTACATGCTTCTTTTTCTTTGGTGGTGGGGGTGGGGGGTGGTGTCCACAACCTGTCTTCTTTGGTAGGCACAGTATTTTTTGTTTTTAAATTTAAAAATGTGAATGCCTTTAGCTAAGGAATACATTCTCTAATTCCCCACAGGACCCCACAATGTCAGTACTCACTCTTAAATGGGTTACTTCATATTTGTAAAGTTATCTGTCTGACCCCCTTAAGACAGGTTATATAGGTGTAAGTGTAGGTGTATGTGTGTGTTTGTGCGCGCGCGTGTGTGTCTGTGGGTACACATGTGTGTGCGTCTGTGTGTATAGTATTACTCTAGGACTTTTATGGTTTCATTATACACAGTTAAATTTGGGATCCATCTACAGCTTATTTTTGGTGGAGTGAACGGATACCACCCAGAACTGGGATGAACTTTTCTGTTTTCCTGGTTGTACCCCAGGGGAGGGAGGCATCAATGCCTGCTTATAGGGTTAAAAACAAGCAAAAAAAAAAAAAACCCCTCTTTTTTATCCCTTAATACAAATAATGCAAATGCGAAGACCACATACATATTCCCATCACCCAGAATAGCTATCTTTTTTTTTTAACAGCAATGCATTTCCTGCGAGTATTCTTCCTCTTAGTATTAGGTTTTTGCTTTAGAAACTTGTTTTTTTAATTTTGTTTGGTTTAACATGTGACAACATGCATAACTGCTAACACTTAATGTTTTAACCCAGCCGTTCCCAAACCCTGCTGGGTGGCTGGTTTCCCAGTGGAGCTTGTTAAAAATAATGAACCAGCAACCCTAGCGGGTGAACCCTGGGAAACTATATTTTTCACAAGTTCCGTGGCGGCGTCTGGGACATGGCCCACTTTGCCCGGCTCCCCATCCCCCCGCCGTACCTGTGATGGTCTGGGTCTCCGAGGTGATGGTCCTAGTGGTGGTCTGTGTCTGGGTGGCAGGCACCGTTTCCTCGGAAACGAACTGGACGGTGCTGGGGGCCGCCGCGGTCGTGCTGGTCAGCTGGCAGCCACTCTGCTTGTGAGCTACAAAGGCGTCCAAGTTGTTAAACTGCTGCTTGCAGATGCCACAGATATGGATGTCGGGGGTCAGCTCGACCAGCACCGTTGTGCCCCCAGGAACTCCATGGGACAAAGGGAAAGTGACAGATTAATCCCAAACAGTGTGAAATTACAATACAAACCAAATCCATGTAGGAAAACAGGGCATGGTGGCAGACATGGCTAGTTGCCGGCTCAATGTCCATTCCACTTCCCTCTTCTTCCTTGCAAACAGGTTTCCGAGTCTGTCCTAGCAGTAACGCACCCAGACCCAAGTAATGGCTCCTAACACATTTTTGTCCGTAGGGGCACGCGTGGCATTTTACAGGAGAATGTTCTTTGATATGCATGTCTGCCCTGCACTTCGAAAAATCAGCAGCCCAGCTAAAGAATGGTTGTACCTCTTCTTTCCCCCCATAAGGATAAAAAAAAGAAAAAGATAATCAAACAAGAAAAAAAAATGGTTGTACTTCCCAGTCATGAAAACGAATCCCTCCACGTTTCCAAATCCTATCCACCCTCCCCCCTCAATTGTAAGAGCCACCACTCTAAATAATGTTGGTCCCCTCCATACTTGGGAACCCCTGCAGCACACTGCTAAAGGAGGTTCTGGAGAAAGTTTGGCTTTCATGATAAAAAGGGAACAGGCATTTTCCCTTGAATGCAGATGTGATATCAGGGGCTTGTGCAGCCATATTGTAACTATGAGGACAATGTTGAGATGCCTACAGATGCTGGTCCTTACTTCATGGATCTCCTGAATCAACCAATTGCAGACTTCTCATTAGGCTAGCATAGGTCAGTTTTGTTACATATGGCCAAAATCCATTCCTAACTGACAGGGACATTGTGTCTCCCGAGTAATGATACTAAGTAGTAATACTGTGTTACTTTACAAAGTACCCACCACAGTACTTGGCACTATATTAGAAAGGGCTATGTAAATGCTTATTGAATAAAGAAACATCACTAATTAATAAGTCTCTAACATGAGAACCTTAATTTTTATTTTAAAAATTTACTTTGTCTTCTTCTAAGGAAACTCATGTTTATAACAGAAAATTTAGAAGAGAAGCAGCATGTGTACCACGAACATTACAAAATATTTTCTTCCATTCCTCTTCACTTAAAAATTGTTTTTAATTGAAAATTGTTTAAGATCATAAAGTATTGTAAAATTAACCTTTCCCCCACATAAGATGGCATAAGCATTGTGCTACATCTTTAAAATGTATCTGTGAATATAGTTATGTAATAACACATTCACATTATTTCATGTTCCCCGTGCTTCTTAAATTTCAGTAATTACTAGGTCTTTATATTATTCCTAACTTTTCCCATGCCTAAACGATATGAGAAATATTTTGCGCATATATGGCTGGCATCCATGTATCAATTTCCTGAAAAATTCGAAGTCAGTTACATTATGTTCAATTTTCCCCAAGTCTAACTAAGACAAGAGATCTTTGTGGGGAAATACAATGTGGTGGACCGGCTGCGGAGAGGTGCTCTGAGACTGGGCGTGGCAATACCTTATCAGCCATCTTGCACTTAAGGACTTTGAAGTCAATGGATGGGAGGAAGGAGGCCATTCCTTCAAAACCTGCCGCAGGGCTGCTGAGGTGCTGGTGGCACTAACTGGAAACAAGGGACCAAGAGATGAAGGGACCTGCATCGCGGATGGTTCCGATGCCCAGGATGAAATGGGGAGAAGTTTCTGCTTCACAGCCTGGTTAAGAGGCTTCAATGAGGTGGTGCTTGTAAAAGGCCAGCGCAGGGGTCCCCAGCCCCCAGCATGTCTCCCGGTTGGGTTATGACGGAGGGACCCCACTTGAATTTGCAAATCTGAAAATCTGGAATGATAAAACATTACCTACCTCTGCACTTGTAGTGAGAATGAACTGAGACCAAATAAAAAAAAACTCTGGGCACAGCTCGTGCTCACCACCAGCAAAAAGAATTTATTTTTCTTTGCCAAGTTCTCCAAACCTGTTTCGGCATCAGAATGACCTGGGGGAGGTGGGCTAGGAGTTAAACATGGACACATCTGAGTCCCACTTCCGAGAGGAGCCGTAAAGGAGGCGGGGTGAAGGGGCGCTGGGGTTTAGGAAAATCTGTGCTTTTCACAAATTATGCAAATGACATACCCTGCCAAGTTGGGGAGCCAAAGTCTCCCAAACTGTTAACTAGTAACAGCTAGCAGGGTAAGCGCTCACTGTGCCAGGTGTGTGCAAACCCTTGTGCCAGGCGTTCTCCAACTTTACGTGCTCCCGAATCTCCCAGGAAAGGGTGGGTCTCTCCCCCTCCATCATCCCTCCGGCAACCCGGCCCCGACCAGATGGGTGGGGCCCCGAGAGCTTTCTGCTTTTTAAAATAAGCGCCCGCGCTCCCAGGTGGCTTGCGTGCACGCAGTCCCTGGACCACACTTTGGGAAACAATGCTTCGGGCGAAACCAGGGACTGCTTGTCTCCCAAGAAAAAGAAAAACGAACCCCAAACTCCGAGGAACCGACCACGGCTCCATTCCCCATTCAAATCTCCACCTTTAATGTGGACAAGGCTTTGCAGTCAGGCGGCAAGCCCCGCCGGCCAGACCTCGTGAGACCCTCCGATCCCCACACTTCAAGGATCTGGGGCCACCGAGGCAGAAGTTTTCCCACCAGCGTCGCAGCGGTTACCCCAAATCTCCCAAACTCCACCGGGGGGGAAGAGGGGGCCGGGAAAGGTCCCAAGGGGGTGGCGATTGTCTGAACGGCATGCCCTCCCCCACCGCCCCCTTCCAAGGGGTCTGCGGAACCGGAGACCTGGGAGGAAGCCCGCTGAGCGTCAGCGCGCAGCTCATCCGAGCGCTGGTGGGGGCCGGGCCACACTGGTGAAATGAAGAGGACCGCGATCATGCAGATGAGACTGACACCTGGGACCGGACTCGGAAGGCCCCTGCTCCAGAGGCCCGCGAGCCTTCCGGGCACAGCCACCTGGAGGGCTTGTCAGAGCACAGGCTGCTGGGCCCGCCCGAGTTTCCGATTCAGTAGGTCTGGGGCGAGGCCCGGGAACGCGCATTTCTAAGTTCCCGGGGGAAGTCCCTGCTCAGAGACCATCCTTGGCTTGTTCAGTCTAATACTGCTGCCCTCTTCCCCCTCCCAACCGCCTTGTCTCCCTCCCTCTGCTTTGTCTTTCTTCTTAGAACTCATTTTATCCAACTTTATACTATCTGGAGTCTGTCTCTCTAGGGCAGTGGTTCTCAACCTCGGCTGCACATTAGAATCACCTGGGAATCTTTTTATGGGGTGAGGTCACAACATTAGTAACAAAGAACAGAATTTCCTCTGCCTGGTGGCAAGGGTGAAGGTTCTCTTTGTGGAATTTACAGGGAGGGCTCTTACTTCACAGTGCTGACCTGGCTCCTGCTAGTGCCAAGTGCACAACATGGCAGCACAAGAGACCAACACTAAGCCCCCAATGCAGCACGATCCTGCAAAGGGACCAGCCAGCCACTCACTGGATCGTTGATTTATATTCTACCTGGATGGGCCAGTGATTCAACTTGGCTGGAATTGATACATATTCTGCTACAGATTTGCCCTTTTTGCCCACATTGACCAAAACCATTATCTGAAGGATCTGTATGGATCCTAAAAAGCATTGTCTCCGACCATGGGGCATGCCAGCATGTATATGTCTGTTGTAGACTAATGACTCCTTCCAAAATTATCCATATTGTAATCCTCAGAACTTGGAATATATTATCTTACTAGAGGCCCTGTGCACGAATTCGTGCATGGGTGGGGTCTGGCCCACCCGCCCCACTTGGGGCCAATTAGGCCTGGCTGGCCAGGGGGAGGGGCCATGGGTGGTTGGCCTACTGGCCCTGCCCCCTGGTCGAACTCCCAGTTGAGGGGACAATTTGCATATTAGCCTTTTATTATATAGGATTACATAGGATGTGGCAAAAGAGGCTTTGCAGGTGTAGTTAAGTTGAGGATCTTCAGATGGGGAGAGTATCCTGGATTATCCAGGTGGGACCAATATAATCACAAGAGTTCTTATAAGACGGTGGTTCTCAACCTTGGCTGCACATTAGAATCACCTGGGAATCTTTTTAAAATCCTGATTTCTGGGCCTCATCCTCCGGAAATTCTGTTTCTTTGTTACTAATGTTGTCCACAACATTAGTAACAAGGAAACAGAATTTCCGGAGGATGAGGCCCAGAAATCAGGATTTTAAAGAGATTCCCAGGTGATTCTAATGTGCAGCCAAGGTTGAGAACCACTGCTCTAGGGACTCTTTGTTTATAAGTATTTGCAATGTGCCAGGCACTGGGCTGGACCTCGGAGGTGCAGGGGTGATCCAAAAAGAGAGTTTTGGGAGTGGCTAGCGATGCTCATCAGATCAGCAGGGTTCTTGCTTGACAGTGGTAAGGCCTCAGAAGACATAAAACACGGATGTGATCCTGGCCGTGGGAATGGTCAAGGAAGGCCTCTCGGAGCAGGTGCTACTTGAATGGGGATGGAGGACGGCAGAGCAAGGGCCCTGAGGCAGGAATGAGCTAGGTGTGGATTGGCTGTTGCCCACCAGTCCAGCTTCCTGCCGGCCAGTCCTCTCCTGCTGTGCTCAGGCCCCTACCACAGCCTCCCAGCTGTTGCTCAAACACCAGCTCTCCTGCCCCTGAGGCCCTCTCTCTGCTTTTCCCTGGTCTTTGCAGGACTAGCTTCTTTCTGCCAGTCAGGGCCAAGTGGAATGCCCCTTCCCAGGGAGACCTTTCCTGTCTCTATGGAAAGCACCTGCCCCCTTGGGACTCTACCAGTCACCTTCACTATACCTGTCCCTAGGTAACACGACTAAAAAAGGCATTCCGCTGAGGGCAATATTTCTTTCTTATTGTCTATCCATATACTAGAGGCCCTGTGCACAGAAGGAAATTAACTAGAATAAATATTTCAGAGGCCAGGGAGGGACCGCAGGAGGGCTCCAGGGCATGTCCGGCCCATCTCGCCCAGTTCCCATCCGCCAGACCCCAGCAGCAAGCTAACCTACCTGTTGGAGTGTCTACCCCCTGGTGGTCAGTGTGCATCATAGCGACTGGTCAAATGGTCTAACAGTCGGACACTTAGCATGTCAGGCTTTTACATATATAAATATGTAAGTGTGTGTGTGTTTTATTCATGTATTTTATAAAATTATGACTAGAACTTACATGCTGTTTTTAAATCTCCTTGTGGGGTATATATTATGACCATTATTTTAAAAAACACAAGTAATACATGGCTACCTGAGATCCCACCAACCATAGATAAACAGTATTTACATCTTTATGTATGATACATCTTTCTCAACATTTTACCATAGATATATAATAGAATGTACCACACGAACTAGTGGTATTGTCTATTTTTAATTTAAAAATGTTAATTTCATGTGGCTCTCAAATCAATACAGGGATGGGCAATGGTAGGTTTACAGCTGTGATAAGTGAAACAGTTTATTCTTGTATTATTATTTGTTAATTATTGCATTAATCCGAATCACCATTGTAAACCTACTTTTGCCCACCACTGGATAGAATGTTATACCTCTGTTACAGATGGTTGTTTCTGTACCCAACATTGGTTGTTTCAGTTTCGTAGTAGAATTTCTGATTCATAACTGAGTGAATGACCTTCTGAAGAAAACTTTCCTCGGCCTCCTTTGTGACCAGACATGGCCGTAGGATTAAATTCTGGCAACGTGAATGAAATGCTGTGATGTAACTTCTGGAAAATCTCTTAAAAACAGCAGCTGACATATGCCATTTGCCCATCCTTTATCGCTCCCTGCCTTTATTGCCTGGAATGGGGATGTGATGGCAGGAGCTCTAGCTGCTATTTTGGACTGTGAGAATGAGGCTGTCCTCTAGGTATGTTGGGTAGGTAAGTTGGATGTTGTCCAGGTCGTTAACTTCTTTTTTAAAAAATATTTTTATTGATAGAAACATCACTGATGAGAGAGATTCATTGATAGGCTGCCTCCTGCATGCCCCACACTGGGGATGGAGCCTGCAACCCAGGCATGTGTGACGCCCTGACCGGGAATCAAACTGTGACCTCCTGGTTCATAGGTCCATGCTCAACCACTGAGCTATGCCGGCTGGGCCGCTAACTTCTTTATGGGGATGTCAACTAGATTGCCTACTTCTGAGCTTCATGAGAAATGCATATTTATCTTGTGTCAGGTACTGTTATTTGTGTGTGTGTTTGGGGGCGGGGGTGTTGTTTCTTTCACATGCAGCTGAATCAAATCCTCATCAAACGCGACACGATGCCCACTGTTTCATAACTGGCTTCGATTCTGAAGAGTTTTCACAGCTTGGTTGGCGCGTGAGGAGGACCCGTGTAGTTGTTACACGTGCAGACTCACCAACCCCGTCTGTAGAGACGGCTTCGGAAGGTCTGGGTGAAGTCTGGTACACGTGAACGCTCCCTCGGTGAACCTGGGCACTCAGCACTTGCAGACCTCTGCTTCCCCCTCTTACTTGTCATGGTTGCATAATATTTCATTCTAAAGTGGCATCATGATTCACTTGGGATGCTATTGGGTGCTAATGGTTTTTTAGGTGTAAGTAACATACCTGCAGTTGCTTTGCTATTGGTCCATGTGAACACATGTCCATGCCAGCCGTTCTGAGCAGAGCTGCAGGATATGTTGTTCCAGCACCACTGGGAAGGGCGTTTTCTCCCTTTCCCCTTTCAGGTCACTTTTTCAATACGGGTTCCTTCCAGATTGAATTGCTCAGTGAGGATGACATTTCTTACCAAGTTAACAGCCTGGTATAATAAAAAGGGATGGATGGATGCATGCATGTATATATGGATGGATGGATAGATGTCTCATGGATGGATGGATGGGTGGACAGACAGATGGTATCAAGGTTCCTTTGGAACAGTGGTTCTCAACCTTGGCTGCACATTAGAATCACCTGGGAATCTTTTTAAAATCCTGATTTCTGGGCCTCATCCTCTGGAAATTCTGTTTCTTTGTTATGGGGTGGGGCCACAACATTAGTAACAAAGAAACAGAATTTCTGGAGGATGAGGCCCAGAAATCAGGCTTTTAAAGAGATTCCCAGGTGATTCTAATGTGCAGCCAAGGTTGAGAACCACTGTTCTAAGGTGTGCCCTGCCTTTCTGGACGCTGCAGGTGATTCTTAACTGGAGGGCACCTTAGCGTCTCCTGGGGAACATGCTGAGAACACACCCAGGACGGAATGGTGGCAGGGCATGTGGTCCAGGCACGCAGCATAGGGACACGCCTGGGTGACTCCAGCGAGCGAGCATTCCTGACTTCATCACTGGAACCTGATCTGAAATCTTGGAAGGGGACCAGGGGAAAATTTATCCCCAACGGATGCACCAGCAATATTTACCAACTGCCTGCAATCCTGACATAAACATACAAGTCAAGGAAGAATCATGTGAACGTTAACGTAAGTGCTAAGACCCTCTGTAACAGGACATGATCAGACTCAACCTGTCGGGCATTAGCTGGTGATTGCACAACCGAGTATTTGCTGAGAGCTGGCTTTGCGTCTTGCCTGGCACCTCACTGAGGGTGGCACACCTGTATTTTAACAGTGTATTCACTTTGGATAATTTCACACAGGCAAGCACAAATGCCTGATTCTTTTCACTCTTATGTAATTAGCGCATGAACATGAAAGTACTCAAACAGTCTAAAAAAAAGGAGAAAAGTGGGTGCCTCTTCGGCCTCCCCTAGCCCCCCAGTTTCCTTTCCAGGAAGCAGCAACTATTACCAGTTTCTTGTCCACCCCCCCGCCCCCAATTATACTGTAATGCAAACAACATTTTACATTCTGCTTTTTTTTTGCATAACAATGTATCGTGGGAAATATTGCTTATACATGGGTCTAGATTTGCATCATTGCTTTAGGAGGAGTTTCAGTTTTCCATTGTGTATGTACATACACTAAAATTGACTTCAACAATCCCTATTAATGGACATTTAGTTTGTTTCCAGTTTTTTTTTTTAATTACTACAAAGCTGCACCAAATATCTATGCCTGTATCTGTACATGAGAGAGAGTATCTGTAGGATAATTTCCTAAAATAGAATTACTAGGTCAAAGAGTACATGCACTGAAAATTTTGAAGTGTGCCAGGGGGTTGTGCCACTTAGAACTCCCGGCTAGCTCGTCAGAGCACCGGTTTCCTGCAGCCTCCCTCACAGGTGCTATCACATTTCTGATCTCTGCCAAGCTGAGGGTAAAAAATGCTCTGTGGTAGATCTAATTTGCATTTCTCTAAACCGATGCAAGGTTTGAATGTAAGCAAAGAAAAGCAAACTATCCACATCCATTTCCAAAAAAGCAATGCAGTGTAGTTACAATCTGTATAGTTACCGACGCCAAAGAGGTTCAAGTATAACGCATAGGTGGGAAAGGAGACACTGTTTCAAAGTTGGGAAGTCAAAGAGCTAATCTGAAAGTAAAGTGAACTTGCGGGTGCCCCCAGAGTGTTAAAAGTCAGGACGAATACTGTGCATTTTCACTTGGCTTTGATAAGATAAAAATCAAAGCAGATATTGGCTGAGCTGTTGAAACACCTTCAGTGACACTATGGTTTGAAACCCACTGATCTAGTTCTCATGTTATAGAAGAGGAAACGGAGGCCCTTCCCTTCTTGTGGGAATCCAAAGCTATTGGTAGAAATTAAAAACATTTTTTCAACCTTTTTGGAATATATTTTCATACCCTTTCACTCTGAGATAGTTTAAGAGTCACCAAAAGTTACAAAAATACTACAGAGCGTTCTCATGTACCCTTCACCCAGCTCCCCATAATAATAGCGTCAGGTTGTTTTTGAATTGCAAAAAAATCTTTCAAATGCTCTTTACCCATCCAAGTTCATAGACAATGCAGAAGGCAGCCATGTCACGATTGTATTGATAATTCAGACATTTCATTAAAATGTTCTGGAGCTCAACCAGTGTGGCTCCAGGAGGTTACGGTTCGATTCCAGGTCAGGGCACATGCCTGGGTTATGGGTTTGATCCCCAGTGTGGGGCGAGCAGGGGGCAGCCGCTCAATGACTCTCATCATCCTCTCTCTCTCTCTCTCTCTCTCTCTCTCTCTCCCTCTCCTTTCATCTCTGAAATCAATAAAAATATATATTTTAAATGTCCTGGGAAGCAGTTAGGGCCACACTTTCCACTGAAATCGGTATTCCCCAAAATACAATGGTTCAAAGTCCTGGAAACTATCTTCTAGAACCCCTTGGAATTTTCTAAATGTCGAGAGCCACAAAGGTGTCTTTTGTTATACTAATGAAGTGATTTTTGGAAAGATTCTAGGGCAGTGGTTCTCAACCTTGGCTGCACATTAGAATCACCTGGGAATCTTTTTAAAAGCCTGATTTCTGGGCCTCATCCTCCAGAAATTCTGTTTCTTTGTTACTAATGTTGTGGCCCCACCCCATAACAAAGAAACAGAATTTCCGGAGGATGAGGCCCAGAAATCAGGCTTTTAAAAAGATTCCCAGGTGATTCTAATGTGCAGCCAAGGTTGAGAACCACTGCTCTAGGGAATCTAGGGATGGGGGCTGGTTGCCTAGGGAACCAACCCCATTAACTTCCTACTCTCCCATCTCTCCCATCCCCCACCCCCTGCTCCTGGGAGGGAAGAAGGGCTGACTATTGAGTTCAATCATCAATGGCCAGTGATTTAATGAACCAAACCTCCACAAAAGCCTGGGGGAGGGTGGGCTTCAGAGAGCTTCCGGGTTGCTGATCATGTGGAGATTCGTGGAGGACAGGAAGCTCTGTGGCCTTCCCACACTCCTGGCCCTAGGCACCCCTGCCCTCTGGCTGTTCCTGAGTTGTACCCTTTTATAATAAACTAGAGGCCCAGTGCATGAAAATCGTACACTCGGGAGGGTCCCTCAGCCCGGCCTGCACCCTCTCTCAGTCCAGTAGCCCTTGGGGGATGTCCGACTGATGGCTTAGGCCCTGCAAGGAGCAGACCTAAGCCATCAGTCAGACATCCTTAGTGCTGCTGCAGAGGTGAAAGAGGCTCCCACAACCGCCTCTGTGCTTGCCAGCCATGAGCCCGGCTTCTGGCTGAGCGGCACTCCCACTGTGGGAGCACACTGACCACCAGGGAGCAGCTCCTGCATTGAGTGCCCCCTGGTGGTCAGTGCACATCATTCATAGCAACAGTTTGTTCCGCCATTCGGTTGATTTGCATATTAGCCTTTTATTAGATAGGATTGGTAATCTAGAAAGTAAGATGTTTCTCTGGGTTCTGTGTGACACTCTAGCAAATTAATCAAACCCAGTGAGGGGTAATGGAACCTCTAGTCCAGGGGTGGGCAAACTTTTTGACTCAAGGGCCATAATGGGTTCTTAAACTGGACCGGAGGGCCGGAACAAAAGCATGGATGGAGTGTTTGTGTGAACTAATATAAATTCAAAGTAAACATCATTACATAAAAGGGTACGGTCTTTTTTTTTTTTTAGTTTTATTCATTTCAAATGGGCCGAATCCAGCCCACGGGCCGTAGTTTGCCCATGGCTGCTCTAGTCACTGGGTATCCTCAGAACCACAGGTGACAACCTGGGCCTGCTGTGGGTTTCTGAAGTTGGGGTGGGAGGATGGTCTTGTAGGACTGAGCCCTTGGCCTGTGGGATCTGCTGCTATCTGCCGGCTGTGTCAGAGCTGAGCAGAGTTGGACACCCAGCTGGTGTTGGGGAATTGCGAGGTGTTGGGAAAACACACACATCAGAACATGTGACCAAGTCCTGTTCTGTAAGACACACAGGGGATCTGCAGCTTCTGAGAAAGATGTCCCACCCCAAAAGGAAGAGGCATGTAGGAAGGAAGCCTGTCCCCACTCCATTCCCACCTTCATCCTCAGTGCTGTGAGCATTGGGAGGAATTGATGACTCTAGCTTCAAGGACGGCGCTATCAGGAACCGCTCACTCCTTTCTCCTTTTTATCTTGGCCCTGATTTAGAAAGAAACATTTTTTTTCATGTTAACTTTTTAAAATTTAGTTTTAATTTGTGTCTACGTTATAAAGGCACATCGTTTCCAGGGTTACATAATTCTATAAGGCTTGTTATGAACAAGAGTCATCTCTTTACCCCTATTCCCTGGGCCCCAGAGGAATTGTGTTTAGATAAATATTCACTGTTTACATTGTGTGAATCCTAGTTGCAGCTGACCCCCAGTATATTCTGGCTACTTTTCCTAATCTGCACAACTCTTTGTTTTCATGAGAGTTAAAAAAAAAATCTCCTTTTCTGTTTGCTTCCTTTCCTGTGTATTAATTCCTCTGAATGAGTCACCACCAGTTGCTGGAATTTCCTCTCAATGCATTCGAACACACGATGGTTCTGTGGATTCCATCCTTTGAAGAAGATTCTTCAAGCTGGATTGGGGAGCTGAGCAGCTATTGTCTTGGGATGTTGTCTTTACCATCGTCCTGGGATTTCTCATGTTTCCCCTCAGGACAGAACCCCTGGCTTTGCAAATCTTTTACCTTCCCCTGCTTGGTTTAGTGCCTTTCTTTTGGTGTTCTCTAGTCCCCTGATAAAGGACAAGGGGGTACATTGTAAGAGGTAACATGTATATCCTCATACTTTATTGATGGTTTGTGTTTAACATTCTAGGCTTGGTAGAATATTACACTGAGCCGTGGGAAGGAAAGAACTCCTGATACATGTAAAAACTTGAATGAATATTTAAGACATTATGTTGAGTGAGAGAAGCCAGTCTCAAAAGGTTACATACTGTCTGATGATTCCATTTATGTGACATTCTTTAAAGGGCAATACAGTGGTGACTGAGGACTGATCCGTGGTCACCAGCCTTAAGCGGGGAGAGGAGGATTTGACTACAAAGGGGCAATGCGAGGGGATATTGGGGTGATGGAAATGTTCTGTATGCTGACTGTGATGATGATTACCCAAATCTGTACATGAGTTAAAATTCACAGAACTGTACACTGACAGGAAAAACCTCACTATATTATTAAAGAAAAACACTCTAAGTTAAAATTATAGTTTATTCAGGGGACATCTGTAATAGTGTCAACAATCCTATATAATAAAAGCCTAATATGCTAAGTGTCTGGTCATCTGGTCGGCCATTCAACCAATCAAAGTGTAATATACTAATGATATGCTAAGGCCACTCAACTGCTCGCTATGAAGTGCACTGACCACCAGGGGGCAGATGCTCCAACTGGTAGGTTAGCTTGCTGCTGGGGTCTGGCCAATGGGGACTGAGCAAGATGGGCTGGACATGCCCTGGAGCCCTCCCGCGGTCCCTCCCCAGCTGGCCAACCTCCCACGTCCCTCCACAGCCCCGATCATGCACCCAGTGGAGTCCCTCGGCCTGGCCTGCGCCCTCTCGAAATCTGGGACTCTTTGGGGGATGTCGGAGAGCCGTTTTCTGCCTGATCCTGCAGGCCAGGCCGAGGGACCCCACTGGTGCACGAATTCGTGCACCAGGCCTCTACTAAAAAAATTAAATTATACTTGACTATTGTTATTTGCAGTCGTTGTGTTCTGTAGTCACATGACTGCCAAATGAGGGAACTCCGAGCCCCCTCCTGCAGGAAATCCAGGGTTGGGTTCCTTCCAGCTGCTGTCATGACATTTTCACCAACCACCGCCAACCTTATTTTGTGTGTGTTTCTGTTTAAAGATGCCTTACTTAACAGCTATTGCCGATGCACTAGCGTGGAACTCTCTGCCAACAGCGCCGTTACTTATGCCTAACAGACCAGTGTTCCCTGTAAGCTCAGCCCAGCCTCTTGCTCTTAGGAGCACTACACAGCACTGTGCGTGGGAACCATATTAAACAGTTGGAAACCACTCACAAAAATCAGGAAAAAATGGGGAGAATGCGGCACTAAATAGACAGGGAGGCAGACACTTGCTTCACAGATGAGAGCTGAAAGGGGCGGGCCGCCTTGGCTGACCTCGTTGACCTCAGCTGGGAATGTTGTATTGCTCACGTTTCCTGCCACTCTGCACCTGTCCCCAAATGAGCAGGGGAGCATCGCAAGCATTGGCTTCAGTGTTAAAAATAAATGTTAGCGAGCAGGTAAATCACAAATACTGAGCTCGTGAGTACAGAATCCACTGTCCCCGTCCCTCAGAAATTTGAAGGTGTTAGTCCATTGTCCTTGAGGTTCCGATGTTACTGATGACGTAAGTCCAATGCCATTTTGATTGTTGTACTTTCAGATGAAAATTTTGTGGATTTTTTTCCCATCAGTTTTTAGCTACTTTCCTTTGTCCTTTAGTAGCCTAAAATGTTTAAAAAATGTTTATATTGATTTGAGAGAGGACAGGAGAGAGAGAGAGAGAGAGAGAGAGAGAGAGAGA
>NW_005358435.1:1404303-1404770 GCF_000412655.1 Myotis brandtii | reverse complement strand
TCCTCCGGCCTCCCCTCCTTCCCTCCCCCCAGTGTCTTGTGTCCTTAATGGTAATATTTATTGTCTGGGTCTATTTCCACTCATTGCATGGGATGCTCAGAGGATTCCTATGGTCTCATCACTGATGTCCTCTGTATGAGTCCCGGGACATTTGGATGATTTTTTTCTTCCTGTTTTCTCTGTTCTCTTCCGAGGACCCTGGTGTTTGGAATGGGAACTGATCCTCTCCTTGTTTTACTTACCATTCCCTCCAATTCCATGTCTTGGTCTTTTTTCTCTACTTTCTGGGATGTTTCTTCAAAAGTATCTTTCAAGCTTTCTACTTAGTTTCATATTCCTGCTCTCATGTTTTTAATTTACCAGAACTCTTTGCTCTTATCTGATTTTTTTTTAATTAAATCTTTATTGTTCAGGTTAATTTTGTTCCTCTTTTTTTCCCCCCCATAACTCCCCTCCTCCCAGTTCCC
>NW_005358435.1:1397401-1402897 GCF_000412655.1 Myotis brandtii | reverse complement strand
TCAACAGGGCAGGGCGGGCGGAGGGAGCCGTTATGGTGCCCTCAGTCCTGTTCCCAGAGGCTCTGCTTCTCAGAACCCCCGGAACCGCTGCAAACCTCGGAGGGAAAGCTGCCTTCCAACTGATGCCAGACACTCCCGCTTCTCCCGTTTGGGTCCGAGTCCCCAGCGATTCGCCCGTATCTGGAGCTCAGAGTCTGAGACTCCCCCCTGACCGAAAACGACAACCGCGCTCTCAGCCACCAGCCCGCTTTGCGCGCGCACCTCCGCACCTGAGTTTTTTCCACACTGCGCCTCCTCTGAGCCTCGGTGTGCTGTTATTTTTCCTTCTAGTTGAAGAGTCTCTCCTCAGCCAGCCTTCCTGTGGTTCTGGGTGATGTCCGTTCCGTCTTTTAGTTGTATTTTTGAAGTGGTTGTTTGCGGCAGCAGTCTCCGGTGTTTACCTATGCCGCCATCTTCTAATAACTCCCTTATCTGATTTTTTAAGAAAGGCACCTGCTTCTCATCTGTGGGCACATTATTTCCTCTTGTCTGACCACGTCAGTGCTTTGGGGAGGACCCCCCCCCCCCCCCCCCCCCCCCCCACCCCCTCTTCTCTGCTCTCTCCTTTTTTTGGGGGCCCCCCCCCCCCCCGCACCTCCCTCCCTCAGCTTTGGTTTCCTCCCTGTAGCCTGCCCCTTTTCCATTTGCTTGTCTGGCCTTTGTCTTCCCAGTTTCCTGGAAGGTCTGTGCTCTTGGCTTTCTAATCTTGCTCTAACAGCGGTTCTCAACCTGTGGGTCGCGACCCCTTTGGGAGTCGAACGACCCTTTCACAGGGGTCGCCTAAGACCATCGGAAAACACATATATAATTACATATTGTTTTTGTGATTAATCACTATGCTTTAATTATGTTCAATTTGTAACAATGAAATTGGGGGTCACCACAACATGAGGAACTGTATTAAAGGGTCGCGGCATTAGGAAGGTTGAGAACCACTGCAAGAGGCACTAAAGAGCTGATTGGCAGCTCTGAGAGCATGGGGTGGGGGTGGGTGACTTGGAAAACGTGAGCATCTGGGCTGTGTGACTGCCCAGACCCCTAACTTCCTACACCCGCATGGCAGTATACTTAGGTTTCCTTTTTCTACGCTGGGCAAATTTCTAGAATATTCTTGCCCACTCACCTGCCTAAAGGGCATCAGCCTTCTTGCTGGTGGTCTTGGGAGGTGTGTGGGGGGAGGAAGTTCAGGGGGGGTCTCAGCAACCAGTATGTAACCCTTCCCCCGCCCCCTCCGATTTTGGTTTAGTCCCTGGGCCTGAAGCTCCCTGTCCAGGGTCCTTCTCTTCAATCCTCTCAAAGGACCACAGACAGGGCCTTAGAACAGGAAATGGCTTGTTACCTGTTGGTTCTGGAGGTCTGATGTCCTAAGACCCAGGTGGTGTCAGGGCTGCTTCCTTCTGGAGCCAGGCTGGCTTTCTAGTCCCCAGTTTCCCTCCCTGCACAGGAGCGCCCTTCCCTCCAAGGCACCCAGATCCTGGCTCCGGGCAATCACGGACGTGTTACCTTACTTCGCAGATGTGATAAGTGAAAGATCGTGAAATGGGGAGCTTTCCCCCATTGTCTGGCTGGGTCCCATGTCATCACCAGGTCCTCATTAAAGGGAGGAAGGAGGACCAGAGTCAGAGGAGGTAAGAAGAGGCGGGGGAGAGAGAGAGATGGAAGATGGAGGAAGGGGCCGGGAGCCAAGACGTGCAGGCAGCCTGCAGGAGCTGGAGGTGGGTTCCCCCAGGGGCTCCAGGAGGAACGCAGCCCTGCCAACAGCTTCGCTCCAGGACTTCTACCCTGGAGAACTATAGGGTAATAACTGACTACATTTATGGTAATTTGTTACAGCAGCAGTAGGAAACTAATATACCTCTTTGCACATCCACTTCCAGATTCCTGGTCTGTGACTGTGTCTGTTCTTTGACCTGGCTGTACCACCTCCACAAGCCACCAGACCTGGAATTTGGCCCAATGAGACTGAGTGCGGACTCCGGACCTCCAGGGATGTCAGATAATAAATTCGTTTCCAGCCATTAAGTTTGGGATAATTTTGCTACAAGCAGCAAGAGGAAACTTCTCTCTACTTGGGGACACAAAGAACATTCTAGTCCCAGTGCCCGAGATGAAAAGGTTGGTGTGGAGCTGTGCCTGAATAACTCACTAACTTAATAAATAACTCAACATGAAGCCTGCAGCCTGAATTAAAAAGTGAGCTTTCATTGTATCGGGATCATCTATATGGATTTTGAAATGTATTCAAGTCCCCAAACTCCTATTAATGTAACAGAAATTCAAGTAACAGTGTGAGCAACATGGATCTTGTTGGGTCAGCAATAATGTCTGCCCGTGGTACATGAAAGGTTCCCGGGCCTCCCGCCGTCACAGGAAACCAAGCCGGTGTTAATGAGGCCACGGCCAGGAGGTGTCAAAGGCAGGGGAAGCTCTGCAGCGAGAGCCGCAGACTTTAATCTCTCCTCCTACATCCCAAATACGACCGGATGGTTGAAACATCACAACGGACTTCCTTTTTGATTTTTACCAGAGATTTCACCATTCGCTTCATTTCTTTGTTGGCAGATATGTGACATATTTTTTTCCCCTGAAAAACTTATTCAGCACTTCAAGGTGTCATTACTCTTTAGTCCTGTGTCTAGCATATTTGGCTCAAGTTTTTAAAAAGGAGGGTGGGGCGGGGGGAGAGTTTTGGTCTGCGTGCTTGGCTGAGCAGGCTCAGAGAGAAATGGGAACAGAAAAAAGGAACAGAATTGAACAAGAAGATTTCAAGCTCATTCCTGGCCTGCATTCCACTTATGTATTTTTTAAAAATATATTTTATTGGTTTTTTACAGAGAGGAAGGGAGAGGGATAGAGAGTTAGAAACATCGATCAGCTGCCTCCTGCACTCCCCTACTGGGGATGTGCCCACAACCAAGGTACATGCCCTTGACCGGAATCGAACCTGGGACCCTTGAGTCCACAGGCCAACGCTCTATTCACTGAGCCAAACCGGTTAGGGCACCACTTATGTATTTTTTAATGGCCTCCTACCTGGGAAACAGCTCAAGAGACACAGGAAGTACTTAGATTAGGGCCCTGCTTTTGCTGTGGACACACCAAAAAATGATGTGTTACAGGTCTGAACCCTGATGCTTACATGAATGTGACTTTATTTGGAAATAGGGTGTTTGCAGATGTAAATAAGAGTGGGATCATATGGGTGTAGGGTGCACCCTTCCTCTAACATGTTTGGTGTCCTTGTAAGAGGAGGAGAGATACAGACACGCACACAAGGAGAAGGCCCTGTGGAGACAGAGGCAGAGGTGGGAGTGATGCCGCCACCAGCCAAGGAACATCGAGGATGGTAGCAGCACCAGTAGCTAAGCAGAGGCACGGGACAGGTTCCCTCTCCTGGAGACTTCGGGGAGAACATGGCCCTGCTGACAGCGTGGTCTTGGGCTTCTAGCCCCAGAACTACGGGAGAATACGTCCTCTTGTTCTAAGTCACCCGGTGTGTGGCACTTTGTTACAGCAGCCTCGGGAAACTAACACAGCTCTTCAGCCATGACCGGCTGGCATTTGGGGCTGGACCGTGCTTTGCTGTGGGCTGTCCTGTGCGCTGTAGGAGGTCTGGCAGCTTCCTTGGCCTCTACCCACCGGATGCCAATAACACCTGCCCGCTTGTGACAACCCCAGTGTCTCCAGCCATTGTCAAGTCGCCACTGCTTTATAGTTTAGGAAGCTCTGCCCCTTGAATTAATGGGGGTGTAGCTAGAATCACTGATTATAAAACCAACTTGTTTGTTCTTTAGACCAATAACCACTTCTAGCTGCTGACGACTCTTTGTGAAGTGTCGCTTTCCTTAGCAACACCCTCCAGTTCTGTACTTTCCCCTGGCACATCTCCCCCTCCAGGCAACAGATGGGCTTGGGTTTTCTGTGTTTCTCTCCTTGGGCCACACAGAAGTCCCCTGGAGGTCGTACTTGAATGCTTAGAACAAGGCCCATCTCCATGTGGCTGCCCACTGCCCGCCTTGCACCGTCTCAGAGGGACAATTTGGTAAAAATGCAAATTTCTGGGACTAGAATACTGACTCCAAATAAGTGAGGGAGGGACCCCAAAATGTGCATTTTCACCAGCCCATCCTGGTGAATCCAATGCATGCTAAGTTTGTGACATATTGGCTTAGAAAATGGAAAGCAATGTTAATTTAAATGTGTGGTTACTGCCCTCTCCTCTCCTCTCCTCTCCTCTCCTCTCCCCTCTCTCTCTTTCTCTCTCTCTCTCTCTCTACACACACACACACACACACACACACACACATCAAACTTCTGGGATACAATTATACTTTAAAGTCCTTTCAAGATTTATTTAGAGGGAGGCTAAAGGTTGGGAGGGAGGAATACTGAGTGGAGCAGCAGTAAGACTCCATTTATTCCCTTGGAGATCCCATTGGCTACACATAGGAGAGAACTAGATAATGATGGCAGAGAGAGAGAGAGAGAGAGAGAGAGAGAGAGAGAGAGAGAAGAAGGGAAAGAGTCTCTCTCTCTCTGAGACGGTGCAAGGCGGTGCAAGGCGGGCAGTGGGCAGCCACATGGAGATGGGCCTTGTTCTAAGCATTCAAGTACGACCTCCAGGGGACTTCTGTGTGGCCCAAGGAGAGAAACACAGAAAACCCAAGCCCATCCGTTGCCTGGAGGGGGAGATGTGCCAGGGGAAAGTACAGAACTGGAGGGTGTTGCTAAGGAAAGCGACACTTCACAAAGAGTCGTCAGCAGCTAGAAGTGGTTATTGGTCTAAAGAACAAACAAGTTGGTTTTATAATCAGTGATTCTAGCTACACCCCCATTAATTCAAGGGGCAGAGCTTCCTAAACTATAAAGCAGTGGCGACTTGACAATGGCTGGAGACACTGGGGTTGTCACAAGCGGGCAGGTGTTATTGGCATCCGGTGGGTAGAGGCCAAGGATGCTGCCAGACCTCCTACAGCGCACAGGACAGCCCACAGACATCAGTTCAGAGATTCAACCTCTGAACTGATGTTTACTTTTTCTTCTGAAATGTATTGTTCGGGGGTTTCCTTTTTGTTAGGATCTGTTACTTGGTGCTCATAAGAGAGAGAGAGAAAGAAAGAAGAAAGGAAAGAGTCTCTCTCTCTCTCTCTCTCTCTCTCATATCTTTTCCCATAAGGGCACTAATACCATTCATAAGGGCTCCACCCTCATAACCTAATTATCTCCCAAAGGCTCCACCTCCAAATAGCTTCACACTGGGATTAGGGTTTCAACATATTATTATTTTTTTGGGGGTGGGGGGTGGCTGGGACACAAACATTTAATCCATAAAAGCTGTCTAGAACTGCTCTGTTCAAAATGGTAGCCGCTGGACACATGTGCCATTGAGCCCTTGAAATGTGGTTAGTCCAAAGGGAAATGTGCTATGTGAAATAGACTGCAGATTTTGAAGACTCA
>NW_005358435.1:1380223-1397379 GCF_000412655.1 Myotis brandtii | reverse complement strand
GAAATCTCTGTAGTCGTTCTTAATATTGATTAGATGTTGAAATGGTATATTGAACTATAATGGGTTAAACAAAATGTATAGTCAAAACTATTTCACCTGTTTTTATTTTTATAAAAATGTAGACATTAAAATATTTCTTGTGGACGGACCTGGTTTATACCCTTGCACCCGCAGTCACTGGTTAAGGCCTTTCTAGCTCCCCCTGGAGAAGAAGTGGCTTCAGGAGCGAGGGACGAAGTAAGAGCCCAGGTGCTTGGCTGGGGAATAAGAGCCCTGGGGGCCCGTGCGCAGGGGAGGGGGAGGGATGCACAGGGCCACAGAGTGGCATCTGCCACAACCTATGGAATACTTGTCCCATGACTCCGTGACATTTTCACTCACATGGGCTTCTTTTGAAACAAAATTTGACCATAAGCGATAATATTGTGGTATCTCGGGCTTGGTATGCTAGGAATATTTGTTTCTAAGACACATTAAGATAAACACAACTGTTAAAATAGAATCATATTCCTCTCTTGTCCCACCAATGGTGCCTAATTTGGAATATTCTGGCAAAAACCACTGTTTGTTAATCTTCAGCGAAGGAATTCTGTTAAAAGAGTAGTCAGTCGAGAGAGACCAAGATGGCGGCATAGGTAAACACCGCAGACTGCTCCGTGACATTTTCACTCACATGGGCTTCTTTTGAAACAAAATTTGACCATAAGCGATAATATTGTGGTATCTCGGGCTTGGTATGCTAGGAATATTTGTTTCTAAGACACATTAAGATAAACACAACTGTTAAAATAGAATCATATTCCTCTCTTGTCCCACCAATGGTGCCTAATTTGGAATATTCTGGCAAAAACCACTGTTTGTTAATCTTCAGCGAAGGAATTCTGTTAAAAGAGTAGTCAGTCATTCTCTGGTAAGTAGAATTATAACATTCTTCCTCTGATTTTATGAAGCCATTTGAATTCTTCCAATGTGTTACTTTGACACTTAATGCAATGTTTATGCAACAATCATAAAAATTAATTGTCTTCCTTCTCGAAACTATTTAAAACCCTCGTCCTTGGCCTGCCTTATTGACATGTGAACATTAAAGTATGACTCGGTGACAATAATAATTTTACAACAATGAATAAGTGTCAAATTAATTATGTTAAAACAGTAATTTGTCTGCTTCCTTTCTAATATGTATAATTATTAATTTGGGGGAAGTGTGCAGAAAATATTAAGCATATTGTCAGAGTGGAGGTTCAACCTCTGAACTGATGTTTACTTTTTCTTCTGAAATGTATTGTTCGGGGGTTTCCTTTTTGTTAGGATCTGTTACTTGGTGCTCATAAGTTAGGGAAATTCTCCAGAAATGTCTTAGATTTCCAACCAGTGGTTAGGAGGTGTCAGGCAATATTACCAGAACTTTCTTTTCATGCAAATGTTTTTTTTTTGGGGGGGGGAGGGGGGTAAGAGGGATAGGTGTTTTTTGGGGGGTCATGATTAGAATTGGATTATCTTCTAATTTTGTTTGTTTGCCAGGATATCTATGCAGCTAAAAAGAAAAAGCACATATGATCCATTTCATTCTTTAAATATTAACTTAAACATATCTCCTCAGAAAATCCCAATTTAGACTTAACATTTTTGGGTACTATTCTCTGCCTTCATCTCAGATAGTATAAAGAGATGAATTCAACCTCTATTTTTTGGTCATTATACTTAGTTTTATCACTTTTACACAAATAATTTCTCATACGTATATTTCCCTGTGAAAGGGAGCCCTCAGTTTGTGGATGTACATCGGGGCTCTGGCAGGTGGAGGTGTAGCTCCCCACCTCCTCTCTACTGTAATGTGGCAGCATTCCCACAAATCATAGGGCGCCCCGTGTAGCTTGGGAAGCACAGGCAGTGAGAGCTGTCCAATGCGGCTGTTTGCCGGGTGTCAGGGCTTTCGCTAATCCTGGAGCTGGAGCCCGCCTCCCTTCGCAGGGCTCTGGTGGGTTTTGGCAAACCCCTCCTCTGTCTCCCCGGCTGGGACCTGCCCCTGAGTGCTGAGCTCTTTCTCCCTCTTCTTCTTCCTCGTCCTTGGCCTCCGCTTCCGCCCACATCTCTCTTTCTGGAAGGCAGGGTTGGAATGAGGGTGAGTCATGCAAGTGAAGGGGTGGATCTGTCCTTACTTACGTTTTTGACATTTGTTCCTCATAGATTTTGTTGTTGCATGATTTTTGATTTTTGAAATTATTGCATTCCAATATTATTTATTTGGATTACTGAGCTTTTTGGTGTCACCTTAAAGTTCTGACTTGTCTCACCCTGACCTGGCCCCGCTTCCAGCTCTTTCCTGAGAGTCTTGACAGTCCCTGACATTTACTGAATCCGGGTAATGAGTATTAGGGGCATCCAACTGTCTGTGTTGATCTGTATTGTCTGGAGTTTTTGAATTAAAAAACACAACTTGCCCTAACCGGTTTGGCTCAGTGGATAGAGCGTCGGCCTGCGGACTGAAAAGTCCCGGGTTCAATTCCGGTCAAGGGCATGTACCTTGGTTGCGGGCACATCCCCAGTAGGATGTGTGCAGGAGGCAGCTGATCGATGTTTCTCTCTCATCGATGTTTCTAACTCTCTATTCCTCTCTGTAAGAAATCAATAAAATATATTAAAAAAAACCACAAAAAAAACACAACTTTACAAATATGATACAAATGCATACGCATGCAATAAAGAAAGATTTGTTGTATTGCTTTATATATGTTATATATAAATCTAAGTATTCATTACAGCATTTTTTTCTTATATTAAAATTTCTACATTTATAGCATTGTAAAATTTTGGAAAATATTTTTCTAAGTATAATGAAAAAGATTAAAGTTACCCTCATACGCCACCTTTCGAAGGATCACTGATAATATTTTACGTATTTGTATCCCATGTTTCCTGTGTGTCTGTCTGTGTGTGTTTGTGAGACAATGTCAATCAGAAAGGCCATTGCCATGGGAT
The DNA here is from genome assembly GCF_000412655.1 of Myotis brandtii. Taxonomy (NCBI): domain Eukaryota; kingdom Metazoa; phylum Chordata; class Mammalia; order Chiroptera; family Vespertilionidae; genus Myotis; species Myotis brandtii. The sequence goes on along the minus strand of NW_005358435.1, from coordinate 1,394,397 downwards.
TCGGGACCGCAAAACTTGGGATCATATTTTATAATCTATATGCAATTGACCCCCCCATTTTTTGCTCCCTATATTATGTCCTTGAACATTCAGAAATAACTTCTTTTATGTTTAAGATGTTAGCTTTAGGAAATCCTGTTTGTTTGTGAATGTGCGCACCACGGTGTCATACCATCGGTACCTCGTTGTGTTATATATCTTTATGCAACAAGAGATCATGGCTATTTTCCGAGGTCAGTGATAGTCTCTGATCTTTAGTGGTCGCCTGTGTCCCGGCGAATGATGATCGGTGAGTGTGAGGCTGGAGAATGTAGGCTTGAGCATCTTGACTGCCTGGCCCAATCCCTGCTCTGCTCCTTACTAGCCATGGATCGTGGGCAAGGTATCGGAACCACTCCTGTTTCTATTCCGTTCCCTGTCAAGGTAGAAAGTAACATGTCACAGGGTTGCTATGAAGCATACATGAGCAGATGTCTGTTACGCCCTTGGAAGAAAGCCTAGCAGATCATAAGTAATCAATAAAAGCGACATGTCATCAACAACAATGTAATCATTTAACCCTCTCTGACTAGATATTTAGGTTGTTTCCTGCTCTGCTTCTTAAGGTAGTGTTGTAAGCATCACCCTTTTCTTAGTTCAAGTCCTTAGAAGTGGACATATTGGATTCAAAAGTGCAAATGTTGCCTGGTTGGTGTGGCTCAGTGGTTGAGCATCGACCTATGAACCAGGAGGTCACGTTTTGATTCCCGATCAGGGCACATGCCCGGGTTGCAGGCTCCATCCCCAGTGTGGGGCATGCAGGAGGCAGCCGATTGATGGTTCTCTTTTGTTATTGATGTCTCTCTCTCTTTCTCCCTCTCTCTTTCTCTCTCTGAAATTAATAAAAACATATAAAAACAATGCAAATGTTCGTAAAGCTCATGCTATACAATGCAGAAGTGCTCTCTAGAAAGGTTGAGGCAATTTCTGTTTCCACCATCAGCTGAAGTATTTTAAATATCCCTTTTGTCAAGTTAGATGAGCATTATTATTATTATTATTTTTCATTTCTTCACCAGATATTTTCCTTTCCAAGTTCCTAATAGTCACACTTCTTTTGGCATTATCCCCCTATACCTCATGCAGATGACATTTTTAATTCTTAGCTGAACTGGTGTATAGACAAAGTGAGTATTGTTTGAAGCAGTCTGCAGTCTTTTGTTTGAAAAGAGAAACAGACACAGGTAAAGAGGGAATGTGCTTTCTCTTCATCCTGCTCAGCACAATAACCATTAACAGGTTGTATGGTATCCTTCCAGACCCTTTAAATGATCATTTGTAAATAAGTGATTTACAGTAAATAACACAGCGAGTTATTAAAATGCAAGCAGTGTTCAAATATATCTATGAATACTTATTCATTTATAAATTATTCTTACTGAATGCGGAATGCTTTTGGCATTCAACACTATGTCACGCATAAACATTTACACTGTATATGCAGATCGGCTCAATTTTTCAAAATGGTTGCAAAGCATTCTCTAACAAAATTTATTAGTCATTCCCTATTGATGAGCCATTGTCTCCAATCTGTTAATGTTATAATTTGGTGCATCCAACATCTTCATACCTATATTTGTGTTTATTTGTATGTGGATAAATATCTTAATGTTCAGTTGTTGGGGTGATTCATTTAAAAATACGAATGCAGTCAGTAAACAAAGATAAAGTTAAGATTGGAGACAACACAGTTTTAATCTCTTTCCCCCATCGGTTGTCGGAGGTATTCTAGCATAAATAATAAATGAGCTTAATTAAAAACAAAAACGAACCACACAAAAGAACACTCCAGCCCAAATTTCAGTTTTAGAGTCTTATTTTAAAGGAGACAACATAGAAATTCACAAACGTGGGTTTAAATGAGTGGAAAACACACCCCCCGGCCCCATTGTGTCCCGTTTTTCCTGCTTTTGCTGGGAACTTTAATTTTTAACTGTAACCTAAACCACCTTTAAAACAAATCACTTATTGCAAAGGTTTGCTCTGTCGTAATTGCCTGGTTATTTGGGTGATGGATACGTCATATCTGAAAACAAACTAGTTATGTTTTGAAATTTATTTCCACCTGCACTATCTCAACCGCCAAAGAGGCGCACACTGCATGGATAAATATGATAAAAAAGAAGATGGATTTAGAAGCACGGTGCTCAGGTTTAGTATTTAGTCATTTTTATTACATTGTTGGGCCCACAATGTAAAAGAAGCCCAGCCGAGGAGCTGTTAATGGGTGTGGGATTTTTGCCTGTTCCCTTGTCCTGGGAAGGAGGTAATTCTAGCCCAGACGCTCTCGAATGCTTTACAAGTAATAGAAACCAAGTGGGAAAAGCATGTTTTATATTTAAAGGCTGACATCCTCCGAGAAAAAAAATTAAAGATTCAGAATCCTCGGCTGTGATTCAGTACCTAAACACTTCCTGCTGCTTTCAGAGCGTCCGGGAGGCCCATAACCGCGCCTGGGCGGGAGGCGCCCGGGGCTGCTGCTCACTTAGGCCAGTTTATCAAACTAACGAGCTCCAGAGTGGTGCTATTTCCAGGCTCAAGTCCACCAGGGAGGGACGGAGAGAAAACAAAACCAAAATTCAGACAGAAGAGTAATCCTAAGGGCCAGCCCGACAGCGATTTATGAACTCAGACACACCAATTCTTACCCAGAGTGATATGCTTTGTGGAGATTTCACTCTACAAATCTTACGCGGGCTCTTCCAGCCGGAGGTTACAGATAAAGCACTGTGGTTTTTACACCGGGCGATGTTTATTGATCTAGACCTAACAGCAGTGCCACTGTAGGGCTTTTCCCAAGAACATACTATTTGCAAATAATTGTGGGATTGGGAAGACTGTGTTTTCCTCTTGTTGGGTGCTTAGTGCTTCTTTTAAATCAACAGAAGGAGAAGGAAGTTTCAGAATTTATTTAGAGGACGTTGTTCTTTACGTTGGGATTCGACCGAAGGTAAGGTTGGGAGAAGAGAGTGAGTTTCTGTGTAATTTGTGTCATCTAAACAACCATGGCATTGGAACATGAAATACGGCATCAACAGACAATGAGGAAAGAAAATGGAACTTGTATACAAATGTGTATTCCTGAAAGGCTTTTGTTACCTATTATTTTCTAGCCGTGGAGGCAAAAAGAAGGCACCTGTCGGATACACTTATACTGAGAGTAACATACCATACAACAGCGGTTCTCAACCTGTGGGTCGCGACCCCTTTGGCAGTCGAACGACCCTCTCACAGGGGTCGCCTAAGACCAGCCTGCATATCAGATATTTACATTATGATTCATAACAGTAGCAACATTACAGTTATGAAGTAGCAACGAAAATAATTTTATGGTTGGGTCACAACATGAGGAACTGTATTTAAAGGGCCAGAAGGTTGAGAACCACTGCCATATAATTTAAAATGCTAAGTCCATCTTGCAGGTTTTCAAAATTTCATTTTGAAATTCAACTTGTGTTTAAAGGGATTATTCAAATATTGTCAATCAAACATTAAAAACAATTTCTCAGAGGTGACTTATTATCTCTTGGTTTCATGTTTACAGCATAGCCACATATGAATTTTCGAGTTGTAAAGTTGTTTTAGCTTTACGCATTTGGTTTCTCAGTCTTCTTTTTCATTTTTTTCTTCTTTCCCTTCCTTATGCTCTTTGGGGCATATTTCATATATATTTCAGATGAAGCATGACAAAATTTTAATTTGTCCTACACGTTTTTCTTATTTTATGGTAGAAAAACAATCTGCTAATATTTCTTAACTGTTATATTTGTGCCCAAGAGAAGACATTTTTCCTGGAATGGCATTAAAAAAAGAAAAGAAAGAAAAGAAAAAGAAAGTATTATGGATATAACTCCTGCACTCTGAGTTACATTTTAAAAAACTTTAACACATTATTATTCACATTAGTGTTTGAAGTATTTTCTCTTGAGGAACTATGCTTTTTGCATAATGACCTACGTTTCAAGAGCAACATTTTTGTAAATGATGATGGTAAAATTTATGTTCTTGGACCTTCAGGCCATGATTTATTCTATTCTGAACCTAAACAAGAACATTCTTTCCCAACCGAATGGCCATCTATCCTGGCCATGTGATCTACTGTTTTTGCCTTAGAAAGGCATGATCGCCTGGTTCTGTTTTTGTTATCAGTAATTTCATACATGAGTCATGAGGCCCACGGATTTCCTCATGCTCAATGTACACGTATTTACTGACATTTTGACTGTCTATGGTTGGTACTGTTGGGAGGAGACCTTGGATTTAGTATAAATTAAACACTTAAAGCCTAGGCTTGCAATTACTTATGCACATGGTGGGGCAAAAGCAGGCTTGCAGTTGTTCGTATGGAAAATAATACAACAATTATGAATAATAACACAAGAATAAACTCTGTGTTTTGCGTGCTCACATCTGTAAACCTACTTTGCCCACCCTTTATTTTTTTACTATAACGCTGGAAATTAAGAGTAAGAAAAATCACTCTGGGGAAGTGAATGCTGCTCCCCGCTCCGCACCCCATCACTTGAAATGTGTAGAGCAGGGCTTCCTGCAAAGAGCAAGAAGAAGGTGATATTACCACTAGTTTGCATCTTACATTGTAGTTAACAGTTACCTTCCCCTCCACGCCCAGCATGCCCCCCACCCCTCACCCTTCTAACAGGAGCTTGAGTTATTTTTCAGAAATTATCTTTCCCTCCATGAGCATCGTCAGTCAAAATGTTCTGACTTTCCACTATAAAGGCCAGTGAGGTCCCTCCAGAAACTTCTTATTCCATTGCAGCCCAGGTGGACAGTGACCCAAGGTCAGTGAATCAGCCTGTCTCACCCTGGACTTGGAATTGTGAGTGAACGGAATTGGAGATGGAAAGATGGGCCAAGGGCAATGGCCCCTGAAGGACGTCCTACGCTAGGTCCCACCTTGTTCCTGATCTTTGTTCGTGCCTGATTTTGCAGATTTCCCATAAATTCTGGAGGCTCCCTAATACCCTTCCAGGGAATTCCTTTCTTGCTTTTATTGGCCAGTACCATTTTCTGCTGCTTGTGGCCAAAGAACTCTGATAGTTTATGTTTTTTTTTCTTAAAAAAATTTGTTTAAAAAATCCTGTCCTGAGGATATGCTTTTATTTTTATTGATTTTAGAGAGAGAGGAAGAGGGAGAGAGAGAGAGACATAAGTGTGAGAGATCTCGGTCCCCTCCCATACATTCCCTGCCCAGGAATTGAACCCCCACCGTTTTGGTGTACAGAATGATGTTCCAACCAACTGAGCCACCTGGCTGGGGCAAATATGTTTCTTATTAACCATACTAGGGGCCCAGTGCACAAATTTGTGCACCTTGAAAGAAACTGTGGGCCATGAGCTTGTGGTGGGCACAGGGGCGGGTCTCGGCCCATCCTCTGCGCCCCTGCCTCGCCCCTCCCCCTCCCACTGCAGCCTCTAGTCCCCTGTCTGCTGGCAGCCCCTCTCCTGCCACCGCCACTCCCATGCACTGATGGTGCTGGCCCCACTTGCCCTGCTGATGGCGCGGAGCTATTGGGGCTAGCACCAGCAGCTGGTACGATTGGGGCCAGTGCTGTCAGCAGGCGTGAGCGGCGGCTGCTGCCCCAATCGCCTATCAGGAGCAGGAGGAGGTGGAGAAGCCCTCAGGGATGATTGGGGCCAGCAGCCACTGCTCGTACTTGCTGACTGTGCTGAGTGATCAGGACCTGTGCTGGGCACTGGCAGCAGGTGCGAGCGCTGGGCGGGACCATGGGCATGGGAGCAAAGAATTTTCAGTAACCACCAGAGGCTTGCCCCAATGACAGCGATCAGCGCCCTGCCTTGGTCTGGTACCTCCGCTCACCTGCTCCACCATCCTGCTGTGGCCGATGCCCGCCATGATCCGCGCTCTGCCACCTGCTGCCGACACCCACCATGTTCTGTGTGCACCCCCTGCTGGTCAGTGCATGTCATAGAGACCAGTTGTTCGCTTGTTTGGTTGTTCCGCCGTTTGGTCTATTTGCATATTAGGGTTTTATATATAGAGATGGGAGTGGTGAGCTGGTATCACCATCCCCATTCTACAGACTGAGAACTGTGGTTTCAGAGAGGCCAAAGGACTTACCCAAAGTCTCACAGTGACTAAGTGACAGACGGTGATTTGTTCCCACCGTTTTGGTCTCTGTTTCAGAGGAATGTCTTCAAAGGTTATTTTCATTTATTTTGGTGGCAGAGCCTGGCTTAAATACCAAACAGCCCTGTGTTTGCGTCTTGGGCAATGGCTGCAACTCTCTGAGCTTTATTCCCTCACCTATGAATGGGGATGTTAATAATATTTACTCCAAGGACTGGTGTAAAGACCATGCAAGAGAATAATCTCAAAAGCACTTAGCCCACTGCTTGGCATGCAACCAGCGCTCAATAAACGTAATTCTGAAACGAGGAGTCACGACATGAGGTCCAGGATCTCTGGATGTTGTGTGGGGAAGAAAACTATAGTCTCAGCAGCAGAAAGTTGGTGAGATGGAGGAGACCCCTCAGAACAGCAGCCCTGGTTGGACCGAGCCAGGATCGTGATCAGGTTGCTGGGCTGTTCCCAGAGCAGCTGCCTGCCTCTCCTGAGCCCTTCAGAAGCCACTGGTGTACACATCTGCTCGCTCTCACTCTGAGGGCCAAGGACAAATCAGCACAGATGTTCCCCTCAAAGATTTGTGATGGTCAACAAAGTCCGCTGGGTCATGCTGGTGAGCGAGGAGATTCACTGCACTTTAAAGACTGTAAGAGGCACTGGGAGAGGTAGGCAGAGCGGAGGCCTCAGAGTTTGAATCCTGACTCCACCCCTTACTGGGCAAGTCTGCGAGCTTTTCCCCACTGTGGGCTCCTGGCCTCGCTGTCCAATAGAAGTTTCAGTGATGCTGGGCATGGCCCACATCTGTACTGTCCACTATGGTAGCCGCTAGCCATGTGGGCGGTTGAGTTAGTGTACCTCAGGAATGGAATTGGTAATTGTATTAAGTTTTAATTAATTATAATCGAAATTAAAATAGTCACAAGTAGTTCACAGCTGCTGATTTGGAAATCTAAGCTCTAGAGGAAGAATAGGCCGGTGGTAGAAAACAAAGAAGCTCTACTCCCTTTGAGTGATGGAGTTTAAGTTCATGAACCAGGGACATGTGGGTGTGGCCTCTGTTGCTGAGATTCTTGGGGAAGTGCATGCATTCAGACCATGAGGCTGGGACAGAAACTGTGAGTAGAGAAGGGTGGGGAGCAGCCCCAGGAATAAGAAAAGAAGGGCCACAGATAATCATTAGGGTCTGCTATGGACTTAATGTTTGTCACCCCCAAATTCATATTTTGAAGCCCTAATCCCCCATGAGATGGTATTTGGCATGAATGTGTATAATATCAGAGATGTGCTTGCTAACTTTCCCCTCATCCACAATGAAATGAATGTGTAACTGGCCGAGTGTAGAGTCATCCTTTATGCCACCTGAGTTCAGACGCTTCACTACTAAGTGGTTTATGTATCTACTAGTAGCCCAGTGCATGAAATTCATGCACATTAAAAGGGAATTAATTAGAGGAAATATTTTAATATTGCTATTTTCCCTTTCTCTATAATAGAAGTGTCAGAGATGAAAAAAAATTAGTAAAATGTATATGAAAAATCTTCCTCCTGTCAGAGTCTGGGGCACGCTACGGGACCCAGAGTCAAATCCCCACCCACCCTCGTGCACCTTGAAATTGCGCGAGACCCAGACCCGGCTGGCCCCACCCCCATCAAGCACCACCAGGTGGGGTGCGCAGCCTCAGGTCCCCCATCAAGCTCCACTGGGTGGGGGGCGCAGCCTCAGGTCCCCCAGCACACCCTGAGGTCCCCCAGCGAACCCTCAGGTCTCCCGGCCCAGTGCTGGGGCAGGGGGCATGGCCTCAGGTCCCCTGGCCCGGGGCAGGGGGTGTGGCCTCAGGTCCCCCACCCTGGCCTGGTGCCACACAGACTCAGGTTCCTGCTGATCGCTCGTTATGGCTCATTATGGGAACCCTGCCTCTGCTGTGGGCGCAGCCATCTTATGACAGCATGATGGAGTGAGGGTCAATTTGCATATTACCTCTTTATTATATAGGATTTGTCACCCCTGGGTGGTTCAGGTCTCTAAACTCACAACCGGGTAGCGCCCTTCCATAGGAAAGGTGGCAGATACAGGGTGACCAGAGTCCCCGTTTGCCCAGGACTTGTCTCTGCAGGGTCCTCTGCCTGGAACCCCTCATTCCTGGGCAGACCAGGAGAGCTGGTCACCCTCTGGCTCGCACACTCATAACTTACAGCCACTCTCTTTTTAGAGCTGGCCCAGTTAGTCCACAGATGTTGGGCCATGGTAGCCATGGCAAGAAGGCGCCAAATAAAAGCCGCCCTAGACGTGGAAGTAGAACATTGGGTATATCAACCAACTACTGCTCAATCACTACTTAATTTGGGTCTCCCCAGTAGCAGACCCTGAGATACAGATTCGAATGCAAGTAGATAATTTGGGAGGGAACCTCAGGAAACATGGGAAGGCATGGGGCAGTGAGACGAGGCTTGAGAGCAGCCAATAAAGGATGTCCTATCGAGGAAGTCACCACTGTAACTGGAACCTCACTGGGGTGGAGCTGGAGCCGCGTGGACCGCTGCCCCCACGCAGCCTGGGGCGAGGCACGTTCCCTCTGGGGTTTTATTTTCTCCAATCATCGGGAAGCGGGATTTCCTAACCTGTGGGCAGTGACCCCTGGCAGTGTGGGAGGTGGCTTCTGTGTTTCCTGGACGCAAGAACACTGACTCACAGTGAGAAAGGGCTTCCTGATTCTTGTTTGTCCAGAAACAAGATGGGAACGTCTCCACGGGGGGTGGGGTGGTGGGTCAGGGGGACTGAGATAAGGAAAATGAGAGGAGGGGGTGGGGCTACTTCCTCCTGGACACCCCTCTCTTCTTGCAGCCTCCCCCCCCTTTTTTTTTAATAAAAGAGAGCAGGCCTCAATCTCAATGCAAACCACAGTTTCTAGAATGCAATACTACCATTTTCTTTATTTTTATGGTTAGTTTCTACTTACAGCATGCAATCTCGGTCTTTATTTAAACCAGTGGTTCTCAACCTGTGGGTCGCGACCCCTTTGGCGGTCGAACGACCCTTTCACAGGGGTCGCCTAAGACCATCCTGCATATCAGATATTTACATGACGATTCATAACAGTAGCAACATTACAGTTATGAAGTAGCAACGAAAATAATTTTATGGTTGGGGTCACAACATGAGGAACTGTATTTTAAGGGCCAGAAGGTTGAGAACCACTGACAAAAGTCATGCTAATTAACGACAAACATTTAGTAGATTAGCTGTGCAGATGGGATATTAATATGGTAAAAGTCATGAAGGTGAGTTATTGACTAAGACAAACCCTAAATGTCCTCCTACTTCAGACGTTTATAGTTTCTGTGCTGCTTAGTGAACCTTGTTTTGGTGCAACTCTACTGTTGACCTTCTCAATCAGAGGTTTAACCTCACCGTTCTGGGGTTTTAGAAGCCTTTTCCCTTCACTTGTGTGGTGTGTTAGACCGGGAGAGACTGTGATGAATGGCTGGATAAAGATCGCCAGTTCTGGGAATTTTTCTGAAATAGTTCTTACCATTGTCTGCGTCAGGCCACAAGACGGCATCAGCAGATTTGCAGTGAAGCTCAAAGAAGAGCAGCGTTTGAGAGGGACAATGGTGTCCCCACCTTCTATGCATTTGGAATCATGCCTATATTCAGTTTTCTAAACAAAGGAGGGCACTTTAAGAAGAAAAAGTGACGGTGTTTTCAAGCCTTGCTGGGCTTTGAGAAGAAAAAGGTACTTTAAAGACAAAGCAATTGCATTTAATTTAGTAGTTGAAAGGAACATTAAAAAATGCAACGGCTTTTTTTTTTTTTTACAAAAAAGAATGCTGGGATCTGAAGCAATCTATTCTAAGCAAAGTCTGTTTTATGAACAGCAAGTCTGCATGCAACATTTTCTGCAAATAGGTCAAATTCTGAGTATTTTGTATAAACACGACACCCCACTAGAGGGCGGTCTTTAGTTGTATATTTAACATTTTCTTCCTGTTTGTAAAAATAATAATAAAAAAAATGACTATAGGGCTATGAATTCTGATACAATGTTGGTTGAGCATGTTATGAAATTTTCTCCCAGACATTGTTTTATTTTCAGCTTATATGTGTGAAATTCGACTTTAAGAAGTATAACATGATCCCGAATCCTTCAATATGTATAAAATCCCCACGGTATTGTGGCATGCCAGAAACCAAAGACATAAGTTTAAATTATTGTAATCCCATAGGTCTTTTCACTATTGTTTCTCCCTATATGTTACTTCACAAAGAAAATATATTGTAAATACTAATCTCGTCTCCTAAGATCTTTTGCGAAAAGACAAAGAGAACCGGTGTGGTCTAGGTGGGGGGTTCTGCAGGTGTTTCCAGAGCGATTTTTTGCTTAAAACCTTTTCCAGGATGTCTGCTTAATTTGTTTTTCAGGATTTTAGTCATTTAGCTTGTATTGTCTTAGATCCCCAGTAACATGGCCTGCTTCTCTTTTCTCTTGTTCCAGTTTTTCTAGGTTCTTTACCTTTCTCTTTGGATTTGGGCTCCTCAGACTACCCTGCATGAGAGGCTGGTGTTCTTGGAACCGCTTTTAAAAATAAATTATGACTTTCCCCCCACTTTTCAAAAAAGAAAAAGAAATTAGTCAATAGGAATTTCTCGGTTTAAGTTATTTCACTGCATGACATTTTTCTTAAATGGTTACAGTGTAAGGCAGTGGTTCTCAACCTTGGCTGCACATTAGAATCACCTGGGACTCTTTTTAAAATCCTGATTTCTGGGCCTCATCCTCCGGAAATTCTGTTTCGTTGTTACTAATGTTGTGGCCTCACCCCATAACAAAGAAACAGAATTTGTTTCTATAAGATATAGTTTAATAGGATAGGGATGTGATGCAGACATGCAAATTTTAGTTACTTAAAGTATCATAAACTGATTTCATGGTGTTTTAGGAAAGTCTTCATCCAAACATGTTTGGGAATTCTGACAATGCCCTGGAATTACAATTCTTTTTAATTTTTATAATTAAACATATAACAGAAACATGCCTTCAGATGCAAACGATAAACGTAATATAATTTTTAACACACAGGTAAACACGACAGGCCTTCCTTATCCCTTCCCTAAACCCTCCTCCTTCCCCAGAAGTAGTCGCTGTTTATGTGTAAATGTGAGGATTTCAGACATTTTTATGCACAGCTTAAAAGGAACGGTTAGCTTGTATTACTTTTACCTTGTGGACTCACAGCGTATGGATGGACAGACTGCCTTTTCTAGTTAACAATGTGTCTTGGCAAGCTTTCCGTTTTACTACCGCTGACCTTCTCAATCAGCTGTTACATCTACCTCACGCTATACCACGGGAGGATATGTCATCGTCTACATGAATGCTCTTTCATTACTTTTTCCAGAGATGGAGGTTGAATCCAATTTTTAAAACATTTCCAACAGCCTGCAGAACACCTTCGCATACACACCGTTGGTTGGTGCCCATGCTGGTGGGTCCGCAGCATGGACCTCTGGGGGGTCTCTAGTCACAGAGCAAGTTTTACATTAAAAAAATCCTCAACTGAGGATATGTTTCTATTGAGTTTTAGAGAGAGAGGAAGGGGGAGAGAATCATCGATCATTGCCTCCTGTATGTGCCTGACTGGGGATCGAACCTGCAACCTTTCGGTGTACGGGATGATGTTCCAATCACCTGAGCCACCCGGCCAGGGCAAGTTTTACACGTTTAGTTGTCAATACTTCCACCCTCAGAACATAGTCTCCCACTTCTCCCACTCAGGAGTCACCTAATGGAATCTGACCGGGAGACGGCCACGGAAGTACCTGGGAGGACCACCGGGCCTTCGTGAGAACGTGGGGAAGCTGCTGAGCCTCCGTGAGTGGGTTCTGTGAACACCTGAGGCCTCTGGTTCCTCAGGAATGTGGCTCAGTCCAAGCTGCTTCGATTTCTGAGAGAAGAGGGCATTGGGGACCGTTGTTTGGATAAGGTGAACGTTCCTGGGTTAGGAGAAGAAGAGAAGTCTGTCCGTGAGCATTTGTTGGGTGCCTGATTTGTGTAAGCCACGGTGTCGGTCATGGTTTGGAATAAAAATAAAATCAGTTAAATGGAGTCTGTGCTCACAGCGAGTGCGGCTGTAGCAGAGCGGGGTAAGGGCACAACTTCAATCCAATTCCGGGCCTGACAAACCACAGAGAGTGGACAGGAGAAAGGATGGAGGGGGAGGGAGAGGGAGAGGGAAAAAGGGAGAGAGGGAGGAAGGGAGAGAGGGAGGGAGGGAGGGAGGGAGGGAGAGAGGTCACCCAGCTGTGGAGTATTAGAGAAGGTTCCTGAAGGAGGTGGCATACCTGAGGGGCCCTGAAAGATGGGGGAACCTTCCACAGGTGATGGTGAAGGGTAGTTAAGGTAGATGAAACAGGATAAACTACTATTTAAAAACAACATGCATGCATGTGGTAGAAAATTTAGAAAACATACACTCTTTACAAAAATCCCATTAATTTGACCTCCTGAGGACAATCACAGCTAAAAGTTGATGTATTTCCTTTGGGTAATTTTTCTAATTGTGCTCTGTCAGAGGGTTCCCCTGGTCCCAGCTGTGGGGTCCATAGTGCGAGGGGCTCAGGACAGAGGGGGCGCAGCAGCCTTCCCCACTTGGGAAGGGCCTGCCGGCCTGTTAAAGGAGCTCTGGTGGCTGCCACTGGAATCTGCACCCTCCCTTCTCAAGCTCGGCCTTTGGGATACACAGTGGGCTGGTCGCCGATGCTGAGAGGCACCCTCCAGTGTAGCAAAGAGAAAGTCAAGCAAGTTGAATGTGCTCATCCAAACATCATTACCTGTCAAGACGGCAGTCAACACCACTGGGCAGTTTTCTCCACAGGCTCCGTCATCCCAGCGCAGGGATGGTGGCAAGGGGTGGTTGGAAGAAATCCAGGTTAAGGGAGAAGTTTCTACACGTTCGCTAAGCAAACATTTTTAAAAGCATATTGTAAGCACCAGGAAGACGGAGACCGTACCTGTTTTAGGCTGCAGGTCTCCCAATCTGGGGAAAGACATCCTTCCTACAAGAATGGACAAGTGTCTCCTTCTAAATGCAGCGAGAAAGAAGCAGAGACAATCGCATGAGTTCTTCTCAGAGACGGTTTGAAACTTCAGATGGTGCAGCACAGGAGCCCTCCCTTATCCTCAGGGGATACTTTCAAGCCCCCTGGTGGGTGCCTGGAACCAGCTACCCAGAGATGACCAGCAACTGATAATAAAATAGAACAATTATAACAATGTACTGTAATGAAAGTTACGTGAGCGTGGTCTCATCTCTCTCTCAGCATATCTTCCTGTTCTGTACTCACCCTCCTTGTAGCGATGTGACATAATAAAATGCCTGATTAGTTGGAGAACTTGTACTTTCTACACAAAGGAAGCACTTTATGGCTTCTCTTTGGCACAGCGAGTTGCCAGCATCACTAGTCTTGCGCTTTGGGGCTGCTATTACGCAAGCACCTGGCTGCTACTCGGCTGATGGGCAGGGCGCTGGGGGAGCACGTAGGGGCGTGGGATGCGTGGGGAGGGACCGTCTGCAGAAGTGGTTCTCAACCTTGGCTGCACATTAGAATCACCTGGGAATCTTCTTAAAATCATGATTTCTGAGCCTCATCCTCCGGAAATTCTGTTTCTTTGTTATGGGAGCTGTGGCCCCACCCCATAACAAAGAAACAGAATTTCCGGAGGATGAGGCCCAGAAATCAGGATTTTAAAAAGATTCCCGGGTGATTCTAATGTGCAGCCAAGATTGAGAACCACTGATCTATAGCATGGAGACGCTGGATAAGGGATGATTTCTGCCCCCAGCGGGATGGAGCCAGATTGGAGAGGTTTCATAAGGCTACTCAGAATGGTGAGCAAAGTAAACATATGAATCATTTATTTCTGGAATTTTCCATTTAATATTTTTGGACAGCAGTGACGGAGGGTAATTGAAACTGCAGAAAGCAAAACCATGGATAAGGGAGACCACTGTATCTTTTAAGCACACT
>NW_005358435.1:1375389-1379873 GCF_000412655.1 Myotis brandtii | reverse complement strand
AGAGAGAGAGAGAGAGTGAGAGAGAGAGAGAAACATCCATGTGAGAGACATAGATTGCCTCCCGCACCCACCCGGACTGAGCTGGGAATGAACCTGCAACCCAGGTACATGCCCTTGACTGGGAATCAGACCCGTGATCCTTTGGTGCATGGGGCAATGCTCTAACCACTGAGCAACACCAGCGAGGGCTAAGCATAATTTTTAATGGAGTGTAGCTGGGCCAGCAGGGTTTTGACAGGCAGAAGCGGGGGAAAGCACCTCAGAGAGAGGTATCAGCAGGCATAAAGTGGGTGATGGGTGTATTGGGGGTGGGAGGGCTCTGAATTGCCTGGATTCAGCAGCACAGATGGAAGCTTCTGACAATCCAAAGGTATTGTAATCTGTAGATCAGGCCTTCAAGGATTGTGGTGCACCCTCGCCATACCCATTCACATGCTGCCTCGGCCGGGGAGGTGCGCTACGTCTCAAGTCCCAGTTGTCCACCATGAAGGCTCATCCTCCCAGCCTCCCCGGCGGCCTGGGCACAGCCACAGGCAGACACCACGGCAGCTCCTGAGACCCCTGCTGACGAGAAGAAGCAGGCGCCACCTGGAATCCGCTCTGCTGAGTGAAGGGGGGGCTCCACCCAGGTTTGGAGGCAGCAGCTGCAGGGGCTGGAGGAGGGTGTCCCGAGCCCACGGGGACGGAGCTGGTGCAGGCTGCAGGGTGTGAGTCCAGAGGGGTGTCCTCGGGGGGCATTTCTGCAGTGCCAGTGCTGGCATCCTCCTGGCCGAGCCGCTGCCAAGCTGGGTTCCCTGTGCCCCGTGAAGATTCTCTGACCGTGAGATATCCTTTAGTCAACCCTTTTCCACTCAAAAGAACCAGAGATGGCTTCTGTTACCACTCTGCACCTGGCTTTAGAATAAGTGCATTGGAGGAGCATGGGAGGAAGGGCTGGGAGGTATTTGTGATGTAGTTTGACACTGAGAGAATGTCTACATCAGTGGTTGGCAAACTGTGGCTCGCGAGCCACATGCGGCTCTTTGGCCCCTTGAGTGTGGCTCTTCCACAAAATACCAGCCCTTCCACAAAATACCGACTTCTGCGCATGAGCCACGAAGTTTCAATCGCACTGTACGTGGGCGCCCACACGTGGTATTTTGTGGAAGAGCCACACTCAAGGGGCCAAAGAGCCACATGTGGCTCAAGAGCCGTGGTTTGCTGACCACGGGTCTAGGTCATCTATAATAACAAAAGCGTAATATGCTAATTAGACTGGACGTCCTTCTGGACGACCTTCCGGATGAAGCTGGGGCTGCGAGGGAAGCCTGGGTCCCGGGTGCCAGAGGGAAGCCAGTGCCGGCAGCCGGGGGAAGGAAGGCCTACTCTTGCACGAATTTTGTGCATCGGGCCTCTAGTTGGCTACAATAATAACATTTAATTTCTTAGACTCCTCATAGAACAACACGGTAAGCCTATGAAAAATTATGCATCCTCAGAAATACACACAAATTTGAATTTGTAATTCAAATTGCAAATGAAATCAGATATTCTTTTTATTTCAGAGTGTTGGAAAGGGGTTAAAAGAAAACGCCCGGTGCTGGTACAGACGTGGGAAGTAGACGCTTGAGGTTCCGAGGGTCTAAACTTCCTGAGCGGGCATCTGGCGCTAACTTCCTATGTCCATGCGCCTTGATCCCGCACTTCCACTTCCAGGAGTTTATCTGGGGAAATAACTGGGTAGGCACACAGGACAGGCGACAGATGGAGATAAAAACGTCAGCTTTATTATGGATGAAAGTGTTTTTGGAGGATGTGGTGTGGGAGTGCATGCCCTGGCCACAGCCCACCCAGGGAAAAGTTACACTTGTCAAAGGTTGCTGCCTCAAAGATTGCAGGGGATGCCCTAACCGGTTTGGCTCAGTGGATAGAGCGTCAGCCTTCGGACTCAAGGGTCCCAGGTTCGATTCCGGTCAAGGGCATGTACCTTGGTTTCGGGCACATCCCCAGAAGGGAGTGTGCAGGAGGCAGTTGATCAATGTTTCTAACTCTCTATCCCTCTCCCTTCCTCTTTGTAAAAAATCAATAAAATATTAGTTCTGGGGTGGAGTAGAAAGGGAACAGATCGTGACTAGCCCTTTAATAATTAGCCCCCCCCCACCCCTTCTCCCCCAATCAAGCAGTGTGGACCCATGGCTGCCACTCACCCATCACTTACCACCGTCCTCTGTGGGTGTTACTGTGATCGTGGTTCCCCGGGGAAAATGAGGGGTAAAGAATACGTGTTCCAAGTCTCTCGAATTATCATGTGATTTCATTTTTGTTTTAAAAATGTGTGTAGGTTGTGTAAATGGATATAGAAATAAGCTTGAGGTGGATATGCAATAAGTAGTTTTCCCTGTGGGTGGGGGCTTTGAGGAGGATTTTCAGTTTTTTCTGTATGATTTGACTTGGAAAAGCAAACAGTAATTATTTTTCATGGGGGAAAACGGACATATATTTCTTTGAGAAAATGAAGTTTCTGTTCAGACTGTGTGTAATTCATACTTTGTGTAAATGGCATTTAATCATGCACAAGTGCGTTCTATAGTTAGCGAAACACTGACCAGCCACAGGGGCAGGGCCCGCGATGAGAGCGTGACTGGGCCCCTTCCTGTGTTCTCTGATGTCCCTTCGTTGCTTGGAGGTAGAGCAGGTCTCGCCTCTGCCCTCCCTCCATCCCTTGTCAAACCGTTTTTATTAAAACCCATTCCTCATGTTTTCATTGTGCCTTGAGTGAGAAGTCGTTCTCAGTACGTTAATTTACTGTGTGAAGACATGAGTTACAGGTCGGTATCAGGATTGAAAATAAAGTTGTTTACGAATAATTACTCTTTGGGGGGACCTAACGGCAGTGAGTCCGGAGTCTGGTAAACCTGCACCCTGATTTTGCTGGGGTAGGGGGCTGTCTCAGATTCGGTTCAGCTGCATTGAAACAAAAACTAAGAAAAAAGGGCAAAGGATTGGTGTAAGAGGAATACGGTCTCTTTAATGTTTTTTAAATTTTTATTGTTGACGGTATTACAGATGTCCTCTGTTGCTTTAACTCTGTGTTTTCCCTGTGCAATCAGCTTGCATTTTGCGTTTAAGACTAAAGACGAACCGATTTAAACTCATGCCTGGAAAACCCGTGAGCTTTAGGAGGTAAAGACAAGGAGGACTGTATCGCTTGCTTCTGGAATTTCAATGTCAAAACCTGCTCCTTTTCTCTCCACCGTTGTCTATACTGAAGTCCCACCTGGTTCCAGGTGCCTGGGAGATGATGCTAGTTGTCTATCCAGTATCTGTTGTCTTTGCTTCCTTGCTCGCAGAACCCCAACTTTGTTCAAGCAAACAATGTGTCCAGATAAAATGCACATGAGCAGGGGTGGCCATCTGACACAGTTCCAGATCTTTCCATAAAACGTCTATTTGCCTGATGTGTTACAGTCCTTTCCTACCTCCTCCGTTGTTCCTTGCCTTTAAAAACAATTTTTATTTTTTGTTAATCCTCACCAGAGGATTTCTTTTTTCATTGATTTTTAGAGAGAAGAGTAGATGGGAGGAAGGAGGGGGAGGGGAGAGAGAGAGAGAGAGAGAGAGAGAGAGAGAGAGAGAGAGAGAGAGAAAGAGAGACATGGATTGGTTGCCTCCCACACCCACCCCAACCAGGGCCAGAGATCGAACCTGCAATAGAGGTACCGTACCCTTGACCAGGAATCAAACCCAAGACTCTTTGGTCTGCAGGCCGACGCTCTAACCATGTGCAAACCGGCCAGGGCTCCCTTGCCTTTCTCATTCTTTCCACCTGGAATACAGATGTGAGGCCTTGGGATAGGCAGCTATCCTGTGACCATGGGGACCAACGTGGTTCAGCTGCATTGAAACAAAAACTAAGAAAAAAGGGCGAAGGATTAGTGTAAGAGGAATATGGTCTCTTTAATGTTTTTTAAATTTGTATTGTTGACGGTATTACAGATGTCCTACGTTGCTTTAACTCTGTGTTTTTCCTGTGTAATCAGCTTGCATTTTGCATTTGAGACTAAAGACGAACTGATTTAAACTCACACCCGGAAAACCAGTGAGTTTTAGGAGGTAAAGACAAGGAGGACTGTATCGCTTGCTTCCAGAATTTCACTGTCAAAACCTGCTCCTTTTCTTTCCACCGTCCTCTATACTGAAGTCCCACCTGGTTCCAGGTGCCTGGGAAATGATGCTAGTTGTCTATCCAGTGTCTGTTGTCTTTGCTGCCTTGCTCACAGAACCCCAACTTTGTTCAAGCAAACAATGTGTCCAGATAAAATGCACATGAGCAGGGGTGGCCATCTGACACAGTTCCAGATCTTTCCATAAAACGTCTATTTGCCTGATGCGTTACAATCCTTTCCTACCTCCTCTGTTGTTCCTTGCTTTTAAAAACAATTTTTATTTTTTGTTAATCCTCACCAGAGGATATTTTTTTCCATTGATTTTTAGAGAGAGAGTAG
>NW_005358435.1:1329096-1375367 GCF_000412655.1 Myotis brandtii | reverse complement strand
GAGAGAGAGAGAGAGAGAGAGAGAGAGAGATGGATTGATTGCCTCCCATACCCACCCCAACCAGGGCCAGGGATCGAACCTGCAACAGAGGTATGTACCCTTGACCAGGAATCAAACCCAAGACTCTTTGGTCTGCAGGCCGACGCTCTAACCATGTGCAAACCAGCCAGGGCTCCCTTGCCTTTCTCCTTCTTTCCACCTGGAATACAGATGTGAGGCCTGGGGATAGGCAGCTATCCTGTGACCATGGGGACCAATGTATTTCATGCCGAGGGTGATGAGCAGAAAGAAGGAAGGCCTGAGCCCTAGACGGCTTCATTGACCAGCCCCCCTCAACCTCTGGACTTCCTGTTGTGGAAGACAAACAAATCTCTACTTTTTAAGCCACTGGCTTAGGGTCTTCTAATATCTGCAGCCAAAGCATGATTTTTTTTTTTTTAAATTGAGGTGACATTCACATTACGTGAAATTAACCACTTTAAAGTGAATTCAATTCCGTGACATTTCGTGCATTCAAAGTATTATGCAACCACCTCTATGTAGTTCCAAAATATTTTTATCACCCTAAAACCAAAAGAACTCTTAACTGACATAGGTGTTAGGCCAACATTATTGTACTGAATTCTCTCAACAGTCCTAGTACAGTGGGCATTTTCCATCGCGTGTGAATTCTTCCTCGTTCTGGGAGCAGCATGTAACTTCCCTCCAGAGAGCAGCCTCCTCCCACGGTCAGGCCACATAATACGAGCAGCATCGACACCTGTGCGGCTCCGTTAGGGGCGTGGGAATAACCACGGTATCACTGAGGGGTTAGAGGTGGGCGCATGAGGCAATCTGGGCCAGTGTTTGAAGGGCTGGAGAGGGGTGTTCCATGTTTCATTAGAAAGTTTCTAAGCAGGAGCAGCTGGCCACCACCCGGTGACCACATGGAGCTGGCCAACCCAAGAGTGAAGCCAGCGAGCGGGGAGCAGGGCCAAGAAACAGGGGTACCAGGTCCTGATGAGACTCTTGGGCCCCCAAATCAGGCTGGGTAGAAACACCATAGTAAAACAAAGACTTATATTTTTGATATTTATTTTATATATTTAAATGCCATTTAACAAAAAAAAAATCAACCAAATAAATGAGTTCGCGTGTAACCTCTGACACGCGTGTCATAGGTTCGCCATCACTGTTCTAGATCAAGAGGGCAAAGGGCCACAAGTCATTATGGCTAGAAGGTTGGGAACGTGCAGTGTTCTAAGTGATTAGCAGGATGACAGAAGGAACAAACAAAAGACAGTGTGCTAAAGGCGTCGTTCCACCCTTGGGAGGATAATGTCCTCCCTGAACACGGAGGAAGGCGCTGACAGCAGCCTGGTTTATTCCGGCGCTGAGTGGATATTACGCTTCCTCACAATTAACATTAGCCTGAGTAGCCCGGCCAGCGCGACTCAGTCGTTGAGCATCAACCTATGAGCCAGGAGGTCCCAGTTCGATTCCCGGTCAGGGCACGTGCCCAGGTTGAGGGCCCGATCCCAGTGTGGGGTGTGCAGGAGGCAGCTGATCAATGATTCTCTCTCATCATTGATGTTTCTATCTCTCTTTTCCTCTCTCATCCTCTCTGAAAGAAAAAAAAATAAGAAAGAAAGAAAGAAAGAAAGAAAGAAAGAAAGAAAGAAAGAAAGAAAAAGAAATTATTTTTCCATTTCTGTTCCACCCTGGCTATGCCTGGAGACCAGCTCCACCATCCAGTTAGTGAACGTGAATCTGCGAGTCCCTTGGGTCCCAGGCTGGAAACACTTGTTGGACGTCGGCAAGAAGAAAAGAAACATTTCTTTGAACAGATGAATGTCTGGACTTGGTGTTCATAATTAGCTATTTTCGAGTTAGCTTCATCAACCTCCGTGGGTTATTTATTTGATTGCATATGACTCTGAAGCGAAACAGCTTTGATTTGGTTTCCCAGAGACCCAGATGAACTGCATCATTAGGCAGTTGGTAGAGGTCTTCCTAATTACAAGAAATGAAAGAAAGATCTAAACACCTCGCCTTCCCCCCAACATTCTTTGCAAAACACGGACTAGCTTGAAAACGCGTTGCTAACAAAATATCGAAGAGGCAGAGCGCCTGGTGGGAACAGTTTTCCTGAGTGCCTCGTGACAAAAACACTTCAGAGGGAGTTCTATCCGTTTGATAGGGCGGCATCTCGCACTCTTAGGTGGCAGGCATGGCGAGCACAATAGCATTGGATTAGCAATCAAGTTTTAGTGGCATTTGACACGCCCCACCTTGCACTGCCAGAGGCCGTCCCTTAGGAGAGACGCCAGGAGAGGGAAAGCCAGCCTCCCCTGGAGAAACGGTGGCGTCCAAAAGTCCTTTTGCGCATTTCTTGGTTTCTGCTCAGAACACGTTTTCCCGTGGTAAGAATGGAGCTTACCATCCTGCGCTGACTCGTATAAGCCGATTTAGCCCATTTTATCAATTAAAGCGGCTTTGGTTGAAATTACTAGACACTAATTCTGCTTAATTGAAGCCCAAAGGAATGTACTGGAAGGATGTTGGGCGTTCTGAATAAGCGGAAGGTTGAGTGACCAGACTTTCCAAGAGGCAGGTCCAGAAAACTGCAAAGCGGTACCCACGGCAATGACCGTCATCTTAATGTCTGTTGTCACCCTGGCCACCAAACACCTGGCCCTTCTGTGGTTCTCCACTTCGGCAAATGGCACCTCCATCTGCCGGGTTCCCCAGGCCAATGTGTAGGAATGATCCTTGACGCTTACCTTCTCTCACCCTCCACATTCCGTCCTTCGGTAAATCTGGTAGCGCTACCTTCTTAACACAGCTGGAGTTTGACTACTTCCCGTAAGCCCCACAGTTACATCCCGGGTTCTAGCCGTGTCATTTCTCACCTAAAATATTGTCATTGCCTCCTCACTGGTCTCCCTGCCTTCCCCTCCTCCCTGGGTGGACAGTAGCCAGAGGGATTGTGATAAAACCGAGGCTGGATCATGTCACTCCCCCAAGCATGTCTCATGTCTTAGTAAATGGCTTCATCTGACTTGATTTACAGCTGGAGTTTGACTACTTTCCGTAAGCCCCGCAGTTACATCCCGGGTTCTAGCCGTGTCATTTCTCACCTAAAATATTGTCATTGCCTCCTCACTGGTCTCCCTGCCTTCCCCTCCTCCCTGGGTGGACAGTAGCCAGAGGGATTGTGATAAAACCAAGACTGGATCATGTCACTTCCCCAAGCATGTCTCTTAGTAAATGGCTTCATCTGACTTGATTTGGACTCAGTCGTTGAGCATCAACCTATGAGCCAGGAGGTCCCAGTTCGATTCCTGGTGAGGGCACGTGCCCAGGTTGAGGGCCCGATCCCAGTGTGGGGCGTGCAGGAGGCAGCCGATCAATGATTCTCTCTCATCATTGATGTTTCTATCTCTCTCTCCCTCTTCCTTCTTCTCTGAAAAAACAAAAAAAAGAAAGAAAAAGAAATTCCTTTTCTACTTCTGTTCCACCCTGGCTATGCCCGGAGACCAGCTCCACCATCTTCTCTTTATTTTTCTTCATGGCCTCATTGTCATCTGGTGTTACATAGTCTAACATGCTTCCCCCGGGTATATGTTACTTAATTTGTCTGTTTTCTTCAATTCCATGTCCTCACACCAGCACATATTAGGTGCTCACTAAATATTTGTTTGGCATGAAGGAATGAATGCATGCACGGATGAATGTGGGAATAGCCCCGTGGTGGGAAGTTTAATTCATCATCCTTAGTCTAACATGCTTCCCCCGGGTATATGTTACTTAATGTGTCTGTTTTCTTCAATTCCATCCTCACACCGGCACATATTAGGTGCTCACTAAATACTTTTTTGGAATGAAGGAATGAATGCCTGCATGGATGAATGTGGGAATAGCCCTGTGGTGGGAAGTTTAACTCATCATCCCTCTCCCAGTGAAAGGAATGAACTCCAGTAACTTTCCATTTCAATAATCAGGTTTCAGGGAGGGGCTGCTGATGAGAATAGATTGGCGAACAGGCCCA
Organism: Myotis brandtii; assembly: GCF_000412655.1. Taxonomy (NCBI): domain Eukaryota; kingdom Metazoa; phylum Chordata; class Mammalia; order Chiroptera; family Vespertilionidae; genus Myotis; species Myotis brandtii. The sequence goes on along the minus strand of NW_005358435.1, from coordinate 1,371,337 downwards.
TGACCTTATATTCAACAAATGGTAACACATTCTTGGCTCAGAGACGAGGGAATTATACCCACCAATGTGTGAACTAGTGCGAAGAAATAGAATGACTGTCTGTCTCGTCAGGTTAGGCATCCTTGATGCTTTAAGTGACCCACACCCAAGTCATTGCAGCTGAGACGTACGAGGGCTTATTTTTCATGCATACAAACCCCCATCTGTGAGCAGACAGCTGCTGGGACTGATTCAGTCGCTCAGCAGTATCAGAACCGGGGCTGGCATATCTGGGGTCCCCGGGGCCTTTCCCTCATGGTCACAACATGGCAGCCACACATCCTGCCCTCACACCGTCTTCAAAGCAAGAGGGGGGTGGAAACAAGAGGCACTACATTTCCTCAGGTACGGCTCTCTCTGATTACAGAGGAGGTGTCTTTAACAGGAGCAGCCCCAGACGTCCCTTCTCTCTTTTTGTCAAAACTGGAGGCCTCAGGGCATTGCCCACGTAGCCTTTCCCGTCTCCATGCTGTGAGAGTTGGGTGGTGAGAGGGTGTTGGGATGCTTTTGGATCACCAGCCAGTGGTGTCTGCACAAGGCCCTACAGCTAGAGGGCAGGGGAATGAAGTGACAGGAGTTCTGTCTGAGGCCAGCGTCTCTCTCTTAAGCACCAGGTGTCCCTGCCCTTGGGAGGAAGGCTTTGTTTTCCCTTTCATTTTGCTTCGCTTGTTTTTAGACTCTGTCTAGGTAGGTAGACACAAACTGCCATATAATGCACGATTCTGTTAATATGAAATGTCCGGAATGGGCAAATGTATAGAGACAGGAAGATTATTGGTTACCAGGGGCCGGGGGTCGGGGGGGTGCAGGGGATGGGGTGGTGGTGACTGAGGGGTATAGCGTTTCTTGTTGGGGTGACGAAGATATTCTGAAATGTGATGTTTGCATGACTGTAAATATCCTAAAAATCACTGGCTCGTACCCTTTGAAACAGTGATTTTTATGGAGTGTGTATCATAACAGAGCTATTTTTTAAAGGTAAAGGCTAAACATATACTATAACTTTTGTAATCCCTTACATTTAAAAATATAGAAGAAGCTTCAAAATATCAGTGTTGCCCTAACCGGTTTGGCTCAATGTATAGAGCGTTGGCCTGCAGACCGAAGGGTCCCAGGTTCGATTCCAGTCAAGGGCATGTACCTTGGTTGCTGTCAGGAGGGGGATGTGCAGGAGGCAGCTGATTGATGTTTCTCTCTCATCGATGTTTCTAACTCTCTATCCCTCTCCCTTCCTCTCTGTAAAAAAATCAATAAAATACATTTAAAAAAATATCAGTGTCCCGGCCTCCCCTGTCCTCGCGGAAGTTTGGACACGGCCATTCCCGGTAAACATCCCAGGCTCCAACCTGTCCATTAACGCCCATGCCCTCCACTGGCAGATCAGCGCTCATTTTCTCTTACTCTTTTAAATGCCCTCTCTAGGTATTTTCCCCATATGTACTCACGTATGAAAAACAGTTACTGTCCCTCGAACTCTCATGACCTCTTTCCATTGCAAATCCCAGGAGACAGTACCTGGCATTGTAGCGACTATTGTTCCCAGTAGCTGCTGCTCCCGTGCTGCTGAGTGGAGAGCCTGGTCAGAAAGATACTCGAGGCCTCTGAGAAGCTCCAAGCGGTGCGTGGCTCCCTGCTCCAGGGTGGAGATTCTCAGCCCGGCTGTGCTCGGGAACCCGGGGCAGCTTTGCCAAGCGATGCTGGTGCCCAGGCTCCACGCTCAGACGGGCTGGTTCCGGGGGTGGGGTCAAGGCTTTCTAAACAGACGCAGTAAGAACCAGAACGGTGGTTTTCGACGGAGAGTGACTCTGTCCCCTCACTCCCCCAAAGCGTTTGGCAATGGCTGGAGACACTTTGGTTGTCAGAACTTGGGTAGAGGCGTGTGTGCTGCTGGCATCTAGTAGGTAGAGACCAGGGATGATGCTAAGCATCCTCCAATGCCTAGGGCAGCCCCACAGCAAAGCATGTCTGCCCGCCCCCCCCCCCCCCCCCATGTCAGTAGTGCTGACGTAGAGGAATCCTGGGTTAGGGAAGCAGAGACGGTCAGCCAATCGCACCATCAGACTTGGCCCCCCTGAGCAGGTGGTGGCAGGTCGGAAGTAGAAACCCATGAACGCTGTCCCTAGGCAGCCACAGGGGCAATCACAGCCGGGACTCCATGTGACTTTGGGTCCAGGCTGCCTTTGTTGGTGTGCCCCTCCACCAGCAAGACTGAAGTTAGATCGTCAAAATTCTTGTAATTTTTCAGACGTTCTATAGCTAAAAGCCATCAACTGTCAGCCGCGAGGAGCAAATGCCTATTCCCGTTCCAAGTGAAGAACATCTGACAGTTACCGCGTGTCTGTATTCCTCTGGCCGCGTTCTGAGCGGTTGCTTTCATTACGGAGCAACACTTGGGCCACAGAGTCACACTCCAGGAACCAGTGCGCCTTCATTTGTAGCTGCTCCTGATCTACGGGAGAGACTGCCAGCGTGGGTAATGCACACAGAATGACAGGCAGGTACGTTGAGTTGCTGTTTATGAACCCTCGTAAGGTGTTCTCAGTAGCATGGAGATAAGGAAGTCACGTAATTGAAAGAGCCGAAAGCAGCGTGAGCTCGAGAGCGCATACGGAGGCCCAGGGCATCGGGGAGAGATGCAGGAAAGGAGTCGGATGCGGCCAGGCCCCCTGTGACGGACAGGACTGTCCACGGCAGAAGCCAGACGACCTAGCCTGAGGGTTTTCACGGAGGCTGTTCAAGAGAACCCATCCCCGGGGCGGCGTGCTCCGAGGCCCAGGCTGTCCTCCGGCCCATGCAGTGAACCTGTGGGCGCAGCCAGGTACAGCACGTTTTAAAGCTTCCCCAGGGGTCCAACGGGCAGTTGTGTTTGAGACCCACTGTGAGTGCTCCTGTCCCTGCCCACTGTGGGACAGGCCTGGCATCTCGGCTTGGCTCCTTTCATGCCCTGTTGCACTTGGATCTTGAGAACGATTGAGATACTTCGTTTAGAAAGCATCTGTGGCCATGGCATGGGGACAGCGCTGAGAGCCCAGTGACTTCACGAGAACGTCCCTGTGGGGTGACCTCCAAGTGGTTCCTCTGATGTGAATTCCCGTGGTTCCCACTCACTGCTTTTCTAGACATTCCCTCAATTTGGGGACTTCCCGACTTCCTGCCAACACGTTGCATTTCTGCGAAGTTAACCAGACTTGTTGCTTGCAGCCAAGAACCCCGATGGGCATATTTATTAAATGTTTTCCTTGATATTGACGGATATAAAAAGTACTTGTGTGAGCTGCATCCCGAGTAATAATATCCATGGAATCCCCTTAATGTGTTAGTCATATTTTTCTGAACATACATTCAAATACATACATAATTGGTAAAGTAAGACATCGCTCTACTACCTACAACTGTCTGCTGCCCTTTGGGAAGGCTGAGTTACGATTCTTTTATTGCGGTTAATAGAAAGCAGATGTGGGTAGGTTAAGCCAAAGTAAGGAATTTATTGGGGTTTCTCATAAAATCAAGGAAGCAGCCGTGGTGTGGCAGCCACTGGGCTGCGGGGGACTGGGCGAGGGCTCCAGCCCTTTCCTCTCAGGGCTCCTACTGAGGTGCTTTAACTCCAACCTATCCGGCTGGAACGGGCAAACGCTGTGGAGCACAGACAGCTGTGGGGCTCTGGTCCACCATGTCCAGGGCAGCCCCAGGGGAGGGTCATGGATTTGAGTTAGGAAACCACGTGTAGCGGTCGGTGCCTTGCACATTCATGGGAACTGGGCTAGGGCCCCCGTGGTTGGCAAACTGCGGCTCTCGAGCCACATGCGGCTCTTTGGCCCCTTGAGTGTGGCTCTTCCTAAGCCTTAGGAGTACCCTAATTAAGTTAATAACAATGTACCTACCTATATAGTTTAAGTTTAAAAAATTTGGCTCTCAAAAGAAATTTCAATTGTTGTACTGTTGATATTTGGCTCTGTTGACTAATGAGTTTGCCGACCACTGGAGTAGGCTATCGCTCAGGGAGGATATGTTCCATTGCAAGTGACTGAACCTCCCTTCAAACTGATTTTAAAAAGGGGCTTTAGCCGTAACCGGTTTGGCTCAGTGGTTAGAGCGTCGGCCTTCGGACTGAAAGGTCCCAGGTTTGATTCCGGTCAAGGGCATGTACCTTGGTTGCAGGCACATCCCCAGTGGGAGGTGTGCAGGAGGCGGCTGATTGATGTTTCTCTCTCATCGATGTTTCTAACTATCTCTCTCCCTTCCTCTCTGTAAAAAATCAATAAAATATGTATTTAAAAAAAAGGGGGGGGGGCTTTATTGATGCAGAAAACTGAATGTCTAGGAATGAGAACCAGCCTGAGTCATCGCTGGCCCCAGGCTCAAACGATGGTGCCAGGACTTCTGTTTCACGCCCCCCTCCTTTGCCCCCTCTCTCTCCTCTGTGTTGGCGTCCTTTTCAGATGGGTTTTCTCTACCTGGCAGCCCAGCAGTTCTGGGATCGATTGCCGTCTTCAGAGATAGTATCTCAGTGCCAGGAGCACCTCTCTTCAGTAGTTTCAGCAACAGTCCAGTCCCAGGACAGATTCTCATTGGGCAGGCAGAAGTGATGTGTGCATCTATCAACCAGTCACTGTGGTCCCTAAGAGGCTTGGCCTACACTGAGTGGCCAGGCTTCAACTGAGAGCCCACCCTGGGTGGGGTTGATTCCTGCCAAATCACAGGGGCTGAGGTTGTGGGTGAGCAGGTGTTTACCACCTGGCTGTGGGGACATTCCTATGTGAATACTCCCACCGTGACTGATTCAAACTACCTGCATCATGCCAAGTGGCTTAGAAAGTTGCTAAACATTTAAGTCAGCTTTCATGAGCTGGTAAGACGAGGAAGAGGTGGCTGAGACCAAGGGAGAGGTGTTTCCTCAAAGACAATATGTAATTATTGTAGGAAATGGGGGATAGATGTGGTGCAGGTAAAACCATAAGACGCCTCCTACAGAATGTAAAGAAATTTCAACTCACTTGGCTAAATACCGATTGAATGTTCATTCCCACAAAACTGCTAGGAAGTAGTTTGTAGAAGAGAATTCAATAATCCTGCACCAAATATTTATTACCTACCACAGACAGAGCCCATCTCAACTTTGGGACAAAAATGACTGAGAGTGTGGGAAGCTGACATACTACAAGAGGTTGTAAAATACATGGTAAGTGCTCTAACAGAGAATCAGTGTCAGTGCAGGGAGCAGGCAACCGAAGTGGGAGGGGCGGACTAGGGATAGGTTTGCAGAGCAGGACTCACTAGTGTTTGCAAAGTTAGGGGTGTGAAATAGCTCTAGGTGTTTTCAGGTGGAGCAGCTGGGAGAGGGGAGGGTGGTAACTGGTGCTCTGTCTGGCATGATGTGTGAAGGATGTTGGATTTTATCCCGCTGGCAATGAGAGAGCAATGGCGGTGTTTCAAGCGGGGACAAGGGTCACGATCAGATTGGCGTTTTAGAACGGTCTCTCGGGCGACCGTGTGGAGGACTGATTCTAGAGGAAGGGAATTAAAAGCAAAGGGTCAGTAGGAATCCAAGTCAGAGAAGGAGGGGGAAGCAAGGAGGTGGATCAGAAGGAACATGGTGGCCAATAGGATGTGAGGGAGAGGTGAATCCATGAGCATGCTTACCATCTGGTCTAAAAGTAGCTTTAACCCATTGGGAAGACCAGGCTTATCCATAGAAGAGAAACTTAAAAGCAATAAGCCTCCCTAGCCGGTATGGCTCAGTGGATAGAGTGTTGGCCTTTGGACTGAAGTGTCCTGGGTTCGATTCCCGGGCAGAGCACATGTGTGGGTTATGGGCTCAATCACCATTAGGGGGTGTGCAGGAGGCAGCTGATCAATGATTGTCCCTCATCATTGATGTTTCTCTTTCTTCCTCTCCCTTCCTCTCTGAAATCAATAAAAATCTATTTTTTTTAAAATAAAAGCTACAAGCCAAAGAAACAAGGCCCTAGAAATAAAAAGTACCTCATTGCTTTTATACCATAAACTAAAACAATTGGTGATCAGGAAGGAGAGAGATTAATACTGGTTGGCACAATTCAAAAAACAACCTCATGAAAGAGATGGAATGCGATGATGGGGTCTTACTAGTAGAAATTTCATTTGCCAGAGTGAACCAAAGACTGCAGTGCCGATCCTGTACCCACTCCTCTAACTTGTGGGTCCAGGGCTCAGATGATAAAGTCGAGTTTCCGTTTTCCCTAAAAGCAGATTTTCCCCTCTGGATGCTTTCATTCCCAGACAGGCATGGATCACCTTTATCTGGAGAAAAAGAAAAAAGTTCCTATTTTTCTGGGGAAAAAGGGTCTGAGATTTCAGTTTTTGAGATGTTGCAGGTTGTAAAGTACATTTATTCCGCCCTTCACAATTGGAAACAGTAATTTGGCTGGGTATAGAATTCTTGGTTGGAAAGAAACACTTTTGCATTAGCATTTTGAAGACATGTATTGTCTTACAATTTCCAAAATGGTTGTTGTTACTTGTGATGATGCTTTTAAATACCTTAAAAAAGTCTCTCTCTCTGGAAAGTTTTTAGGATCTGAAAATTTATGATGATATAACTTGGGGTGGGACTTTTCTCACTTACTGAGCTGGGTAACATGGTTTCTTGAAATTTCTGTTCTTCAGTTTTGGGAAATTTTCTTGAATGGTTTCTCATGTTATTTCCTCCTTTTTATTCTTGTTGTTTTCGAAAACTCCTCCTATTTGGATGTTGTATCTTTAATTTTCTTAATATTTTCTTTCTATTGTTCATCTCATTTTCCTTTGTTCTATTTTCTGGGAGAGTTCCCACCATTATCTTCCAAACTATCTTTTGAATTTCTCATTGTTCATGTTTACTTTCCTTTTTTATACATTTTCTTCATGAATGCGACATCTTTCTGAAAATATTTCATTCAGCATTTTGATTTTTTTTCTTGCACGTTGCAGTTTTTGTTTCCTCCATTCTTTTCCCCCATTTGTTTTCGTTTCTGAATTTTATCTTAGAGGTTTCAATCAAATACACAATGATGCTTGGATGTCCTTTTTATTTTTATTTATTTAATTTATTTTTAAAAAAATATATTTTTTATTGATTTTTTACAGAGAGGAAGGGAGAGGGATAGAGAGTTAGAAACATCGATGAGAGAGAAACATCGATGAGCTGCCTCCTGCACACCCCCTACTGGGGATGTGCCCACAACCAAGGTACATGCCCTTGACCGGAATTGAACCTGGGACCCTTGAGTCCACAGGCTGACGCTCTATCCACTGAGCTAAACCGGCTAGGGCTGGATGTCCTTTTTAAAAAAATATAATTTTTTATTGATTTCAGAGAGGAAGGGAGAGGGTGAGGGATAGAAACATCAATGATGAGAGAGAATCATTGACTGGTTGCCTCCTGCATGCCCCCTACTGGGGATTGAGCCAGCAACCCAGGCATGTGCCCTTGACCGGAATTGAACCTGGGACCCTTCCATCTGCAGGCCGACACGCTATCCACTGAGCCAAACCAGCCAGGGCTGTCCATTTGTTTTTGAAGTGAGGACTCAAAAGCAGTTTCAAAGTCTTATGTCCGGGATGGGTTGTGTTAACTGGTGGGCTTCTGAGTGGGGCAACTGGCGATGACTTGCCTGTTTCACTAAAGGACCCACAGATGAGAGTATCTGAAATGTGTTTTCTCTTGGACGGCCAGGTCTTTTCAGAGAGGAGACGGTGACTCTCCCACGGGGGAGGGAGGTGAGTCCTGACCGGGCAGTCAGGCTGGAGGTGAGCAGAGAGAGGATGGTGAGGATCTCTCCGTGAGTGTGCCTGCTTTATCAGAAAGGGTTCTCCCCACCCTTCCCTTGTGTCTGGCGTCCTCCAGGCCAGAGCCTGTCAACTCACGCCAGTAGAACTTTCCATTCTGTAGGAGGAAGGTGGGGGGAGAAATCCTAGGGTTTTCCTGATTTCACTCCAACCCTGCTCTCTTCACTTCCGAAGTAACTGGTCCCCTGGTGCTGAAGCCGCCCAGAGTCCTGGAGCTGGAACTGGCTCCCCCTGGTTCCCGCCCCCCCAGCTCCGGGCTGTTGGGAAAATGATGGAACTCACTCATTTACCACTTGCTTATCCAACTTTCTATCTTTCAAATTTGACTGCCGTTTCTCTCCTGTCCATTCTCCCATTCTCTTTGTCCTTGTGAGTTTACAACTCTTTAATCCCTTTACTGTCATCTTAGTGGGGCTTTGAGAAGGAGAAAAGATAAGCGGGCGAATTCAACCCACCATTTTAAAACCAGAAGTCCTTCAATATGCTTTCTATTTATTTTACTGTGCCCACCTCTCTCTCCACACTGATTGGACACCTGGATGGGCTGTCCTTGACGCCTTTCTTTGAATCTTTTCCCGCTGAGCATTCCACCAGGTCAGAAGTGCTGAGTCAGCCCTCCAGCTTTGGGACAGCAAGTCGCTCCTGTAGCTGCTGCCTTCAGTGCTCCCTCCCCTCTGTTCTATGGGAGCTGGGAGAAGGGGCAAGAGCTTTGGGACAGATCCTACAGTCTTCAAAGCAATTCCAAGGGGAGACACAACATGGCTTTCCATGTTGTAACTTTATTGTGTTTTGGAAGGCGCTTGAAAAATACTCATTCTGAAAATACTCCAGCTGTGCGGAGGATGACATAAACTTCCCAAGCCTCTCTCCTCTCTGACCCTGTGCCTCATCTCTTATGAATTTGGTGTGTATCCTGCCATACTTAAAAAAAATTATTGGGGTGACATTGGGTAATAAAATCATATAGGTTTCAGGTATTCAATTACATCATCTGGATATTGTACTTGTGTTTACCGCCCCAAGTCCAGTCTCCTTCCATCACCAGTTATTCCCTCCTTTGCCTTCTTCTACCTCCTTCTACCCCCATTTTCTCTGGCAACCACCATACTATTGTCTGTGTTCATGAGTTTTTCTTCCTTCCTTTCGTTTAATCCCTTCACCCTTCTCGCCCTGTCAATCTATTTTCTGTATCCATGAGTCTGTCTCCACTTTGTTACTTTATTTCATTCATTAGAATCCACATATAAGTGAAATCCTATGGTACTTGTCTTTCTCTGACTCCTGCCATACCTTTTAAATTACGCCTCACTGGTATATAATCCTTCATTCATTCACTCAAACAATGGTTTTTGAGTCTCTGTTATGTCCCAGGTGCCAATGTAGAGATGTAGGTGAACAAGACAGACCAAATTCCTTCCCTCATGGGGATTTACATTCCAGGGGATGTATCGAGCTTTAAACATTCAACATATCTGCACCCCACATCCACCGACTCCCTCTCTCTATCACTGGCCATGTTATACACAGTGTTCTTCTGGAAGCTATCCCCCCTCACCCCACCTCACATCATCTAGTACATTTTCCCACATTAGTACCATAGATCTTCTTTACTCTTTTTTTTTTGTGTGTGATTGTTTTGTTTTGTTTTTGTTAATCCTCACCTGAAGATATTTTTTCCACTGATTCTTTTTAGAGAGAGAATGGAAGGGACGGGGAGAGACAGAGAGAGAGACACACATTGATTTGGTTGCCTTCCTCAAGCACCTGGACCAGGTGTGTGTGTGTGTTGGGGGGGAGGGTGGGATCGAACCTGCAACCCAGGTATGTGCCATTGACCAGGAATCAAACCCAAGACCCTCTGGTATGCAGGCTGACAATCTAACCACCGAGCCATGCCGGCCAGGGTGAGGTAGTTATTTAATGAAAAAACAAAAGAAAAAACAAAACTTAAGAAAACCTCCAAACTATGTTGTCCCAAATCATTTTTAAACGATAACAAAATGTTATTCCTCAGTCCACATTGAAAAAAAGCAAAGCATATTTATGTATAAGCTCATCTCTATCCACTATCTCCATAAGCCTTTTCAAAGAATTCCATGCAGGTGTGGCATGATTTGATTATAAATGACCGTGCATTACTAGACATGAAAACCGAAGACATCCACGTCTGATGACTCGGATCGGCAATGCTCAATATCATGATATTAATGACGGTTATTCATGGCAGCCTCCAGAAGTGATCCCCAATCACCGACCTGCACTTTGGATAAGCTATGTCCTGTAGGATTGCCTAAATTGGATCCTTGCTCCTTTTATCTCTTTCCTTTAAGCACATGCAAATTGTGCTTGACTTCACCAAGCAGCTCTACTTTAATTTGTGGGGACGATGTGATGCATAACCGAAATGGATTTCCAGGCTCATCACCTGTCCCTGCTCTGGGGCTCAAACGCCGAGTGACCTTAAGGCTGGCGTTGTGCATCGCGGATCTTAAATTTGAGACCAAGATGAGAAATTCCCACACTATTTTCCTTTCATTAGAGGAGAAAACAGAATTCAGCTGGACACATGCACTAAAATTAGATCCTTAAACAAACAGCCCAGGTCTTAATAATTCATGCAAAGACGCAGGGGAAAAAATGAGGGAAATAATTGAGCAATGGCAGGCAAATACCATGTCGTTTTGCACTGCCTCAAACTAATCATCAGTGCTGTTTTATCTCCGATATACAGGTTTATTAATGAAACAAAAAGGCATCTACTATGGATAAATAATACATCATAGGGAACGCGCACACTCGCTGTATAATAGAGATCAGTGACACCTATCAATTCATCCTAAATCAGGTCATGCGTATTTTGCTCAGTCTGCAGTTTGTCAATCTCGGCTTTCTACTTAATAGATGTCGTGGTCTGCTGTGTTTTAAAAAAATGCACTGTAGTCAGGAACTAGGTGAAATATAAAAGTAATTACAAAAAATCGGCACGATGAACTCTGCCCCCGGAAAGGCAGCCTCTACAGTGATGTATTTGTATACTTATCATAACTAACTAGGGCGCGGCTTAGAGATGCAGCGAAGGAATTCAGCCCTGCCATTAAGGAATGAAGACATTTTGCAATTGTTTAAAACCAAATTCTACAGACCTATCAGGGTTGTTATGACTGTGGCCGAAGAAAAATGAGTCTCATGGACAGGAGAGGTTGCCAGGGAAGTTACAGAGAGCCAGGGCTCAGGGGTGGGGGCGGGAAAGAAAGACAGGATCCAAAAGGCAGAACTGGGTTGAACCGAGGCTTCTGAGAAACCTAGGATGATTAGCGGCAGAGAGAGCACAGGCGTCAGTAGCTGCAGTGATGTCTATGACAAACAAATAACAGTTGAAAACAATAAAACTCCTGGTAATGCTCTGTGTTGTAATATTGACGGCAGCGTGTGGGGAGGCTCTGACAGCTGTTAAACAGATGTGGCAATTAGCAAACCTTATGGTCATGCCTGTAAGATTATTATGCAACATGTTCTCCAGCGAAATTAGATGACTTCCTCCTTTGTGCGGAGGCTTCGTCTAATGCTCCATTTCAGCAACCTCGTTAGCCGGGACTGCCTAATCCACATGCGTGTGCGCGCGCATACAGTATACAGATATGTGTTGGAGTCTTCTGAAAGAGGTAGAGACATTCAGAATTTAAACAAGAACAATATCAATTCGACTGTGTAGCAGATCCTTTCAATTATAATCGCTAATGGACAAATTGAGAGATAAAAAGACTTTTCTATCGTGTTGAAATTCAATGAACAGTTTTCAATTAGGCTCTGGATATAAAAGGAAAAAAGAAAGCGACTTTTCCTTGATGTTAACATTGCTGAGAAAGATGAGAGGAACTTTGCTTTCTCATTATAGGCTGAAGAGATGCCTACAATGCCGCATATTTAAATTATAAATCAGGTCGCTCTCTGCCAACCGAAAGCAATATCAATTAGAACTTAGGTGGATTAAGCCTTAAAATGCCTTATATTTAATGACAAAAGTATGACTGTTAATCTCCACAGCCATCAAAGGGATAATTTAAGGCAGCAAGAAATCAGAGAATTATGTCACAGAAATAGGCTCTTGCAGCTTTTTGGATAGTATTATCGTAATTAATGTACTTCGAATGACTTTTTTGTGGGTTATGGGCTTTCACAAAAGCATTTATTGCAGGCATAAAATATAAAACTCTAAAGAGTGGGTTTGACTAAGGTTGACTGGAGGGTCCTTACCCTTTCTGCTACAGTAATTCCTGTAAAATAATAGTTTCATTTACAGGCGCCATTTATAATGTTGAATTTATGCCAGTTCATCTGATATAAATCATGGTAATAGCATGATCTATTGTATGTCACTTGAGCGAATGCAAATTAAATATCGTTAAATTAAAGAAAAACTGTTAAAATAACATTAGGCTGTGACTAGAGCTCCTGGAATAAAGGAAATGGGGGGGTTAAGGATGAAATTTCACGACTGGAGGTCTCCATCTCGTACCGCAATGTGTTGCCAAAAGCAAATGTAGGTACACAAATAAATAAATTAAAGACGGTGACGTGGAGCTCTGGACAAAGTCACAGATCCTCACCACATATGGTTTCATCTAATTTCCAGCAGCAAGCCTGGTGATTAAAGAGCTGCCTTTCTGTTGGGGTTTGCTCCCTGCGTTTCTTTCACTTCTAATCCAGCGCTTGGAAATGAAGTTTCTTTTTTAATTACTCGGTGATTTCCATCCCTTTGACTGGCAGGCTGTTTTTCCAGGAGCACTTTCCACAAAGCTCTTGTTTATTATTTTCTTCTCCAGACCCAGCACCTCCCAGGGAGCACAGTAGGGTTCCTTGGTTAGGCAGTTACTGTGGATCCTTTTCATTGTTTCTGCAGCCAAAGGTTGTGAGACGGAATCAGCAGCAGAGTCGTTTTACAGCTTCAGTTCCTGACTGTGGTTCCAGAAAGCCCGGGTCATGAATAAACGAGAGTCATTAAAATGCATCTATCAGACAAATCTACTTTCCCCCGCAAATCAGGGTTTATTCTCTTTATTGCATTTCAGAAGTTGATTACAACTCATTTTCCAAACCAACCAGAGCCACTGTGCTCAGATAATTGGAGGGATGGGGGCGGGGGAAGGATGAAACAAGGGGTACAGGCAAAATTATTTCCTTTTATACAGAAAAAAATGCACGTTTATAAACCATCATCATCAATGGATCACACTCGGGAAGGAATGAATTGGGGTTCTGGTGTGTGTGTGTGTGTGTGTGTGTGTGAGTGTGTGTGTGTGTTTTATTTCACGTGTCACCTAGCACATTGTCAGAACTCAATAAATGTTGATGGATGACAGGGTGACATAGCCATTATAACATCAATTAATTTGCTGTCAAGAAAAAGTGGGCCCTTCACATTATCCAGCCATAATTGCCTTGGCTTTGCTAACTTTTCCCTCCCTAACAGGTTATGTGAATAGTTATCAACACTTACGCCTCAGAACTATTCAATCAAAGGCTGCATTTTCCCACCCACATGCCATGATAGCAAAAAAAAAAAAAGGTAATTTATTGTGGTGACTGGTTACCTGCTAAGATGGGTCTCTGGTGATCCTGATGGACCCAGGAAGCAGTGTGGGCTGTAAAAAGAATACTTGCAGCGTGCTGGAGACACTGGGTTTGAAGATGCGCTGTCAAGCTAACATTCATTACGCACATGGCTTATTATGTGCCAGGCACATACTGACTGGGGTCAGGACTAGGGCCTGGAGAGTGAGGTATTCACCGTGGGTGCAAAATTAGGGGAGAACGCACCCCAAAACTCAGTCATCTAGAGTAATCATCTTTTAATGCCATATTTTAAAAACTGAACATAAAAATCCGTAGTGAACCAAATATCAAAATTTTAAATAAAGGAGAATCAGAAACAGTGCCGTGTGAGGCTGTATTGGAACCCGAGGCAAGAGGGACCATGTGCCTTCCCACATGTATGCTTTGATGTAATTCTTAATGAGTAGCGTTCCGAAAACATTAAGGATGTTGAAAAAAATACTGAAAAATTGACAACAGTTGTATCAAAATGTAACATTATCTTATGGCTAAGTATTTTATTTTTTACCCCAAACAGAATTGATGATAATTTTGCTCTTCTGGCCTTAATGGAAGCAAAATCCTCAATAATATTTTCAAAATGTAATTCTGGGAAGAAAAACGAACCATTAAAATAAATACATAAACGCACACATATGGGGACGCACCATTTCTCTTTGCCTCAGGCTCCAATGTGGATACGCGTAGCGCTGGATCCTATGTTTAGGTAAAATTTTGATATTTTGCTCATCATGGATTTTTCCCCTTAATTTTGATTTTAAAAAATATTGCATCGAAATAGGATTGATCTTGATTACTGAGTTTTGGGGGGCCCCTGAAATTCTATGCCTGAGGCGAGTGCTTCATCCGTGTCTCACTTAGTCCCAGCCCTAAAGCACTTGACATATTATTCACTTAATCTTTCGATAGGCCCTCCAAGTAGGCCTTATTATTATGCCTATTTTGCAGATGCGGGCGCTAAGTGGCAGCAGACCTTTTGGTGCCCCACTGTGTCCCCTGGGCATGCACAGTTCCCCGCTGTGCCAAAGGCTTACGCAGGCCCCGTGACTCTCCGCCCCGGGGCTTGCTCTGGTCCCCTGTCAGCAGCCGGCGACTGAGGCAGAGCTGCGCATCAATGCCCCTGGGAGCAGCCCTCCACCACTGACAGGTGATCCGTCCCCCAGCTTCTGCCAGGTGGGGCAATACCCGGGCTGGTCCCTGCACTGCCTGTCCTAAGGAGCCCAGCAGGACCCTGCTCATGATGCTCCATATTGGCCTCCCTCCCTTCCCTGTCTCTTTCTACATCCCCACCGGTGCTTCCTGGGGTCACCTCCCAAATTAACTACCTGCCCTCAGAACCTATCTCAGGACCTGTTTTGGGGAGCCCAACCCGAGACGCCGAATCACAGAGCTATTGATTAGATAACTCACCCAGTTTGCACATTTAAGATGTGGGAGAACAGGAGCTCACGTTAGGAGAGTCGACCTCTAGGTCTGCATTCTCAGCCACCCTGCTGCCGCACACTTCAGCAAACTATGGCCTCTCTGCTTTTTTCTATCTGGCCATGAGCTAGGGATTGTTTTTACCTTTTTAACTGGTCAAAAAAATCATCATCATCCTAATTCTTGACATGTAAAGATGACATGAACTTGAATGTCAGCTACCATAGATAAAGTTTTATTGGCACACAGCCATGCCCGTTCATTTACATATTGTCTGTGGCTGCTTTCCAGCTACAAGGGCAGAGTCAGTAGCTGTGACAGAGACCGCAAGGCCTGAAAAGCCAAAACATAATTACAAACCTTGGCAGGACAGGCGTCTGAGCCTCACTCCGCAGTCCTTCCACGCCAGCTTTTGTAACTTACAGTTAGGTGGTCTTATTAGGAGCAGAAATAGAATATTGGGGACCAGCTATAATTGTAAGAAATATTAATCATGCTCTATTAACCGGGATTGTTTAATTCTGATTAAAGAAGGCACATTCTAACCTGGCTGGCAGTTGCAGTGGGACCTGGGAGCTCGCCTGGAAATGCAGCCCATCCCCCCCATCAGGGAGCTGCCTATCATCATGGAAAGATTAACAACCTTGTTGCAGAAACCAAGCCAGAAATCTGAGCTGCCAGCCCTTTATAGATCCCTAGCCCTTTGCATACCTACAGGCCTTTGCAAATCTCCAGCCCCCATTACCTGTAAGCTGCCCATTTGGCACACCCCTTTGCCTACTTTCCCATATAATCTTTGTCCTTCTACCCAATATAAGCAGCTGGCTTATGGGAGGCTGCAGAGCAGATTTTTGTGGATGACCTGCTGCTCTCCCATACTGCCGGCAGGATTGGAATAAACACTCTTAATGACTCAACCTTGTCTCTGCTTAATTGACTCAAGTAGTGACAGGCAGCTTGGACCCATTCATTGTCCGATTATAGTCTTAGATAAGTTTCTTTACTACTCTGAGTTGCAGCTTTTGCAAGTGTAAAATGGGGATAACTAGTTGCTCCTTATAATATTTGTGAAGATTTAACACTTGAGGCAATATTTGCAAAATTCACCTAGCACACAGTTCACCTCCGATGAATAGAATTTCCATTCTACGAAAATAAATTTTATGAAAACAATTGAGTTGTTCATCAGCTTGCGGAAGCCCTGTTTTAACCAGCAGATTCTCCTGGTTGGGTGGTCTGGGACCGCGTTTGCATTCTATGGGTAACGGTGGGCCTAATTGCCTGTTAGCTGCAGATTCCTTTAAAGTTGGGCAAGACATGGGAAAGCAGAGAAAACAAATGCATAAAAACAAAGCAGCATGGAAAACGTCAGGGGTAGGATGTGAGGAACTGGAATCAATATTCACAATGCATGCGTCTCAATTTTCTTTGTTACTGTGTCACTGTTTTGAAAAGTCTAAATTATGCTTGCAGAAACGTAACGTATGCATACATATGTATGAAAGCATGCAACTGAGCGGGGGTGAGGCAGGCAAGCACAATGGCAGGTTTTACTTCCAGAAAGAGCCAGAAGCAAGTGGTAAAATTCATTTCCTTACGCAAGTGAGTGGTGGGTCACGCCAGCAGACCCTGCTCAGGGATGTTCTGAAAGGACCAGTGATAACGCAAGGCGGCTTCTATGTTTCTTTTGAACCCACTTTCTTTCCTCCTTCCCTACAATCCAGGCTGCCTTTACCTTTTCCTGGCTTATGGCTCCCGACCTGGTCTCCTTCCCACCAGTGGTTTTCAACCAAGGAGAATTTTGCTTCCCCAGGGATGTTTTTGTTGTTGTTGTTGTAACCGGAAGGATGCTACTGACACCTAGTGGGTACAGGTCAGGGGCGGCGATGAAATCCTGCAAAGGGCAGCCCCACTCCCAGATTCCCTGGCCCTAAACATCAGTAGTGCCAAGGTTGAGTCATTCACTCCACTGGGTCCCCAGTTCGGCAGCCAGAGTGACTTTTACTTCCTAGAATATAAATCCGGGCACGTCACTGCCTTGCTTAAGACCCTTTATCGCCTTCTCATGGCCTGCAGGGTAAGATCTGAAACCCTATTCATGATTACAAAAACTTCCTGCCTGCTTCTTGCCTACTTTCCCGCTCACCTCTTTCCTCTTCGAAATCAATTATCAGTTTACACGTTAGCTCCCCCCCGGACGGCAGCTCCCATCTCTCCAGCATTAGGCTGAGTCCCTCTCACGCCATTGTTTGATCAAGTGTCTGCATTCCCTCGTAGACTCCAAGCCCTGGGAGGGCAGGCCTTGCGCCATCTCTCGCGCTTTCACACGCAGCGTCTGGCACACAGATGGCGCTCAGTAAATATTTGTTGATGAATGGCGTGCGTGTGCTGCTTTGTTTATGTGGAGCAGTCTATTTAGAATGTCGTCAAGACATTTACAAGTGTAGATCCGTGTGATAATTCATACGTCTGGGTTGTGATCATACTGATTTGCCGTGCAATTATACCAACTGAAAAATGAAGCAAGGGAGCAGAAATCCAAAATGGTGGAATCTGAGCCATGAAAACGAACAGGTTGTTCTAGGTCCTTTGGAGAGAATGGATGAATACTGGATAATTTAATAATAATAAGTCTTAAAAAGAAATGAATGTTAAGAATCTTTAGGCAATGGGTGATGTAACTGTCAAGCACTGTAAGGTGGGGGTGGGGTGGGGCGGGGGCAGAGCTTAAGATTTTACTTTGCTTGGAAGTTAACAAGTGAGCCTGCCAGTTTCATGGACGCTGGCAGAAGACACGAGACCCCTGGGTCAGAGACAAAGGACATGATTACAGCAAACAGGCAGCATGAGCTTCACGTACATGTCTGTTTCCTTGGGCCCCGTGTCCCAGGGAGGCAATGTAGAGCGGCCTGGTAGATTCTGCACATGCAATGGGTTTATGTTACAGCTGAATCCCCGAGTTTAAGAAACCTCCCATATTATAAGGGGGCTGCTGGCAAGTCTGCCCAGCCTTTGCCTTACAGGGAGGCATTGCCTATATTACTCTGGTCAGGAAACAAACATGCTTTCTGCCCTGGGGGCAGACACTCTGTCTGTTTTTCAAGGCTATATGCGCTGCAAACGTCCTTGAGAAGACTGTCTGGGGCAGTGATGGCGAACCTATGACACGCGTGTCAGAGGTGACACGCGAACTCATTTTTTGGGTTGATTTTTCTTTGTTAAATGGCATTTAAATATATAAAATAAATATCAAAAATATAAGTCTTTGTTTTACTATGGTTGCAAATATCAAAAAATTTCTATATGTGACAAGGCACCAGAGTTAAGTTAGGGTTTTTCAAAATGCTGACACACCGAGCTCAAAAGGTTCGCCATCACTGGTCTGGGGTAAAAGCTGTCACGAGGCAGGTACAAATGCTTTGAGAATTGTCCCCCTACCCCAGAGCCACCATGGTGCATTGACCAGTTAAAACTTTTAGAATGAGCTTTAAAATCAACCCCCTTTCTAGCCTTTGACGTTTGAGGGAACATTTCCTATGTACTCCTTTACATGCCAGATGGATGGGCGAAGGAGGAAATGTGGAAACATGCCTGAGTTTTTCTGTATTACTTTATTCTCATACATGCGCAGCATGTGCGGGCAAGCATTTGAAAATGCATTTCTCTGGGAATGGCTCCAGCCACCAAACCATCGAGTTCTGTTGATTCCATCTTCCAAATATTTCTTGGATTCACCTGTTCTTCCTCACCTCCATTGCCGCCATCCTTTGTTAAGGCTTTATACGTGCGTCTCCCCTTCTGCTTTAGTCACTTTTAGCCTCTTGAAGCCCAGTTTCCTGTTTCTGAAACGGACATAGCAAATTTTCGACCCATTGAATTTTTGTGGGAATGATGTGGACTAATGCAGGCCAGCCCAACAAGTACTGAGGCTCAACTAATGTTAACTCTCATGACTTACGACTTCTGTAAGTACAAGCTCTGATTGTGTTCCCTATGTTTGATTTCTTACAACTAACAGGTACTTTGAGGCAAAGTCTTTCCAGTGAAACCAGTCCTTATGAATGGAAGCATTTTCAGCTGAAAGCTGTGGGCAAGGAGAAGGGTCTGAAAGGGGGAGAAAGGATAAAACAGATCAGTTGATGTGTACCCTTCGAGGAAATATAATTTGAGCTATTCTATTGCAAACCAGCTGGATTTCACCAGGAATGTTCACTTGCTAAGCACATTTTAAAAAAAAGGATCTGAAAGCTCTTCTCTATTCTATGATTAATTGAACATGTTTGGGCCAATACAGGAGGAATAAAATTACCCCATCACTATATGTGTGTGAGATAAAATATAGGATTAAAAATATTTATTATACTGATGTGGAAAAGAATAATATGTTAAACAGATATGCATGTAATAATGCATATTTTCCCCATAAAATTTAATTTATCCCTTGGGCCGGGCATAAACTTTCCTCTTGAACAACTTGCTTTCCAACTATAGATTGCTGAGCTAAACTGCTTAGTTTTACAGCAAATTGATCACTACTGTAATATTTCAGGAGCAAAATGATCCTCACCAGTCAGTTTGATTTCAAAGGCCAAAATTTATAGTTTTGTTCCTGATTTAGTGATAAGATTTTTTAACATATTGAGCATTTTATCACTTTCTATCAGGACATGGAGTGGAACTTACAAATGAAAAAAAAAAAGCCAACAAAAAAGGGACCATAAATAATATACTACAGAATGACAGAAGAGTTTAATATTCCCTCTGGGCCAGTGGGAAATTACTCAGATTTCTGTCCTTGTAAACATATGTCCTGGTCGCTACGGAAGATGTGTTACACAATCTTTATGCTCCCGGAAAAGGGGTCAAAGACGGAGCTGCAACTCCACACCACAAGGACCTTGCTAACGCACAAAGGAAGCTTTATTATATGTGTGCTCCCCCGTGTCTCCACTCGACTGTATTCAAGGCAGATAAAATGTAGTTATTGGACACTTCTGAAATGTTGAAAATAGGTGCAGACATTTAATGATGGGAAAGTTCATGACTCAGTAAAGATTACTCCCTGGCTGCTAGCTTAGGACAGAAAAGTATAAAATCAAATTATGATAATCATAGGAGTCAGGAGAAAAATGTTGGCCCACTGAGCTCTATTTACTGAATTTCTGAATTCATTATACACCCCCTACGTTGGAAGCATAGGGAACAGAGTTTTGATAATCTCAGTAGATTTGCAAAGTAAAACTATTTTGTGATTACTATAGTGATTTTTTGGGGAAAACTTAAGTTTGTAAGAGAAAGGACTAAGGCAGTGGTTCTCAACCTTGGCTGCACATTAGAATCACCTGGGAATCTTTTTAAAATCCTGATTTATGGGCCTCATCCTCTGGAAATTCTGTTTCTTTGTTACTAATGTTGTGGCCCCACCCCATAACAAAGAAACAGAATTTCAAACAGAATTTCTGGAGGATGAGGCCCAGAAATCAGGATTTTAACAAGATTCCCAGGTGATTCTAATGTGCAGCCAAGGTTGAGAACCACTGGATTAGGGCCAGATGAGACATGTAGTAATAGACATAATAAAAACAGTCTTCTTGCCCTGGTCAGTGTGCTCAATGGTTAGAGTGTCGGCCAGTGCACTGAAGGGTCCAGGTTTTGACTCTAGAATCTAGATCAAGGGCACGTACCTGGGTTGCAGGTTCCATCCTGGCCCTTTTGGCAGCATGTGCAGGAGACAACCAATTGATGTGTCTCTGTCACATTGATGTTTCTCTCTCTCTCTCTCTCTCCTCTCTCTCCTCCCTCCCTCCCACCATCTCTAAACATCAATGGAAAAAATATTCTTAGGTGAGGATTAACAAAAAAAAATAAATAAAATAAAAGCAGTCTTCTTGTGCCACAATATACTCACAGGCACCTAGAATTTGCCTTTTAAAGAGTTGGTTTGACATTAAACCAGTGAAAACAGATGTGGTTGTCTAGGTTTTTGCCACTAAAAATCTTTTTATCCCCTCAAACAACATTTCCATCACATAGCGGTGTCTACCTGTCCTGACTTAAGAGTTAAACCATTGATCTGGCGCTTAAACAGGACTTTGAGCTGCAGTGGTCTATTTCATCACACGTGACTTATGTGTTGAGTCAGCAAGGCCAAAGATGCTTCCAGCTGACATCAACTCGAGACAGCTGGGGTCTGCGAGCTCTTTGTTTTGTAACCTTCACTCCGATCTGTGTTCTAGGGAGAGGACTGACATTTCTACCTGTGACATTCGAAGTATCTATTCCTGCACAGTGTCCTTGGCTGACGAATCTCGTTGATAATTTCACATGGACTATCAGCCTTTGCTCTGTCAAGTTACGGCGCTGCTAGCATTTTGTAAGATACCCTTTTTTTTGGTCTGCTCATTAACATTTACAGTTTTTGCAGCATGCTTAGTTTTTTTCTTTTGTTTGCTAAATATTACATGTTTTATCATTCTGTAGCACTAAGTGATTTCTGCATGACAAACAGCTGTGAAAGCTCAGTGACACACACATAAGCATTTATTGCTCTTGCCTGAGGGTGGTCCGCTAAATGGCCTGCGGATGATTACATATCTGGGTGTCAGCTGGGGGCTCCTGGGTGATGGGTGACTCGTCTCCTCTGGCAGGCCAGCCTGGGCACATTTTCATGACAGTGGCAAAGGCCAAGCAGGACATGCTGGAGCCTTGAGGCCTAGACTCAGAGCAGGCACAGCATCATTTCTACTGAATTCTATCGGCCAAAGCAAGTCACAAGGTCAACCCAGATATGAAGGACTCTACCTATTTTAAAAATATATTTTTATTGATTTCAGAGAGGAAGGGAGAGGGAGAGAGGGATAGAATCATTGATCGGCTGCCTCCTGCACGCCCTACGCTGGGGATTGAGCCCAAAACCTGGGCTTGTGCCCTTGACCAGAATCAAACCCGGGACCCTTCAGCCTGCAGGCTGACGCTGTATCCACTGAGCCAAACCGGCTAGGGCTCTACCTTCTTTGCAAGAAAAACTGACAGGCAGTCTGGCACAGAGTATAGATACAGGGACAGAGAAGAATTGGCGCCCTTAACTCAATCCACTGTATAATTTATTAATCCCGGCCATCATGCTATGAGGTAGGAACTAGAGATTCTGCACTCTTTACTGCTGGACCAGACAGTTTGATCATAATGAACACGAAACCTGTAGCTCATTCGCTCAGGTTTTTGAAGATAAAACACCATCCAGGGGAAGTGAGTACCGTAAATTTTAGTTCCCAAACGAAGATGCACAATTACTGTGGAATGAATTGTTAACCTGGAGCTCCCACTCAGCGGAATTGGCAGGAGCGTGAGACTGGGTTCTTTCTGAAGATCCCCTCCTGTGGTGGACGCCGGTCATTGCTTGTGGCTGCCGAGCACCTGCGTTCCCCTCTCCCGCCTGAGGAATCCTCACGTGTCCAAGGCGGACTCGCCTCCCACGACTGCATGGAGACACCCGATGTGAGCCTCCTCGGCGGCGCCAGGTTCCGACGTGGCAGGAAGCTTGTGGCAGGAAAGGGCAGGGGTCACACAGAATCCTTTCTGCCAGGAGCAGCGGTCATCTCCAGGCAGCGGCGGGCGTCGCTCTGACATCAGTGTCCCATGTCCCGCGCTGATGGCCTAGGTCAGTGGTCGGCAAACTCATTAGTCAACAGAGCCAAATATCAACAGTACAACGATTGAAATTTCTTTTGAGAGCCAAATTTTTTAAACTTAAACTATATAGGTAGGTACATTGTTATTAACTTAATTAGGGTACTCCTAAGGCTTAGGAAGAGCCACACTCAAGGGGCCAAAGAGCCGCATTTGGCTCGCGAGCCGCAGTTTGCCGACCACGGGCCTAGATGCGTCCAGTGTGAACTGCAGTGTCTGCTCAGCACTGGACTGGCTGTGGGACCAGCATTATAGCTCAAATGTAGGCATTGTTCTGACTGCAAAGCCTCCAGGCCTGGTTCTGTAGAGCTTCTGGGAGATTCTGTGAACTACAAAGAATCCTCTTATACTCCCCCCCAACCCACCACACACACACACTTAAATTAATTAGAATTAGTTTCTGTTGCTTGCAATCATGAGCCCTGATCCTTCCTGGTTTGTACCTGAGTTTTGGGGCCTTGCACTATGTCCCAGCCTCAGACGTGGGTCCCTCATCTACTTACTGGTTTTCAACAACACAGGTCCCTGTAGGCATGTCCGCCCACTGCCCTATTTGCCCAAGACCAGCAGCTGTCTGCTACCTCTCTGCCATATTCGGCATGAGGAGAATTGGGGAGATATGCTTATGGCCCCACCTGCCTAGACTTGCTGTGTGAAGATCCCTTTTTGGGGGGACACTTGCCTCTCTAGTGGGCTGCAGGGGAGGGAAGCATAGGCCTCCTAGCTCTCTGAGTCTCCAGACCCCCTTCCTTTCCTGTGTTGCTTAAGTTCATCTTCTCTGTCCTGGCGGGATTCTCTTAGTCTAGTCTCCTCCTTTTGTCCAATACACTTTGAGTTTGTTTGTAAGCCTCCTCTTTCTCTCTTTTAAAAGTCACATGTGTTCATCCCAGGATTTTGGAAAAAAATTACTCCAAACACTTGAGAATAACATGTGCTCTTCCCTGAGCTACCAAATGCAGATCTGACTCCTTGACTAAAGGTGAGGAAGAGCCCTGGCTGGTGGCTCCGTTGGGTGGAACATTGTCCCGTGCACCAAAGGGCTGAGGGTTCGATTCCCAGGCAGGGCACACACCCAGGTTGCAGGTTGGATCCCTGGTCAGGGTGCCTGCGGGAGGCAGCAGACTGATGATTCTCTCCCAGGCTGATGTTTTTCTTTTTCTCCTTTCCCCTCCCCTCCTCTTTCTAAAATCAATGAAATTTAAAAAAAAAAAAAGCACATACAAAAAAAAGTGAGGAAGAGGAGGGAAGTGCTGGGAGAAACTCTCTGCTCTCTTGCAGTGTGAGCCTAAACCTTCCTGGCAGAATTGGTTTCCAAAATGCAAAGCATCGTTTTGGTCTCTTTTTTCGATCTCACCTCCTGGTATTTCTTCCTCCTCCTGCTCCCTGGAACCTATGTCACCGCGGAACCAAACCAGCTAACGTGTCTCAATATCTCCTTGCTTTCATATCTCTCTTCACAGTCATTTTCTCTGCCGGAAAGGCCCCCTGCTTCCAAGCCCTTAGAGACCATCGCCCAACTTCCCTTCAAGAAGAAATGGAGAGGAAATCCCATTGACAGGCGTACGTACTATTTGGATACGTGTTTCCAGGAATAGTTTGGCCATTTGGGGAACATGTAATTAGACCAGCGATTTCAACCTTTTTTTTTTTAATCTCATGGCACATATACATAAACTAATTACTAAAATTCTGCGGCACACCAAAAATGTATTTTATTTTTGGCCGATCTGACAAAAACATGTATAATTTTGATACATTCACGGGAATGGCTGTTGTTGTGTTGGCTGTTGTCATGTTTTAAATGGGAAATCTAAGGGGAAAGAGGTCGGCACCCCTGACCAAATAGTCATGTATTGCATGTTTTAAACATTCTTGCGTCACACTGGTTGAAAATCGCTGCTATAGAGAAAGTCCTTGTTTTCTGGATGCTTATGCTTCAGTGGAATAACTGATTGAAAACTCGAGTTTCTGGGACTGTGGGGTAGAACTATACTGCTCTTCTCCATGGAGAAGACACATTTCCTGAGCCCATTCCCGCCGGGAACTCTGAGTTCTGGTCAACCTCATTTGTTGACTGATTGAATAATGTACAGGAATGGGTGAAGAGGAGAAAATTTCAAGTGCCCAGGAATAAATGGAATGGTAATTTTAATGTCATTTTAAATTAAAGTGGGCTAGAATTACCCATGGTGATTTTTTTTTCTTTTTCGCTCTCATCTTGAAATGGTAATTTTCAAGGATGTCTTTATTCTTTCAAGGACATTTATTGAGAACTTCCCATATGTAAGATATTATGCTAAGCAGTGGCTTTATGTATATAATAGAACATGAAACAAGTTAGGAATAATGGGGTGTAAACATGAAGCAATTTTATCTGATCTACCACTATCACTTACAACTTTATTAAACTGGGGAGGCTTCTTTCCTGTCTCAGATGATTATTTTATCACTAATTTTAATAGAAATTTCTACAGTTACTTTAAGTTACTAACTGCAATCTTAGAGATTAAATGCTTTGCGCTGTATAATAAGCCAACCTCTGAACTTGACTGAAAATAAAATCTTGTCCTTCCCGAGATATGGTCTGCAGGGAAGCCTACATCCAACAAATAGGGCCATAGATGTCTTCTTTCTTCCCTCCCTCCAAGTCTACACGTGTGTTCAAAGGCATTTCTGACCTCTCTGGTTCAGAGAAGGGGATGGAGGAGAGGTCGGGAGGACAGGAAAGGGCCTGCTTTGTGAGATGGCTCCGTAGCCTCCGGACCTCGTAGATGTGTAAGCTGACTTCTCCCTCTGGGCATCGCCGTGAGTTGTTGGAGATTCCTCTCCCACAGAGAAACTTGCATGAGAACATTTCTGTTTTTCTTCCATTATTTCTTGCTTGGGGGCCAAGGATTTCCCTTGACATCCTCCCCCTACTCCAGCTGTCCAGGCCCCCACTCTTTGCTCACAGGATTGGTAGGTATCTCGGATTACTGGATGGCACTATCTACATGGGGACATGTTGGCCTCTTACACTCTGCTTTGTGGTCCTGGAGACAATATCCAGTGGGTACTCAATTCCCTCCTGCAGTTTCAGGATTGAAGGTTTTCCACTTCTCTAGTCTGAGTCGCCCGCGTGTCCCTCCTCCTTCCCACAGCCCAAGTGTGACCCATAGCTGTTGGGAGCTGAAAACTTGCTCTATAACCGTGCATCCAGATTTTTCTGTCTCATAGTTGGTCTTGTGGCATCTTTGAGTCTTTGCCTTTAGTTTGGAAGAAACTGTTCCTTGGAATACCAGTGAGAGGATGGATAGTGAGTAAGGGAGCTGAGTGGAAACAACACAGAATCATAGTTCAAGATCTGCTCCTGACGGAAATCTTGACTAAAGGGTCATCGATAGTTTTTCAAAGAGGTTATTTTAGCTGGTATTAAAGGATAAGTTTGTCTCTGAGGTAAAGTAAAAAAACCTCAAACAGCAACAACAACAATAAAAACAACAACAAAGGATGTCCTTGATAGCAGGAATAGTATGAGGAACTGTATTAAAGGGTCGCGGCATTAGAAAGGATAAGTTTGTCTCTGAGGTAAAGTAAAAAACCTCAAACAGCAACAACAACAACAACAAAAACAACAACAAAGGATGTCCTTGATAGAAGGAATAGGGCACCAAAGAGGAGACATCTGAAAGTACCTGAAATATCAGTGAAAATGGCTTCAGCTTTAGAAAGTGTGGTTGAGAAGATCCTTAGTGAAGAAGAGCTTGTGGTGTTAAGCTAAGGAGCGTGGCCTTTACACAGCAGTTCATGCCCTTCCGGATGTTGTAAAGCGGGAAGTGATGTGTTCTAGAAAGGCAATGACACCTAGGAAAAAACTAACAAAAGATGTGTAGCATATCTATAGAGAAAATTGCAAAGCATTAGTGAAGGAAATAAATCAGACGACTCTACCATCTTAAAGCCTGTGGCTGTGCATTTCAATATTTGTGGTATTTGTTGGTCTGATTTTATTGTCTGTTTTTTCTCTTGATTGCCTTTCTGCTAGATGTGGAATGGAGAGGAAGTTAAAAGATTTCTTCCTCCCTCTACTGCTATTCATCAGTGAGTAGCTGGAAAAGTTAAACAAAATGAAACAAAATCACTTGGGATGTAGAAATAAGTGGGGGGGGGGGGAAGGAAAGTTGTCAAAAAATAAATGTATTTGTGTATTTATTTGTAGTAAATAAATGAATGAATAAATAACTAGTACATATGGTGGTGTTAGTATACACCTGAAAAAACTGGAGGAATACACACCTTCAAATATATACAATCATGGGCCATTTAACAATGTGGATACATTCTGAGAAATGTGTGGTTAGGCAATTTTGTCATTGTGCAAACAACACAGAGAGTACTTACACAAAGCTAGATGCTATAGCCTACTACTGTAGTTGTATGTGCTACACTTTAAAAAATTTTATTTTTACATTCAACATTATTTTGTATTAATTTCAGGTATACAGCATAATGGTTAGACAATCATATACTTTACAAAGTGTTCCCTTCCCCCTGATATTTCAAGTACTCGTCTGGCACCATACATAGGTATTACAATATTATTGACTACATTTTCTATGCTGTACTTTAGTATGTACTGTACTTTTATATGACTGGCAGCACAGTAGGTTGGTATACATCAGCTTAACACAAACATGTGAGGATTGTGTTGTGTTACAACAGTATGACTAGCTACCAGTAAGATGTTGCTAGGCGACAGGAATTTTTCAGCTCTAGTAAAATGTTATGGGACCACTGTGGTATATGTGGTCTGCCATTGACTAAAATGTTATTATGGCTGTATTATATGTTATATAATATGTATTAGTGTTTTGGTGCATTTTTAAATATTATAATCTTTAATGTTTAATAACAATGAGTATGTACCACTTTTGGACCCCCCTCCCCACATATATCTTTTTTTATCTACCTATAAAGATGTCACACTTAAAATAATATCCAAAGTCTTTAGCAGGACTCTCACTATTTCTCACCTAATTTCCTTCCTCTCTTCTGCTTGTTCACTTCCTGCAATGCAGTGGCCTTCTCGCTCCTTGATCATGCCAAGCACATTTCCACATCACAGTCTTCACGTTTCCTGTTCTCTCTGCCCCCAGGTGCCTGCCTGGGTTCCTTCTCCACTTCAATTAGGTTTTGCTCAAATGTCATGACTTCAGACATGCCTTCCCAAAAGTCCCCATCTTCTTAACCTGTTTTATATGTGTTCATAGCACTTACCCACACATCATAGCATGTCTGTTTACTATCTACCTATATACCACCTGTCTCACTCTATCAGCGTAACCTCCCTGAAGACAGTGTCTAGGATAGTCTCCGACACACAGTAGGAACTCAATATCTGTTGACGAATAAGTAGATATATAGAATAGAAATCATCTGCTTGTAAAAAGACAGAAATTTTACTTTTGAGTAGTAAAGGTTGAGTTGTAGAAACTATTTGGGATTATGTAGCTCCAATTTAGTACAGCTAAAAAATTGTTAGTCATTTTTGACACATTTCTTCCCACAGGACGAATTTCAACCTCAGAACAATTGAAATCTGGGGATGGATCATTCTTGGTTTTGAAGATTATTCTGTGCACTCTGGGATGTTTAACACTATTCCTGACCTCTACCCAGTAGATGCCAGTAACATCCTCCCTGCGCACCCCCACCAGGTGTGACAACCATAAATATCTCCAGATGCTGCCAGATGTCCTCTGGGAGTCAACACCTTTCCCCTCCCCCCCTTGAGACTCACAGCTATAGGATAAATTTAGACTCAAATACTTCTTCATCTTTCTAAAAATATATACAGCATCATATTGAGGAAACAGTAAAATTTTAGCTACTGCTATGCTATTAAGAGGGAATGAGCTGAAAATTCCATCATGGATTCTTATACTCTAATGAGAGCTACTCAGGTCGGAGCACCTCTCTATATTTTGGTTTTCTTGTTTAGTATAAATGCAATCCAATTTAATCTGCATATAAACACATCCATTGCATATTAAAATCAACATATAAACATCAGGCTGAATGCTTTCTTGACGAAGCAAACTAAAAAAAATTCATGTATATTAATATCACAGATAAGCCAATTATTATATGGAGTAGTAAATAAAAAAACAAAATGATTAATCTAAGGCTGGGAGCGTCATAAAGCAAAATATGCGATATTAAGATTAGCCTGCTCTAGGAACAATATTACGAATCCTTGCATTTTACATGTAATTTGTTTAAAATTAATTTCCCAGTGCGCTAGCTTATTTTTGTTTCACCTAGACCTACGCTAATAAGTTTTATGAAACATTGATATTACTTAAAATCACAATACAGAGAAGAAACCATTTCTCTGCTCTTAATTGAGGCAAACCACACTGGGGAGCCCCACAGCTCCCAAGGCTCCGAGGACCTCCAGGTACACTGGGTTCTAGTGTACATGTGGCTGGCCTGGTTTATTAGACAACCAACATTTTTGATGACCTAATAACACAATAATAACCTTTATAATAAAACAGTATAACTTTTGAGAACTTATTATGTATGATTATTCAAATCAATCCTTATCTGGACTTTTGATATTATTATTAACCCCATATTATTGAAGGGGAAACTGAGAAGCTAAGCTGCCCAAGGTCACACACGATTAGTAAGGGGTGGAGGTGGCTTTCGAACTCATTCCTGTTAGACTCCCCAAACTCATGTTCTTAACCATTTTACCACTAATTAGCAGACTATTATGTTCTCTGAATTGCTATTGTTTGTATTAAATAGACTTTCTACATTGATAAATTGTCAGTTTGTATACCCTCATTCATAATATGCCTGTTCGCAAGATCAAGTGGACTGCAGCAGAGAAAAATGTGCCATGGATAAATCAAAATACGTACGGCGAGCTTAGGGAAAATGGCCAGACTGTCCAGTGAGAAGGCTGTTAGAATATTCTAGACAAGAGAAGATGCCAGCTGGATGAAGGTAATGGTACAAGGCAAGGAGAGAAGATGGAATGAGAAGGAGTGAGAAGTTAGGATTAGCAGAGCTGCATGACTGGGATGTTGAGAATGAGAAAGAGTGAGAAGCGAAGACTGGTGCCCAGCTGGGTGAGCTGTGGTCCTGGGAGGCGTGCGCCTGGGAAGAGGGGGTGTGGTGGGAGATGGTGGGTCCTTCCTCCCCTGTTCGTGTGCAGTGCCTGTGGGATCATGAGTGAGTGTGTTCACCAGGCAGTTGGCTCCGCGGGTCACCTTTCCCCTTGAACTGTAGATGCTCCCACACATTTTATTCTTCTTTACCAGAGTGGGCACTCTTTGAGGGCCGTGTCCACGGTTTGTTCACCTCTGCCTCCTCAGGATGCATGTTACATTCTAGCATTTCAATAACTGGGCAGACATCCGGTCCAGATCGACCCTGGTCTTGCCCTTGCTCTTCCTGGGCTGTGTCTTTGTTTTCCATTTATAATCTTCCATGTATTTTGTTTCCCCCATTGTGTTCCAAGCCACATCTCTGCGTATCTTCCTTAGCCTTCTAGATCTATTTCAACGTTCACTTCCTCAAGGAAAAATCCTCTGAGCTTCTGAGAGCCTTCTGTGCACTTGATGTCATAGTTTTCTCCTTTTAGCCATTGAAGCATCTTATTTGTAGCCTTTTTGCAACCCACTGTCAGTTTGCTTTCATGCTGCTTTGTATTTTAAAAGCCTCTCCTGGTGCCTGGAACATACTAGGCCTGCAACACCTGTTACCTATCTTTATTACCGGCTTGTATCATATATGTGGGCCAGGCACACATTCAAATGCCTACAGGGTCCTGCCAAAAGGGGCCTTGAGCAAGTCAGTTAACCTCTTTAAACCCCAGTTTCCTCATCTGGGAAACTAGATCATAATAATTCCTACTTCATAGAGTATATATACAGATTACATTAATTTAAATATATGAAAGGTTTAGCAAATTGTCTGACACATAAGTATTCACTGTTATTTTTAGAGGGACCTGCACGCTAAGTGAACCAAGTTAGCTGAAATTGAGAACATGTATTTTCTTGAAGCACATGAATTGCTTGGTCTGACTTTAATCTTCAGACTTTTTAAATTTAATATATATTTTATTGATTTTTTACAGAGAGGAAGGGAGAGAGACAGAGAGTTAGAAACATCGATGAGAGAGAAACATCGATCAGCTGCCTCCTGCACACCCCCTACTGGGGATGTGCCCACAACCAAGGTACATGCCCTTGACCAGAATCGAACCTGGGACCCTTCAGTCCACAGGCCAATGCTCTATCTACTGAGCCAAACCGGTTAGGGCAATCTTCAGACTTCTGACAGGGATATGGATACAAGGAATATTACATAGGTTTCTTAGATTCCACATCAGAGGACATTAGGGAGGGGTGGAGACTGGGGAGAAACAGAGCTGGCACTGCCTAACGGGGGCGGCCACTCCTCAGGGCAATCATTGTCAGGTGGGGACACAGGCCTAATGGCAGCAGATGGTCAGGTTTTTAAAGAGAAGCTAGAAACCTGAAACTTTACATGCAGCCTCCTAAGTTTTAAATGCTGTCAGCTAACTAACAAATAAAATTTAATGTCCTCTGTCATGCCACAAAGTGAGGGTGAAACCAAACGTGTCTGCAGCCCAGCTTGGTCCCCAGGCCACCAGTTTGCAACCTCTGCTTTACCTTACAACTCCCGTTAAGGTTTGAACCTTGGCCTGTTCACACTGGACAGGCAAATAGATGTGAACTGAATTGAGTTTTGGTCAAAGAACTCTGGCATACTTTCCATACATAAAACCAGGCTTCTGCTTTAAAAAAAAAATCCAAAGGCTATTTCCCATTGTTGCCATTTTTTTGCTCTCTGTGTGCACATTGGTGTAACATGCCCTAAATGCAGAGAAGCCATAAACTAGGTCATTTCCGTGGGCAGGGAAATTCTCTGAAACAAAAGCAGCAAAAATGGATCATTTTCCTGCTAAAAAGCATACGTTTCCTCCCCCAGCACACACGCAGCTTGATATAATAAAACCAAGTCTGACAAAAATCTTACACTCGTGCAGTTTAAAAGCAGGATTTGTAATCATGCTAATTTAAGCAGAAATCCGAAATCGGTTTCCCTGTAAGAATACCATCCACTGCTTCATTTTCCTTAGGACGACGCTGACCTCTGTAAGGAACGGAGTGGCGTGTTTTTATTTTTTTTCCCCTTCCCTCTGGATGGTTTTATTTTTCTTTTCATTTTATAGAATTTAATAAATGGGTGAAGGAACAAATGAGAAAGAAAAATACTCCTGAGCCCCCTGGGGCCTCTGTGGGTGTGTACACAGATATTGCAGCCCTGTCCTTACGTTGAATCGTTTGCTTCACTATTTGACTTTATAATTTGAACTCTGTGCTTATGACCGAATTTAGCTTGTATACGCGTGTGTGTCTGTCACTGAGTTCTAGCAAATGGCAGGCTCAGAGCACCAAATGCCGAGTTACCTATTTCATGTGGTTTCTGCCCGTTTGTGTACCTGTCCGCGCTCTGCTGCTCCTCGGGGATCCGTGCGGGAAGGCACTGCCGTCTTTGTTTCTCCTTCCTCCTTGTTTACCCGGAGCAGGCCTCCCCTGTCTCCACTTGCCCTCTCTCCCGTCTGCAAACGTTCACGGTGTAGATAGTCCCTTTATTATTCCCTCTAAACTTTCTTTGTTCCCATCTCTGTCTTTTATGATTTCTACTGTGTCATCAGAAACTGACGGCCGGAGCCTGCCAATTAGCCTTTGTCAGCGCCAGCCGCGCCTGCCAAGTGGAGGGAGCCGGGCTGGGCGGACGGCCCCTATTCCGTATGCAGCGCCGTGTCCCCACGTAGAGATATGCCACGACTGACAAAGGAGCAGTAGATGGGCTCAGAATAGCTGCTGACAAACTTGTGTGTGTGTGTGTGTGTGTGTGTGTGTGTGTGTGTGTGTGTGTGTGTGTGGTGGCGGGGCTGGGGTGGGCCGGCCAGGGCAGGACAGGGAAAACCAGGTCCTAAACGCCGGAGAGCAAATGTAACTTGCAAGCTGACTTTCAACTCTATACCAACCTGTCCATGGTTCTGCAATGGTTTCCAGCATGGGTACTGCCCACCTGTGTTGGTGAGTGAAAATGGGGGCCGGGGGTAGGAGCACAGAGATAGGAAGGACCCACATTTTTTTGCTTCTAGATTTCATCTGCTCAGCTCTTCCCCATCAAGCACCCGCCTCCCTAATAAATGTTTCTGGTACCATCAGGGTGAGACAAGTGAGGCACTCGCCTTGGGCACAGAATTTAAGGGTGCACCCAAAGCTCAACGATCAAGAAGACTATTAATAGAGTATTAAAAGCACACACAACAAAATTCATGTACAAAAATCCCTGGGGAACAAAATACCAAAATTCTAAATGAAGACGGGATCATTACAACTGGTGTTTTCTTATGCCCCAGGCTCCAAGATGGCTTGGCACGGTGCTATGACTGATCCTGTCTTTAAATTTTTGATATTTTGTTCCTTGTGGAGTTTTGATTCGAATAAGATTGCTTTCATGTATCATTTATGTTGATTACCGAGTGCATTAGCAGCCCTTCAATTCTGTCCCTGGCCCTGGCCCCGAGCATTACTCACATGGACTCACATGGAATTTTGCTGCCGTCTGTGGCCTCCCTCTGACTCTCATGCACTCAGCGGGCCCTGTGGGGGCTGCTGGACCGGCACTGGGTATAACTTCTCACTGGGCAAATCCATCCTGTGGAGGGGAATGCTGAGAAATTGAGACCCCAAGATGCCAAGGTGTGATATATATTATAGCAGACCCCACTATAATACTCTTTGATAAAGGGGCCCAGGCAGTCGCTGGTACCCCCGTGGTGTACAGAGTACTTGTGTCTCAGCATCTTCAGTTTGCACATGCATTTTCTCAGTTCTCCTTCAGACTTGGGAATAAGTGTCTAGGCCAGGAGACAAACCCAAGGACCCCAAACCATGTTCTATTCAGAATTATTCCTTCTACTAGACAACTAAGGCTTTGTACCAGGTCAGCCCCACTGTATGTTCGAATCCTCTTCCACTGCAATGAGTTCTGTTCCAGGATCTGCTCCAGGCGTTGCCACCTGTATCCTGGACAGACTCATCGCCTGCATCATCTTCATCATTCTTGGTTCACATTTATTGAGTGCAAAGCATGCCAATTCCCATTTGATTCTCACAATAGCCCCATATGGTGGGAACAATGATTATCTGCCTTCAGCCAATGAGGAAGACAAGAACCCGAGGCATAAATTCCCTGGCACACTCTTGCTCAAAAGAATCGGGGCTTGGATTTGAACCCATATCTGTCTCATTCTAGATTTTGGGCTCTTAACCACTTCCCAGTCTTGCATTTGCCTTGCAGGCTTCTGTGGAGTCTCAAAAGCCAGGAAGCTTTCGTAGAACTTTATTTGCTCTACTTTGCATGATGAATTTTTTTTATTATTATTCTGCAAATGTAAAGTTATGTCATGAAAGTTTAAAGTAAACTTGAAATGTTTGTTTCAAACTGTGCTTCATCTAATCAGGTAGGGTTGTTGGCTGTAAGCAACAGAAACTAACTCTGGTTAAAACGGACAAAGCCTGGATTTATCAAGAGAATACTGGCCTCCTACAAAATATTAGGAGAGTTAGAGACTCAGTCTTGGGAGCCACATAACAATCTGGTTCCAAGCCCCTCAGCCCTGTCCATTGAACTATTTACCTCCCTGTAGAGGTGTCTTCGTTGAGTACAGGCCCTAAATGAGGTGGGTATAAGGGGGAGGAATTCCATAAGAGGTGACAAATCTCTCCAGTAACCATCTCAAATCGGAATGACAGCCCTTCCTCAAATTACAGAGTCTAATGACTCAGAGAGACTGAATAAATTGCCCAAGATGAACACAACCCTTTGAAAGAAATAACCCCACAATAATTCCCATTATACGGATGAGAAAGTTGAGAACCAGTGAGGTTAAGTAACTTGCCTAAGATTTCAGAGACAGTAAGTGATAAAAGCGGGATATAAATCAGACTCTCTGCCTCCAAAGACCAGGCTTCTAACCATCTGAAAAAACCAGAATTTTCTAAAAACAACAAATCTAAAAATACACCTATAAATTTTAGAAAGTTTAAAAATTCATTTAAATTTGCGTCAAAATACATACCCAAGGCTGAGGGGAACATTGTTTTGCTTTTGACACCAACTTCTTCCTTTAATTTTTACAGTGCTGCTTAAAAACACTCCCTATGAATCTATCACTTGTGAGTTTTCTTTAAAAATGTTCATAACTACATATATTTACAAGCAGTATTACCTTTTGGGATTTGATTTCTAGAAGTTTACCATCTGCTAGGAAAAGGAATTGAGAGCTTTAAAAATGTTGCATAGAACATGCCCATTTCAGTGAATCTGTGAGTTTAGGACAATTATTAGCCGTGGCTTTCTCAACCACCTGGGCATCCCAGGCCTCAGCCACCAGGTGTAGGGATAGAATGCCGATCACTCCCCTGCATGGCAGCCTCCACCTGTGCCATAACACAGCTCCTGCGAACCACCTTCTCTCTCAACCATATCCGAGAGTTTCCATGTGGTCTCCCACGTGTACAAACTATAGGGTCAGTATTCATCCATCCAGCTTCGTTGGTGGGAACAACTTCCATAAAGGGTTTAGATAACAGGATGTGGGATGAACAATAGACTCCATTTTCTCCTCCAGATCCCCTTGTGTCTCTCATCTCTCCTCTCCAACTCCCATCAGGGACCCGAGCAAAACTGGGCCTTCGTATGTTTCTTCCCCTTGACATGTGCAGAGATTCTGTCTTATCTAGGTCTCTTCCAGGAGCAGAACCTGAGATAACAGTTGGTGTGCATGGCGTTTAGTTGGGAGGTGGTACCAGGAAATACAGAGAAAGGGATAAGGAGTGAGACAGGGAAGGAACGTTGCCTCATCAAGACAGTTACCACCATGGGTGACTGGAGTCTATGTTTCCGAGGACACTCTGGAAGCCAGTGTAGAAAGTGCAGTTGTTCCCCTTGAGAAGGGAGGGGGTGGGGGTATTTATCCACCCACACCTGTCCTTCCGTTGAAGGCTGCTTCAGGAGTGTTAATTGCTGGTACTTCTGATCTACCATGCCAATGGCCAACTGGTCTCCGGAGGCCAGAAAAATCCCTCAGGCAAAGAAATGCAGGTGCTGCTGGCATTGGATGTCGGCATCATTCCCTCAGGTGATAAGGACTTGGCCCTGACAGTGATGGGTACAGATACCACCGGGCGGCCCACGCCTCTTCCTTATCGGAGGGAGCTTTGAGTGTTTCTATCCGACAAAGTTGTTGACTCAAAACTCCATATCACCCTTCTTCCTGTTTCAATGACAAAAAAAAAACAACACTGAAAGAAAATGTTAATGCAAATCTATGTTTTGCCAAGAGTAGAGATAGGATTTTTTGGGGGAACTATCTTGGGGCAAATATTTCAAATTAGTAAAAGGGCATTTTCTCATCTATCCCCTCCCTCCCAGCAGTAGATACTGCTGAGATTCACTCATCATGGTTTCTCTATTTTGATGCGACGGTAAGAAGATTAAATCACACAGCTTTGGGAGTTTTGCCCATTTTTTCCTCTTGCTGCTACTATTACTTGTAATTCTATTTACTTTAATTAGAATTTAGTTTTTTATTGAACCTATTTTCTTTCTGTTGTATTTTTATAAGCTGTGTTCAGTAACTCATAGAGCTTTTAATAAACTAGAAATAATATATTTTTTTCCCAGTCAAGATGCTGTGTGCCACCCAGGCTTGGATCTGGTGAGCTAGACTTAATTTTAAAGATCTGGCAAATGGATCATCCCAGCAAATGGGGCTAAATTTTATTCTTTGGAATTATCCCAGTTCTAATATCTAAACACTGAACTTTAAATTTATTTCTTTTTACAATTATATTCATTGTTCTTTCCTTTCTGTACACTAGCTGCTGACTCCACCAACAGCAATAGCAGCTGGTGTCAGATGGTGCGACACTGTTTCTAAGTGTCAGAGCCCCTACCCTGCCTCTTCTGGTTGTATTATCTGGGGCGAGTTGCCTTATCTCTCATCAGTTTCTTCATATATAAAGCACATGGGATAATTAAGCCAGGTCATAGTTCCTTATATTTATTAAACAGACTTAGAGCACATAAAATGCTTAGTCCAATGGCTATAACATTTGAACACTAAGCTTTTATTACAAAACACTGACACATACACACTTTACTGAAAAAAGGAGTGATATTGTTGACTTATGAGTCTGTATGTGCATCAGATCTTGAATTATCAAGTGTCTGATTTATAGGTTGTGTGCGCAGATACGTAACAGGAAGTTGATAAATGAATGTATATACATATAATATCTATGAGTCATATTCTCATCCTTATGCCTGTGGTCTTAATTCTGAGATATCAATTATATCACAGCTTAATGGGCGCACATGGCCGTGTGTCTGAATGACCTTTGGCCTTCTCAATCAATATTGACCTAATTGTCTCCACCTTGGTGTGCGAACGTCTGTGAACCTTCTCAAGGAAATGAAGTCATGGCCAGATGTAGAGAATGCAATGAAGTGGCTGCTCGGAACGGAGTCTCTTTCGCCCTGTGCGCCTTCACCTGCATTGGCCTCTGGCTCACCTTGGCAGGATGGGGAATGGCTCTCCTTCTTTCCTCCCAAGTGGTAGGAGGAAAAAAACCAATAAGAGCAGCTAACAGTTCTGAGAACTCACCGTGTGGGAGCATTTCATTGCAAATTCCCTGGCTCCTCCCAGGAGTCCAAGCCTTTATTCCCGCCCTCCCCAGTTGACAGGTGAGATTGGCACGAGTCAACACCCAATGATGTTGGATAAATACATGGCATGGCCAGGACTGCGGTCCCCATGGTCGGCCAGCTCTAGAGTTTGCTATTGAAAATATAAACTTCCATTTTGAAACAATTTTAGATTTACCAAAACGTTGCAGAGATAGATCACAGGAGCCCACCCCCTCAGCACTGCATTTTACTGTCTCATAAGATCTAAGATTTTACCAAATCATCAACTTGATCACCAGCCCATCTAGCTTCCTAGGTGCAGATCTCACCTTAATTTGAGGCTCTGATTATCTACA
Source organism: Myotis brandtii (assembly GCF_000412655.1). Lineage (NCBI taxonomy): Eukaryota > Metazoa > Chordata > Mammalia > Chiroptera > Vespertilionidae > Myotis > Myotis brandtii. The sequence goes on along the minus strand of NW_005358435.1, from coordinate 1,333,616 downwards.
GTCAAGAGAATATAATGCAAAATTTAGTTTTCACTCAATGATTGTTTTCTATGTGCGTTAGGGTCAGTTAGGCACCAGGGTAACAGTGGTGAGCAAAGCAGTCCTGCTCCTTGTCCTTTGCAGAAATGGATATTGCACACACGCGCACATGCACACGCGCACACACATGTACACACGGTCAGCAGAGTGTACGTTTATAAGAAACAAGCGATAAAGAGCATTCAGGCCTGGAAGCTGACCTGGTCCGTGAGGCGCGGAGAAAGGTGAGCTGGGCAGCAGCGGTTACTCTCAGGAGGTGGTGATTGAGCTGGTCCTTGACGGGCGGGTGGGAACTCAATGTAAAAAGATGGGAGAGGGGGGCGTCCGGGCAGACAGAACATGTACACAGTTTCTGGTGTCTGCCATCAGCTTTCCTTTAATGAGTTTCTGGCTCCGAGAGGTGGGAAAAAACTTCGTTTCTTAGAATGCCTGTGCAGGTCCGTTTACATTCCTCCACCCCCCTTTTAGGTTTCTCTCCCCCTGTGATTTTGAACCTGGCCCACTCACTCCTCCCCAGATTTAACCAGCCGGTACTGAATCGGAGCCCTGGACATGCTCCTGTAACGTCATGCAAGCACTATTTTAATTATTTTCCTAGAGATAGCAATCTGCTCTACTACATTACTCCTTGAGGAATACATTTTGTTTTATATCTCCAAATAACGAGGACATAGCATTTATTGAGCTCTTACTATGCATCAGGCACTTGGCTAAACCTTTCCATGCAATATATGAATTATTCCTCAGGACAAACCTGTGCAATATTCGCTTCCTATCATCCGTTTAGCAAACTTTGGGGTGTGAACACACAATACAATACACAGATGATGTATTATAGAATTGTATACCTGAAACCTGTAATTTTATTAACCAATGTCACTCCAAAAAATTCAATAAAAAGCAAAACAAAACAAACATGTATTGGGCGCCAACCACAGTGTCAGACACTGTTCTAAATCAGAGTCAGCAAACTAGGGCCTAAGGGTAAAGTCTGCCCCTCTGCCTGTTTATGTAAATAAAGTTTTATTGGAACACAGTCATGCTCATTCATTTATATATTGTCTTTCATTCTACAGTGGCATGGTTGAGTAGTTGCAACAGAGACAGTGTGGCCCACAAAGTATAAATATTTACAATCTGGTCTTTCATAGAAAAAGTTTGCCAACCTCTGTTCTAGGTACTAGCGACAGGGTGGTGAAAAAACTAGACAAAAGTCTTTGCCCTCTAGGACCTTACATAGCACTACTTGCTAACATAGCAGCAGAGATAGCTAACTGTTCAACAAAACTGCTCCTGGGCAATAGCTGTAGCGCATTCCCCAGCCTCTCCTGCAGTGAGGTGTGGCCATATGACAAGTATAGCCAATAGAATGTGAGTAGAAGTAATTTGGGTCACTCCCAGGTCTGGCCCATAAAAATCTCCTATATGTGATCTTCCATGGTTCTTCCTCTGGGATGGCGATGACCATCTCTTGAAGACGGAGCAATCTATTATCCTGGCCCTGAATGACAGCATGGAGCCGAGATCTTTCCTCTCCCAACCACAGACACGCCACTCTGGAACCACTCAGTACTGTTGCATCAGCAAGAAATAAGTGTCAATTATGTTTGAGCCTTAAAACATTTTTTTTGTATTGATTTCAGAGAGGAAGGGAGAGGGAGAGAGAGATAGAAACATCAGTGATGAGAGGGAATTACTGATTGGCTTCCTCCAGCACGAGCCACACTGAGGATTGAGCATACAACCTGGGCATGTGCCTTGAATGTAACCGAACCTAGACCTCCTGGTTCATAGGTTGATGCTCAACCACTGAGCCACGCCAACTGGGCTGCTTGAGCCATTTTATATTTTTCAGTCAATTTGTACTATCAGCCAGAATTGCTCTAACTAATGCGGTCCTATTATCCCCTTTTTACAGTTATTGTCCCCATTATAACATGCCTTGACTAAGGTCTGGTCACTTTTATCTAAAGACCTTGGTGATAGGGAGTCAGGGTGTTCCATGATGTCAACTATGACCGAGGTTCCTTCTCTCTTGTGTTTGTGCCATCTCCTGGAATGTTGCCCTTGACACCATCACATCTGCTTATTACTGCCACCTGCAGGAAGAGGTGCACAGTTTGTATTTAACTTCTGTTCACATCCTCTTGGCGGGTGGAGAGTCCCAGGCCACAATAGGCTAAAAAGGAGATGGGGAAACATATTCTCTGGTTGGGTGGCCGTGGGCCCATCTGACATAACTGAATATTTGTTGTTAACAGGACAAAAGGCAGACTGCCTGCTGGAAATGGCTTACTGTCTTTGGTTTACACAGTGATTACTCAGAACTTCGGTGGTTACTCAGAACTTACAGCCAGGAGTAAATTAAGTTACTGTGTTTGTAAGAAGCAACTTACAAATATATCCACTTTATTTTATTAAGGAAAGAAATTATATTTAATTTGAAGGTGTAATATGAGCGGCTTGAAGTTACTGAGAGTGTATTACGAGTTAGAATCTGGGTTAAAGGTTTATATGTATGAACTCATTGATGTCTCACCACTGTAAGTGAAGTGTGCTGTCATTCCCATTTTATGGATGAGGAAACGGAGGCTGAGGGAGGTTAAATGATTTGTGTGAAGCCTAAAAGTTAGGGAGACACAGACTCAGGATTCAACCCTCGATTGCCGGGCTCTAGGTCTGCTCGTTTGACTCCATGCATTCTACTGCTTCATCCATGAAAAGGGGATAAAAATCCCCACCTTAGAAGGAACTGTATGAAATGCCCACCTGGAGGAGGACACACAACAGCTTATTCACTTATTTAAATTTAAAAGTAGAAGTTGACCCAATTTCAGTGTCTGCAGTCGTCTTTCAATGTTTAAAAGCAATTCTAAGAGAGCCTGTAAAATGAGTCAAATGCATCCAGAATCAAGAGTAGAAGTCCCTCTTCACCCGTCTGCTCACAGAACACCATGTCTCTAGAGCAGGGCTTGGCAAACTGTGACCTGTCACCACAAGCCAACTCTAGCTGCCCCTCGCCCTGCCTGCTTTATAAAATAAATGTTGTGGGGACCCGGCCACAACGCCTCTCTTTGCTTCTGTGCTGTAAGGGCAGAGTTGAATAGTTGTGCCAGAGACTGTATGGCCCACAGTATTGGAAATGTTTACTATCTGTCCCTTGACATAAAGTCTGCCAACCTCCACTCTAGCGTGATCAATGTTTACGTATCGTGTCTGTTATTTCAGACTCTTTCTCATGTTTTTGAATATGTCCGAGTGTGTATGTATGCAATTACACAAATACATCTTTATACACAAACACACACGTGTGTGTGTGTGTGTGTGTGTGTATATGTAAACACTCAAAGAAAGTGAAAGATGACTATATATATATATATATACACACACATATATTTTTAGCTAAATGGAGTCATACTATGAATAATGGTGTTCATAATATATCCTGCATATTTCTTCATTGCAGTGCCTGTGGGGCCACTTCGTTATTTTGAGGAAAGCGTATGTTTTGTAGAATGGATGTACAATAATCTATTTGAGCATTTCCCTACTCCATTGATGAGCATAAAGCTTGTTTCCAATTTCTGACAGCCATCATAAATGAGTCATCAGCGTGTCTCTGCAAACCCCATTGTAGCCATCATTCACCCAATCTGTACAATGTTAGGTCTTTGTAGCAGGGAGGGAGGCAAACTCCATTCCCTGCTGGAGTTTCTTACACACGGTAAACAGGACCGAAAATATATTCCGCGTTTCGGATCTTAATTATGCATTATGCACCTAATTAAAATGCACATTGTCAGTAAAAAGGTAAGGACTATATTAGATTGTGGTTGTTGGCATCATGATTAATATACATTCAAGCTTTAAAAAAAAATCTGTTGTTACATTATGGTAGATTTCCCAGAGAGAAACGCGAAGCTTTAAAATGCATTTTGAAAAAGACAGAAGGAGCTGTGAACTCGGTGGGCGAGATCCAGCTTCTCCCAGAGCAGATGATAGTGATACATAATTTAAAAAGGAGCCAGGGCCACACCTTAATCTGCGTGTTGTTCAAAGCAGGCAAGTAGAATCATGCAAATCCCGAGGGTGGAGAAATGCAAGGTATCAAGCTCTCCAGTGAAACCTACATGCCATTGTCTCTTCTGCAAAACCATTGATCCGGGTTTTACCAAACTGTGGCTCAGTTTTAGGTAAGAGCCCCTTCTTGACTTCTTCCCGACGTTCACCGTCCTCGGCACCGTCACGTGTCGCTATGGAAGAGTCTCCTTTTCCTTTTTTTGACCCTAAAATGTTTCTCTTTGTTCTGAGACTTTCTGGGGGCTTGATGTGAATTTTCCACTTTGTTCCGTGCGTTGCCATTTATAAGCTGCGTTTTTCTCACCTTCCCTGCTTCACGCTCAGTTTATTTCCCTGAAAGATCAAGAAAATGACTGTGAAACCTTGGCTCACATTTGGAGGTGGCCTCAATTCTTAGACTT
>NW_005358435.1:1278014-1329015 GCF_000412655.1 Myotis brandtii | reverse complement strand
CTATTGACTGCTTTCTCTTCCTGCTTCCGCTTTCGGTCCTAGTGAGTCTGAGGCCCTTGCCTTTGTGATTACTAGTGTTAACGTCCTTCTTGTATCCTCTTCCTTCGCTCCTTTGTTCTTTGCTTTCGGTACAGCTGCCCGATTGCTTCTCTGGGGTTCTCTTTCTGCCTTGACCAGTTCTGGGGTGCATGTTAAACACAGAGACAGACTGCTGGTTCTCTCTCTCCCCGTCTCTCTTAAGAACCGGACCCCCAAAGGTTACCCTGGCATGTGTCCCTGGGAATATCATGACACATCCCAGCTTTTTTGTGGCTGTGGTCACTTGACCAAATCCTGGCCAATGGGCTGTAAGTAGAAGTGCTCTTGGCCACAATTTGGGAGTGTCTTTGCCCAGAGAGGCCATGGGCTGGGGTGCTTGGCATGAGAGTGGCGCACTTGCACTTGGACATGGAGGCCATGTGTTGACCTTGGTGGACCTAATAACCAGAGCCACAGGGGTAACATGGGCATCTCGGTACAAGCCAGGAGAGAAATGCCAGAGACACCAAAGACCAGAAAATATCTCCAGATGCACAGGAGAGCAGAGCACAGCAGCAGGCCAGCGGAGGGGCAGGAAGGAGCGTGTGCGTGCGTGCGTGTGTGCATGCGTGTGTCCAGAATCCTGAGTTGATGCTGTTTAACCCCAAATGATGGCATTTACCTGGAAATGACTAAATTTTCTGCTATTAGATAGACTGGGGACATGAGAGAAAAAGACATTCAATTGTCATAGAAAAATTAAAAAAAATATTTCTTGCACATGCAAGTTTGGGGTCAGTGAAAATCATAACCACTAGGGGAGTTTGGGCTCACCTAGGCCACTGGGACTCAGCGCTGCGTGCTGAACAGGCAGTGACACCGACAGATTTGTGTTTTCTCCCAAAGTCTTTTTTCTGGGAGGCTGTGGCCATGTGATGGTCACGGATCACTTTCATCCCCGTGGAGCCTCTCAGCTGTCCTACATATGTCACTATATTTTTGCAGAGTCAGATAGTGCTTCCTGAATTATTTTCTATTGTCATCATTTGTGATCTCCACTATAGCCCTGTCTTTATATATTTTCTTCAAAATAGGCTTCCAGTCAATTTTTAGAGAGTGTGCTTCGATGCTCTTGGTCAAATTTAAGAACTGCAACTGGCTCTCTCCCTCAACTGATAAGGAACACTGAGAAAAATAGAGCATGACTTTCATTTGAGAAATTCATTTTTAAAATATGTGACCTTTTCCTCCATCCATCTTTTTTCAATTTGATTTGTTGCTAAAGTGATAGTATAAAGACACCGAAGGACTTTTTAAGATTAGAAAAAGAGCCCCATTAACGATGACCTCATTTAGGATTTTTGGTTGACAGTAACAGGAACTGAATTGAAGTAAGATGAGGTGGACAAAAACATATGGGCTTAAGTCACTGAAAAATTCAGGAAGAGGGCAAGTTTCGGATAAAGCTCGACCTAGAGGAGCCTTTCTTCTTCCTCATTCCGTTTCTCAATGTGTGGCCATTGTTCTTGAGCGGGACCAACCCTTGGGGTGGCAAGATGGTCACGAACAACTCCAGCAACTTCTCCTCTTTCTTAATATTAAAAAAAAATCCCAGCCGTAACTGGTTTGGCTCAGTGGATAGAGCGTTGGCCTATGGACTGAACGGTCCCAAGTTTGATTCTGGTCAAGGGCATGTACCTTGGTTGTGGGCACATCCCCAGTAGGGGGTGTACAGGAGGCAGCTGATCGATGTTTCTCTCTCATCAATGTTTCTAACTCTCTATCCCTCTCCCTTCCTCTCTGTAAAAAATTAATAATAAAAAAAAACACCCAGGACAGTGATTCTCATTGGTCTGCTTAGGCCGAAGCACCTCTCTGAATGAAGTCCCATGGCCAAGGCAATGAAACGACCTATGAGGGCCACAACTGGGGCATGTACCTCATTATGGATTTGGGGGTGAGGTAAGCCCTGGGACCTCATGGATTAAAGATGATGGAAAAGTGGTTCTCTCTCCCCTTGCATCCCTCCCTCCATATCAGAGCATTGTTCCCAGAAGGATAAATACATGCTGATTAGGAAAAAACAACAGAGAGCCACCAAACTCATAATTCCGTTCTCCAAACACTATGAACACTTCTATCCTTCTGCATTCCTTTTTGTCTCTGTTCATAACATTATATCTTTATTTGATTAGAATTATAATACAAAATAGATCAGATGTCAGCAAACTATAGCCCGAGGGCCAAATTTGGCCCACTGCCTGTTGATGTAAATAAAGTTTGATTGGCACACCGCCATAGCCATTCACTCACAGATTGTCTATGGCTGCTTCATGCTACAGCAGACAGTTCAGTAGTTGTGACACAGACCAGATGGTCTGTGAAACCTAAAAATATTTACTATCTGGCTCTTTACAAAAAGTGCTTTTTACTTAATGGCTTCTTGAGAACAATTTCATGTTTTCGGGGTCTTCATAGTTGTTATGATGAATTCTGGCGACGGAATAATTTCGTTGGGTGGGATGAATCTCCTTTACTGGTCTGCCCCCAGGGAGAGAGCAGCACTGAGGGTTTCCTGTAGGGACGCACTCTTTTCATGCATCTGAGCAGCATGTGGAGGCTCCTTTAGGTGCTTGCTCCATGGCCCCCTTAGCTCAACTCTGTTGAAGCCCTTATCAAACTGTCATTATGTTTTCTTTATATAAAACACCTTGAGCGCAGGGACAATGGCTCCTTATGCATCATCTAGCACCGTGGAAGGCAACACTTAGGTATGTTATCTACTACCTCTGAATTCACAACTTCTGCTGGAGTGAATCCGGTCATCCACTGCCTTAGCGAAAGCTTCTGTGGTTCTTCCATTGCCCTTAGGATGAGATAAACAGTCCTCAGCATGATGTGTCACTCTTGCGTGCTCTGGCTCTGACTTTCTTCTACTCTGGCTTCCTGTGCTCCAGCCTCAATGCCTCAATGCCTCAATGCTGCATGCTTCTTCCTGCCTCAGGGCCTTTGCACATGCTGCCCTCTCTGTCTGATCGTCTCCCACTCAGACCTCATTCCATGGAAACTGGCAATGAAATGGGGCTGGGAAATAACACCTATGACACAGCGTGTAGTTGTTCTTCCTGCCTATGCATCACAATCCCCCTCTTTAGCCCCAAACCCTTCACACAAAGGAGTTCACTCACCAAACATTTATGTATTGCCAGGAACTGTTTCAGTCTTGGAATAGTGCAGCCATAAACTAGACAGGTACAACCTTGACTCTGTGGAGCTTATACTCAGTGGAGGCATCAGACAAGGAATCCATCACAGAGTGACAGGCGAAGGTGCAGGAAAAGAGAAGACAATGTGGGAGCAGAGCTGAGGGAACTGCCCACGCCTAGGACCTCGGGCGAGACTCTCAAGATTGTGACACTGCAGATGGCACTAGAAGATGCAGATTTAGCAAGCAAAGGGATGGGGGAGAGTGCTCTAGGTCGAGGCAGTAGGATGTGCGAGCCCCAGAGATGAGAGATCAGGGATGCTGAGAGGAGTTCTGAGTTTGCCAGCCCCCCAGACGCTGGGCTGAGGCCTGGTATTCTTAGATGGGAGGCGAGATGGGTCTGCCTCCAGGTGACCTCAGTACCTCCTTCTTGCCTTCAAGGTCTCATCTAAGAGGCTGGAGTTGTCCATGACCATCTTGCTACCCCAAGGGCTGGGCCTGCTCAAGAATGATGCTTTCCTTTTGCCCTTACTCTCTTCTGTGCTTTTACTACAATCTGATTGTTAGGTTTGAGGACAGGATTGGACTTCCTGCAGACAATGACTTGATCAGGGGTTGGTTAACTTTTTCTGTAAAGGGCCAGAAAGCAAGTATTTTAAGTTTCACAGGCTGTACCAGTTTCTGTCACAACTAAACTCTCCTGTTAGAAAGGAGCTGTGGCCCTAGCCAGTTTGGCTCAGTGATAGAGCATCGGCCTTCGGACTGAAGGGTTCCAGGTTTGATTCCAGTCAAGGGCACATGCCCAGGTTGCTGGCTTGATCCCCAGTAGGGGGTGTGCAGGAGGCAGACAATCAATGATTCGCTCTCATCATTGATGTTTCTATCTCTCTCTTCCTCTTCCTTCCTCTCTGAAATCAATAAAAATATATTTTTAAAAAAGGAGCTGTGGACAGTATGTGGATGATTGAGTGTGGCTGTGTTTCATTAAAAACAGGTGGGGTTGGGGTTTGGCCCAAGGGCCATGGTTTGCTGATCCCTGACTTAGATGATCAGCAATATCTTTATGTAGATCTTGACTTCTTATTAGGGAAAAAGTCTCTTATAGCAGTGTTTTCAAATTGAGCTCTGCTCTCCCCTGGAATTTCAATGGAGTTGCATGAGAGTCTGGGAGGTGATGGACGGATGAGGTCCAGAGAGAGGGGGCCACTACCCCTAGGCAGTCAGTATGTTCATGAACCTGGCATTGTGACACCATCTTTGGAATCAGACCTTCCTTGTATATGCACGAATATAGAGTCTATGTGTGGTGGTAAAGACAGGGTGATTTTTACTTCTCCCCACAGAAAAATCGAGTTTTTGTGAATAAGCATTTATTATTCTTAAAAAGTCCCAAAGGAGTTGTCTCCTACTTTGAAGAAGCAGGAAGATCAGAATTTATTTAGTTGGGCTGTGACTTCTTTGTTTCAAGAGAAAAGGATGGCTCTTGAAATGATTCAATTTACTTTTACTAGTGACAAGGCTTTGGGTGAAGGTCAAATTCTTGTTTTCTTTTCCCATGAAATATGTTATTTGAATGGCCTTCTTAGTGAAGCCCTCATGATGTTGTGTCCAGTAGCGCCTCTTCCCCACTCGTGCTGGGATTAGGGGCACTATTCCTCTCTTCTCTCTGGCTGTCTCCCCTCATCCCTCCAGTCTCTGATTCATGGACTCTACCCTGACTCCACATTGCAGATCTGTGCACCCTCTCATTGTCCTTTCCCGTTTGTCTTTAGAGCACCTACCGCTGTGTCCCAGCTGGAGCCCTAGACGGGTGCTGGTTCCTGCCCACCTCCCGCACCGGAGGGCAGGCACTGCGTTGGCAGGGACCACACCTGTTTGGTTCACCACGCCCTGCTGATCGTGGACACGAGACACTGCTCTGCAAGAATTTCTCCGATTAAACTGGTAATTGTGTCATTTCACTGGTTGGGATTGCAGAGGGATGTGAGTGGCACAGATGACTTCAGGAACAGTTTCACAGAGATGTCAGTGAGGGACAACTTCTGTCACCAGCAGCACACTATTGATAAATAGTGACTCAGAATGTAAGACTTTTACGCTTTATTGTAGAAGATGCTATTGAGCTATTGAAATCCCTCCTCATGTCATCTCTTCCCCCCACCCCATACATACACAATGTTTCCATACATGTCACTGGTTTATCACTCAAAGCCGGGTTGTCTGCCTCAGGGCTTTCTCTGGACCGGGCACCAGATGCCCACAGGGGTTACCTGCTCATAAACACACTCTGGATTGATTTCCTTTCCTCCCTCTCTAACTTCTCACTCCCTACTGGTGCTTCCTGGGATCCCCTTCCATGTGAATTACTCCCACCGATGCTTGCCTCAGGCTCTGCTTCTAGAGGAACCCAGGAGAAAGAATTCACTGAAAGGAAGCCTGGAGGTGGACAGGGCTAGGGCTGCTAGCTCAGCAGCTCTCAAGGTCATCCAGCACCCAGACTCTTCCATCCTCCCCCTCTTCCTTCCAAGCAGGTGGCCCTTCATCTGTGGGCTTGTCCCATCATGACGCCAGGTGGCTGCTGCAGCTTCAGAGACTGCGTGCTCCCCTGGGCATCCCACGTTGGCTGCGCTGGGGTTGGGGCAAAGGTGGAGATGCAGCAGGCGAAGAGGGTCTTTCCTGCTTCTCTCCTCGGAACAAGGATAACACACCCTTAGGTCTCTCTGGCCAGAATTGGGTCACGTGACCAGCACTTGCTGGAAGGGAGGCTGGGAAGGTGACTCTCTGGTCTTTCAGTCTCTGACCTGGGACGGGGTCAGGGCACTGGGAACAGACAAGTGTAGCCACAGCATTCACCAGAGCAGGGGGCATGTCCCTCCTTTAAGATAGGCTTGCAGCCATGGGTGATGAGATCACTAATCTATTTGTTAAAAAAGGGGTCACCAAACCAAATGTGCCTCCAGAAAGGAATCTTCATCAGTTCATGGATGAAAAGTTTAAATTTTACAGGAGAAGTTTGAAATCTCTGTAAACGACGGAGATGAAAAGGTCTGCATTTAAATCTGTTTCCTCAACAGATGGCTTCCAGAGTGAGCCGAGAGCGGAACGCACTTTCTGGGCGCAGCCACTCTCCATAAAGCTGGCCGTGCGGGGTATGACATCAGCAGAGCCCCGAGTGAATTACGGCGCATCCTTGTATTCGCCGCGGCGCCATCTATTATGCCCTGTGTGTAATGTTGATTAGGAAGGTGTCTTTGATAGCTCAGTGGAGGAAAAAGGGCTCATGCTAGAGGGCTGAATTACAATCATGGTTAAAGACAAAGGTACATAAAGAGAGGGCTGGACATTAACAGCCTTTTGCATTCTTGTGTCTGTGTGGGAGAAGGAAGAATAAGGTTAGATGGAGTCATTAAAAAAGGACACGCTCCACATTTATGAACAAAGACTTTCCTATTTCCTCCCCTGACTCGAATAATTCCACATCTCCCCTTAATAAAGTCCTGCCACTTACCCAATGCTGGGTGCTGCAGACACACATTTAACCAGTTATTTTCGAGTCTTGAGAAAGAAAGAGCTATCCATCATTCTTGGCCTTGGAAAGTGAAGGTCATAGGTCAGAGTTCATTACAACACCACTAAAAGGATGGTCAAAATCTATTTTCTCCACTGGAATTTTACTGGGCTAGATATTGCTCGAAACAGCCACTGGTTGTAGCTGGGACATTTTGTGGGTAATAAAATCCTCCTAGAAATGGTACTTGTGTCAACATTATGTGACCTGGAAGAGTTTAAGAGATTTAAATAATTGATGTAAAGACAATAAACTACACGCAGTGCTTCTCAAACTTTGGGGTATACCAGATGCTCAGACATTTTATAAACTTGCTGAGTCAGAGTCTTAGAGGGTGGGGCAGGGATACGAGTAGTTTCAACAAGCTCCTAGGGAATCCTACTGAGTCACCCCAAAGTGCCCTATTCCTGCCACGGAGCTTCTTTGAAAAGCACTAATAATATCCTAGACCAGTGGTCGGCAAACTGTGGCTCGGCAATCCGCAGCTCGCGAGCCACATGCGGCTCTTTGGCCCCTTGAGTGTGTCTCTTCCACAAAATACCGACTTCTGCGCATGGGCCACGAAGTTTCAATCGCACTGTACGTGCGCGCCTGCACGTGGTATTTTGTGGAAGAGCCACACTCAAGGGGCCAAAGAGCCGCATGTGGCTCACGAGCCGCGGTTTGCCGACCACGGTCCTAGACGCACTTGCCCGTGGCTGTGCTGGGCCTTAGGGGCTAGAACTGCCCAATACAATAGCCACCAGCCACATGAGGCCATTTTAATATCATTTTATAGTAAGTTAAAGAAAATAAAAAAATTTAGTTCCTCAGTTACTCTAGCCCCATTTCAAGTGTTCAATACCCACAAGTGGCTAGTAGCTACCGTATTAGCAAAGATACGGAACACCATCAGCGCAGGAAACTCTATTGCCCAGCACTGGCTCAGACAATAACAAAAGAGACACCATGTCTGCCCTCATGGAGAACACAGGTCAGCTCCCCACCTCCCAATCCACAGTGACAATTTCTTGTTTATGAAGGAAATGAAGGGCTGTGATCAGGATTGAAAAAAAAAATGCAGGGCTCATAACCTTGTTAAGAAAATGAAGAATTTCAAATCTCTACAGCAGAGCGTTAAACCACGTATGGGGCCCTTTTGAGCAGAATTTGCACACCCAACCTGGCGGCAGTAGACTAAAACCACAGTTTAGTCTACTAAACTGGATGTTCCTACTAGAAAGTGGCAACTGGAGGCGGAAAAGAGGAGAGAGAGCGAGAAGTGCACAGCACACAGGAGAAGGTTTGGGCACAGGGACCAGCCTGCACAGGGGACCCGAAGTGGGAGAAAGGACGGCACATGCCAGACCCTGAAAGCATTCGGGAAGGTTGGAGGACAGCAGCGGTGAAAGCTGAAAAGCGGGCCACGGTTGTGTCCTTGCAGCTGGTGGGTGTGCAGTCAACCCCACACCCCACTCTAACCCCCCTTGCGTGGTTCTGCTCAACGCCCCATCTTCTGCTTTCCTTTGTGAGGTGGCCGGCATCCCTAAGTACGACAGAACCCTTTGGACACAGAGGGAAATTCCATTTTTTATTTTTGAGGTGAGAGGAGAGAGGCACAGGAAATTATTTGCTTTGATTCACAATCTGGTGGGTTAGCAGGCGAAGGAAATCGATGGGGACGCGCTGGGTTCCTCCGGGATGGAGGGCTGAGCGGAACATTCGTGACTCTTCCATGTGTCAGGGAGAAGCGTTTGCCTTGCCCGTGCTGCTTCCCGGAAAGGTGTTTCGTCAACAGAAATGCTGGTTCTCTGGCTCCCGAGGCTATATTTAGAAGTGACATTTGCATTTCCACAGATCAACAGTTCCTTCTGGATTTCGCTCCCAGAGCTCTGCTGCGGCAGTGAACATGCTGCCCTGCCTCCCCCCACCCCACCTCTCTTTCTTGGCTGTTGGGAATTAGTAACATTAGGAGGCATCTGTAATTTGGATATGATAAATTTGCATTTTTAAAGAGGTCACAATGAACCAGTAGCTTATCTTTCAAAAGGGCTTCGGGGAAAATTTATCGTACGCTGTATTTTCTGTCACATTCATTAAAAAATACCTGTATAACCCTGGCCAGTGTTGTTCAGTGATTAAAGCATTGGCCTACTCACTGAAGGGTCACAGGTTCAATTCCTGGTCAAGGTCATGTACCTGGGATGCAGGTTCCATCCTGGTCCTGGTTTGGGAGGCAAGCAATCCATGTTTCTCTCTCTCTCTCTCTCTCTCTCTCTCTCTCTCTCTCCTTTACTTCCACCCTTAAAAAAAAAAAAGATCAATGGAAAAAATCTCCAGTGAGGATTAACACACAAAAATACCTTTATAGAATATGCTAAAGCATCCCCTGACCCCCAAAATCCTTCCAAAATTTTTCTGGCTAATTTTGATTCTGAGTTTCTGAGACCATAGGTGGCTTAATTGATAGTTCAAATTCAGAGAGGAACTGCTTTTATTCATCAGTAAAACATTATTTCATTGAGGCTTTATGTCTGTGGTGTATGTGTGTGTGTGTGCATATTATTTTGTGTCCAGTAGAGTTGAAATATTCTAAGTATTACTTTAAAAAATACATATTTTATTGAATTCAAGAAGGAAGGGAGAGGGAGAGATTGAAACATCAATGATGAGAGAGAATCATTGATCGGCTGCCTCCTGCATGCTCGCTATTGGGGATCGAGCCTGCAACCTGGGCATGTGCCCTGACCCGGAATCGAACTGTGACCTCCTGGTTCATAGGTCCATGCTCAACCACTGAGCCACATCGGCCCGGCCTAAGTACTACTTTTTGACATATTTCCATTTGGGCAAAATAGTTCTCACAGCTATTGATAATGAAGGAAAGGATCAAATATCTTACTTCCTTGTCAAAGGGTGGAAAAATGGAAATAGTAAAGATAGCCACTGGTACCCATTAATCTATGGGATTATTGATCTACCTGTGGTAGTAACATTCTACAGCCTTCTGGAACCTGATCAAGGGACCCCATAAAATTGTGAGCATGTGTTACCATCAGAGGGCAGTATGCACTCTCTCCAAGAGCCCATAAAAATTATATGTTTTCCTGCCATAGCTAAAAGGATTTGTCTGGCAAAGGGCAAACCCATTAGGCATAAACATTCAGCATTTTTTTTTTTTTTTGCTGTTGCCTGTCATAATGGAGACAATGATTTGAAAGTTCTGATTAAACTGGCAAGATTTCCTATCTAATGTATGTCTTCAAGCCTGTACTTTTCAACGATATTTCGTTTAATTTCCAACTGTACTAAGAGGCCTGGATTAGGCGTGGGGTAACTTTTCCAGGACTTTGGTAGGGAAAGCTCACCTTAATCTCAGCGTGGAAGCTCTCATTGGAATATAGATGGTCGTTAAGTAATAGGCAAGTCTTTATCTAAACAACATCCAAAGTTTAAAAAAAATAACTTTTTAAAAAGAAAAGAAAAGAAAAGAAAAGATGTTATGACTAGGTCCAAAATGTGCTGGAAAGTTCCCACTCACCAAAACCGAATGTGAACATAAAGATTTAGTGAATTCCTTCCGCCGTCCTGGTCTTTCTGAAACGCATAAAAAAGAAATCTCTGTGTAGGTGGGCAGGTAGGAAACAAAGGCCAGAGAACACATTGTGCAGACTGAACATTTGCATTTAAAATATGGTTTACTGTGACTCGGTAGAATCTCAGAATCTGATTCATCTGTGCGCATAGAGTCCTGGTGTGGGAGCGTGGACCTGGAATTGGCAAAATTACGATTGTGTCAGCGCCTGGTTCAGGGGCGCGATCGCAAAGGCAGGGCGAGTGGACTCGTCTTTCAAAAATTCAGCAAATAAATTCTTGGCGTTACAGCTGCGGGGCGGGCCCAGTTGCATCTGGCAGCCTTGCTTTTCTGCTGACTGCGACAGATTGCGCGCTTCTGCCGGAATTTCTCTAGGGGGCAGTAAGGATTCGAGGCTCTTTCCGTGTTTTTCTGAGATGACGGATGTCAGGGCGCAGCTGCCGCGGTCAGGGGGTGCACACAGTTCCTGGGCTGGGGAGAGCTGGCGAGCTCTCCAGAAGGAGGCCGCAGCCGCTGCTTCCTGTTATGCGACAATTCCTGTCTTTTCAAAAGGAAATGTCTGGGTTTATTAACGGAGAATAGCTCCAGACACAACGTCTATGTATTCATGGTGATGAAGGATTGAAAGGTTCAATGGCTATTGGGACGGTGCCTTGGATGGGGGATGAAGCCAGGAATAGTGAATCCATACAGAACGGCTGGGACAATTTTGCACTCAGGGGACATTTAGAGACATGTTTGGTTGCCGAACCTGGTGGGTGCTACCGGCATCAAGTGGGCGCAAGCCCAGGATGCTGCTGAAGACCCTGCAAGGCACAGGGTGGCCCCACAACGAAGAGCTATGCAGCCCTAAATGTCCCTGGAGCAGAAGTTGAGAAGCCCTGACATAAACAATGGGGGGCCAGGCAGGGGACATGACAATGGATTGCAGGAAGTTAGAGCGAATCTAGTTTTTATTTTCAGTGTTAGATTCTGAAGATGAAAGCCAGGAAGTCTGTGACAGTGAGGAGTGTGTGTGTGTGTGTGTGTGTGTGTGTGTGTGTGTGTGTGTTTTCTAGTAAAAGCATTAAGTTCTGAGAACCAGGCGAATTGGAGCATACGTGGAAGGAGGAGGTAGCAAAGTGGATTTGCAGAGAGGCGGGAGCAGGCCCAGGGGTGAGCTGCTGGGAATGTGGGGCTGGTCTCTGCTGCAGTTCCCCGGATGCAGGCCCTCCAGATGCTCCTGGTGTTTTTAAGGGCAGGTTCAGCATAGAAACACTGTTTCGGGAAGAAACGCTCACGTGGGAAGAGGTCCTCCAACTGGGAGCTCCTGCCAATGGCAGACGTCAGCTGGTTGTCTATGAACGCAGCGGCAATCTTGTCTCCAGGGGAGCATTTGACGGTGTCTGGGGACGTTTTGGGTTGGTACCAGTTGGGGTAATGTCACTGGCATCTATGCACAGGGAAGACCCCTCCCCTCCGGTTGCACAGTCACCAGGCCCGCCATCTCACCGTGCCAGGGGTGAAGCCGCCCCGTGGTTCCTGGCTTTGCATAGCACATCACGATACCGTTTCCTCCCCTCCTGCCCCAGAACCCAAAGTGTTCACACAATGACAACTTCCCATCCTCAGACATTCCACAGGTGGCCTGCTTGTGGGAGCGGAGAGTGGGAACTGCATCCAGTGTGTGTGTCCGGTGCAGTTAGGTGTTGCCAGGCATTTAAAGAGACAGCTCTGTGCCCAGAGGTAGGCACTTAGGTAGACAGAGCAGGTTGGTAGGCCCTGGTCTTGGAAAGTCAGTTAATTTTTAGAAGATCCAGGCACGGGGCCAGTCTTTGCAAGAATGAGGAGGTGTCACAGCTTGAGCGAAATATCCAGGGAAGGGTGGACGTGATGACCGGTCAGGAGACAGGTGGGAGGATAAAGGCAACCGGAGGCAGAGGTGGAAGCGGGCAGACAGGAGTTAGACTGAAGGCGCTTGAATCCCAGCTCCACTATTTACTAGCTGTGTGGTGTTGGGGAAAGCATTTCACTTCTCTTAATGGTGGTTTCTGCATCTGTAAAATACAGCTAATGATACTCTCTAATTTTAATTAAATTAGGGCTTTAAATGTAATAGTATATTAAGGAGCTTTTCATAGTGCCTGGTATCTAGTATTTAGTAAATGCTGCTCTTTTGTTATCATCTTCACTGTCACCATCATTATTTTCTTTCTTTTTTAAAAAAAATTGATTTTAAAGAGAGAAAGGGAGAGGGAGAGAAAGAGAAAAACATCGATGTGAGAGAGAAACATCAACCAGTTGCCTCCTGTATGTGCCCTGGCCGGGGATTGAACCTGCAACCTGAGTATGTGCCCTGACTGGGAATCGAACCAGCAACTTTTTGGTGCATGGGACGATGGTCAACCAACTGAGCCACACTGGCCAGAGCACCATCATTATTTTCAATGTTCTGGAATCTTTATTTGTGCCAAACTAAGCTTTTATGTGTCCAAAGGCATTGCTTATACCCCCACCTTTTTTTAATTTGAGAAACTAGAATTTTTTTTTTTTTTTTTAGAAACTAAAATTTTAATTGTATGGGGGTTTTTTTTTTGGTGTCTTTCATATAGCTTTTCTCGTATTCAGAAGTTTAGTCTGCATAATGGAAGAAAGGGATATATTTCTTTTTTTTGCTGTTAGGGTTAAAATGACCAGGATTTAAACAAATAACGTTGCAAGGTGAAAAAAATTTTCCTGACAAGTAGCACTAGAATTTCCCTAAGAAATGAAATTCTCTTAGTCTGGGGAAATAATTTCAGATGTCTTTGGGCAGAAGTTGAAATTTAAAATCTTATTTGTTGAGAAATGAGGTTCAGAAAAAGGAAAAACGTTTTCCGCATGAGACAGAGAAGAATTTGCTAGTTTGACTTGGGAAGGGCGTGTGGGCAGGTGAGAGAAAAAGGCAGGAGAGTGAAGGGGAAGCCGTGTTAGGGATAGACACGTGGTCCAGGTGGTCAATCAGAGGAGAGCATCTTTCGGCTCCAAAGAACAGTTCTCGGGGGAATGTGCAGAGCTCGTCAGCCCGAATCCCAGGACATTCACGGGAGCAAATGGGCCATGATGTCCTCTCTCTGCTGGGCATGAGCAGTAAGGATGTCAGTTTGGGGTTGCCAGCAGCCATTCTGTCACCAGGAGGCACCAGCTTGAATGAGAATGGAGCTAACTCAGAGAAGCAGAACCAAGAGCAGCAGAAAGACTAAGTCCCTCTCCCCGCAAGTTCAGCTGTTATGTTTCTTTTGTGCTTTGATCAGTTTGAGTCGATGTTTCTGTCACTTGAAATCAAAGGAGTGCACGGTACATGCCGATGCAGGGGGCTCCCAGCCAATAGATGACAGAGGTGAGAACAGCGCAGGTCTGACTCTGAAGTCTGGGCCCATCTTGCTTCAGGGCAATTACTCTATCACACGAGGAGATAAAGAGCCTTTAAATTCACGTTTGTCATCTGTAAAATGGGAAGGTTGGGAGTAAATCAACCTGAGGTAGTCAGACTCTCAGGCTACGTGAAGATTAAAAATGAGAAAGACAAGGCAATTTTAATTTTTCAAAGTCCTGAATTGAAACCTGAGATTTATATAGCACAGGTACTCGTAAATTAATTGAGATATCACATTTATTCACTTTTTGCTTTGGATTTATAACTCATTGAGGAAAGAACAGTTAGCTACCACCCATCATGAGATCCAATGTGCAATGCTACTAATTTTTAAAAGTGGAAATATAAATAATTGTTTTAGAAATGCATCTTTTTTTTTAAAAAAAATTCTCACCCAAGGATATTTTTCCATTGATTTTTAGAGAGAGTGGAAGAGAGAGGGAAAGATAGAGAGAAACACTGATGTGAGAGAAACACATCAATTGGTTGCCTCCTGCACGTGCCCTGACCAGGGCCTGGGCTGGGGAGGAGCCTGCAACCGAGGTATGTGCTCTTGACTGGAATCAAACCCAGGACCCATAGGTTTGCAGGTCAACGCTCTATCCAGTGAACCAAACCAGCTAGGGCTAGAAATGCATCTTAATAGATACAAGCTTTTGAGAAAAATAGGGTCATTTAAAAAATGAGCTAATCAGGTGGAACGTTGGGAAACTGGTGGGTCTTTTAGGTGTAAACACAGATAATAGAACATTTTCAGTCATACCATCTGTCCAAGGTTTAAAATCAGATGTACCTGTCCCAGACTACACTAAGTTGGCATTCTTTGCCTTTAATTCCATGCAAAAATAATCCATTGAAATACTCTTCTGACAAAGTTTCTCAACAAATCATTGTGCAACTTTATTCATTTTTTTAGCAAAAGTTTGTTGTATGAGTCCTCTGTGTCAGGCTCTGTTCTAGGTGCTGGGAATGAACACAACAGAAAAGCAAAGGGAAATATCTCTACCTGGGGGACAGATAATAATAAAACAAGCAAGTAAAATATATAGTATGTGGGATGGTGATACATGCTCTGAAGAAAATAAAGTAGGAGAGGGAGCTCTGGGTAGGATGCCACTTCAATTTGGGTGGCCTCAGTGATTAGAAGGACTTTTAAGCAGAGATAAGGAAGGTGAGAGAGGGATCATGCACATTTCCGAAGGAAAAGTGTTGTATGCAGAGGAAATGGCAGGTGCAAAGGTCCTGAGGCAGCATGCATCCGGCATGTTGAAGAAATACCCAGGAGGCCAGTGTGCCTGGAATGAGGTGAGAGAGGAGCTCTGTCGAAGGCACAGATGATAGAGAGTCTCAAAGGGTGGATGAGAAGGGGAGACCACCCGGACCCCAGAGGGCAAGGGGTCCCCCACCTCAACACTGTCGATATTGGGGGCTAGGTCAGTCTTTGTTGTGAGTGCCATCCTGTGCAGTGGAAGATGTTGAGCAGCACCCCTGGCCTCTACCCACTAAATGCCAGTAGCTCCACTTTTCCTGACCCCAAGTGATGACAACCAGGATGTCTCCAGGCACTGCCAAATGTCTTGTGGGAGCAGAGTCACCCCAGTTGAGGACTTTGGCCATTACCCTGAGTGAAACCAGAGGTCCCCGAAAGTTCTGAGTAGAGGGGTGACATGATCTGAGGTGAGTTAGAACCCTCACTTTGACTACAGTCTCTTGTCTAAACCCCCAAAGGAAATTTAAGTTTTCTATTATTTAACATTTTTAGCTCTTTGGTTTTCCTGTTCATGGAGACAGTGAGGTGTTCTGTAATAACACTAACAATAGAAATATAATGCAAGTCACAAATGTAATTTAAAATGGTCTAGCAGCCATATTCAGAGGTAAAAAGAAAAACGGAAATTAACTTAAATAATATATTTATTTAACCTAACATGTCCAAAATATAATATCAACATGTAATCAATATCAAAAGTTACTAATGCAATGTCATTCGTGGATCTCAGTGGTGATGGCAGGAAGTGTGCATTCCTGGGGCTTTTCAAAGTGCAGGTGCTTTCTCATCTCTCCCAAACTCCCCACACCCCCAGCCAAGGGCCTTGGGGGGTGGCTACTGGGCACATGTGACTGGTATGTAGAATGAAAGATGGCTGAGGGCATCAGAGGTCATTAAAATGCCCCTTGGTCCAGCGCTTGACACGTGGTAAGCAACTTAGGTAGCATTTGGGCTTCTTCTGTTCAACCCAGTCACCGGCCTTAAAGGCCAGCACCAAACCCCAACCTAGAGGGTCCCGACGGCTGGACGGAGACAAAGTGCCAATGCAGGGGTGGGCGCCCACCCCAGGATAGGGGAGGACCCACCCCCAGTAGAGAAAAAAGTTACTAATGAGATACTATACATGTTTTGGGTCCTAAGCTGTCAAAACCCAATGTGTTTTCAGTCTATACTTGTGGCGCTTCTCAGTTCAGATTTGTCCCATGTCCAGTCCTTACGCACAATGCTGGGTAGTGGCTACACTATTGGACAGCACAGGACTGTAGAGTCTGAGCTCAGGACAGGAGATGGATAGAGCCCTAGTGACTCAGAAGCAGGCGTTCAGTAGCATCTAAAGACCTGGTTTTGGCCAACCTTCATTTTCGCCTGCCAAAGTCTGGGGGCAAACCATCCCTGTCCAAATGTACTGGCACTCAGGGAAGACCAGCCTTCCTGCGGGCATAACGCAGCGCCATAAATGAGAGCAAGTGCTTTTAGAAATGATGACGTGACGTCATGCTCTGACGTAATGTAATGTGACAGGTTGTGATTTTTATTTTGGTAAGGTTTCCTCAAATGTAAAACAGGAAGTGAATTTGAGGTTCCTACTGCCCAGGACCTCGGAATCCGGGCCAGGCTTCAGCTGGCCACAGTAGTGATCCACTGCTCATATGCGGGGCAGCTGTTTCCAGAGGAGTCCTTAGTCCTGTTTGATGTGGCTCTTGTGTGGCCCACTTGGATTCCAGGCGCATTCCAAGACTCTCCCAGGATTGAAGAGGGAATTGAAGAAAGAGGTCTTTGCAACCCAATCCACTCCGCAGGGTTAAATGGTTTTGGAACTGGAGTCCCCACTGATTCATGGGGCATGACTAGCAAATACATTTCATCTCAAATGGAAACGGAGATTGGTTTTTAATGATTGTCTGGGGTCCCGTGTTAAGAAAACTTCCGAGGAGGCCTCTGACTCATAGGAGAGAGTACCTTATTTAACCAGCGATGTTGGCCATGGACATGGGCAAGGGCAGTTACAGTTTATATGCTATGTATTTGGCCTTCCTGACCTAAGGGGGCTATTTCTTGCGTCTGGGATGAGCACATAACAGGAGTTTCTTTTTCTTGGGTAGAAACAGTGCCCAAGGAGGGGCGAGGGTCCTACAGGTAAGTTAGACTGAGGGGCCAGCTCACCTGGAGCAGCTCAGTTGGCTGGAAAGGTAGACCCGTGGCCGATGCCTTGCTGAGCTTGTTGTGTGGGACACAATGCCCACTGCTAAGTCCGGGTGTTGGGAGGAGCACAAGTCTGGAAGCTGGGAGGATTGAGAAAAGAAGGAATGTGTTATATCAAATAATTGGAATAAGCAATTTTGGGTAAGGAGAGCTTACAGGGCAATGGGTTTCATCTTGTGGCAATCCACATGGCTTAGTAGCATCTGCCTGGAGGGATGCTGAGGTTGTGCCAGGGTTTAGGCAGAAAGCAGGCATCATTGATTGATAATGTCTGCCATGAGTTTAGGCATTATGCAAGTCAGCACACATGCTACATATTTACCACCTCTGATTTACAGGCGTGCTTGTGCTGGGGTTCAGAGCCGTGATGGATTGCTAATGTCTGTTATGGGCGTAGGAGTCATGCAAGACAGCACACATGTCATCTATCGGCAAACTCTGATTTAGAAGCATGGCATAGTGATGGCATACGTGCATTTTGTGGTTTTCTTTGACAGTGGCATGCTTTGTTTTCTCTTTACATTTACATTATTTGTACAGTGAACAGATGCTCATTAGTTGTCTAGGTCTGTGCCTTGGTTAAACCAGACTCATCTATGCTAATAAAAGGGTAATATGCTAATTAGACCAGATGTCTTCCAGACATCTTTCCTGACAAAGCTGGGGGCGTGACTGGCCTGCAAACCATCCCAGGCCCCTTGCCCAGGCCGGCCCCACCTCCCACCAGGGACCCCCCCCCCAATCTGGGCCCCGTTTAGGGCAGGCCAGCTGGCCCCCACCCATGCATCAGGCCTCTATCCTATATAATAAAAGGGTAATATGCAAATTGACCCTAATGGCAGAACAACCGCTAGACCAGTCACCATGAGGCACACTGACCACCTCTTGGTCCCTTTCCCCGGCCGACAGGCTCTGATTGCCTGATGGCCACCTGCTGTGGGGGTGGGGCCGGTGAGTGGGCAGGAACAGCCAACCTCTCGGTCCCTTCCCCTGGCCATCAGGCACCGATCACCCAATGGCAAATGGGAAACTGGGGGTGGGTGCCAGCGGGGGCTGGGGCCAGCTACAGGAAGCTGGGAAAGCTGGCCCTGATCGCAGGCCAGGCCTAGGGACCGTACCAGTGCACGAATTTCGTGCACCAGGCCTCTAGTTCAGTAATAATAAAAAAGTCTCCAAACACAGGGTAGACAGTGGTAAGTGCTACTGAGTAGGTGGAGGAAAGGGGCACTGGAGTTCAAGAATGGCTTCATGAAGGAGGTGGCATTTGAACAGCGAATTGGAGATGGGGTAGATTTTCAGCATGTGGAGGTGAGGGAAAAAGCAAGAGGTGGGGGAAGGAATCATGAGTGTATGTGGGAAACAGCGAGTAGGTGAATTTTGCATAGAAAGAACAGTGAGAGAGAAGACTGAAGTTGAATGGGGTACATTCTGGTGGATCCAAGCTGTGGAACTGGGACTTACAAACTGTCCACATGGAGTGACATGGAATATTCAGTGGCTTCTAGAGTGTTGTTGAAGAGACCAGGTAGGTGCCTCTACTACCTGGCAGTCCACCATCAGAGCTTAAGTCCTCAGAGCCTAAAAAAACAGATTTTCAAGAGTCTGAAAATGCGACAGGATAAAAATAGCACTAATTATGGAGTGTTTCTCATCCTTTGCACATTCCTCGCTTGCTAAGGAAGACTCTGGCTCGCTCACTTCCATCTCTTCTCCTTCTCTGTCCTTCACAGGGCATCTTGTGTCACTTGGATCTGTTGGTAGAGAATGAAGAGGGAAAAGTGGAGAACTGAGCTGGAAGAACATTTCAGAGCACTTCGAGGTGAGAAGCTGGGCTGTGCGAGGCTGAGTGAGGGACAGGAAAAACATTTGAAGGGTTATTTCTTGCAGTCAAGAATATAGGTAAAGGCCTGGTGTCATTCTGAAATCACTGTTACTTGTGTACAGCATGTTCATTCAACTGTGACACAGATCAGGAGCTGCATAGGATGGTCCTGAGTCCTGACTTCAGGGGAAGGGACCCCTAGTGGAAGCCTTGCTGCTAGAGGTCCCCTTTAGGTTCTCATCAGCTGCTAGGACGTTGCTCATCCTGTACAGGAGTTGGGCTCTAAAGCCATCACTGAAGGGAAAATTCTCCTAAAGTCAAAACCAGCCTCCCACCAAGTCCCCAAACCATAACCTGAAAACGCAGCATCCTCCAGTGAGTTCGGTGAGCCAGGCTTTCTCCCAGGCTTAGTTCAGACCAGAGCTTCTTGGTGGGGCTCCGCTGAGAGAGTTGGCCTGTGTGTTGGGAGCCACATTGTGTGAAAAATCCGCACAGAGTCTGTGCTCAGCAAGGTGAGAGGCTCAGCTGTGCAAGAATGTGGGGAGGAAGGGCAGAGGGAAGTCAGATTTATGCCTCATTCGCACACCTGTTTGGGGCACATACTCACCGAGGGAAATGGGGAACACTCCCCAGCCTGCACGGTTTCCTTCCTTCCCTCCCCTGTCTCCTGGCCTAGTGCACATCCTTGATGGCAGGAGTTTAACGCACATAGGATGTGGCTCTATGGCATGGTGTTACCACAAACACTCCCGATGGCCTTGTAGGACTGTGACAGGGTCGGGGGAGGACAGGAAATCCCCATCGCAGTCTACCCACAGCCCACGCCCCACTCCCTTCGCACAAGGAAGAGCACGCAGGATGATTTTGGCGGTTGGGAGGAAAGTTAAGTCGAGTTTAGATGTAGTCTTTACTTCTGGTGCTGGTTCCTAGATTCTAAATAAATCCCGCCCTGGGACGCAGACAGCGGGACAGGCCAGAGGGGTCACGTGTGCACCCTTCCTCTGGAAGCCAGCTGATATTTTCTCTTCAGCAAGAACAGGTTCCACCTGGGGCCCATTGCATGTGATAATGGCAGCTCCCCTGCCCCCACCCGTGCTCACGTCGAGCCTGGGGATTGGGTCTTCCTGCCCCAGCCCAGGCATGTGACATTCTGGAAATGGCATGAGCTCTGCATGACCAGGGAGGGGGGAGGAAGCCATCTGCCACCCAGAACATCAGGAATGAGCGCATGAAGTGTGCTCCTCACAGCCGAAGCCACGGAGATGGCGGCACCATTGTTTTCCTGCCAAACTTGATGTGCCCAGTTGGGAGGGATCTGGTGAATTTTTCCTACCTGCTGCCTCTTTCTGTTCTCTCATGTCACTCCAGCCTGTCTCTCTGAGTTTTCTGAGTCCCCTTCCCTCTTGCTCTTCCCTCCCGAGCTGCCTTTGTGCGGCTGCCAAAGGAAGGCTCGCACTTTGACGGGAGGAGAGGGCGATTGGTGGTCGTCACCGCTGACAGCTGCTCTGTGAGCGTCTGACAGAGGGGCCATTAGAGCCTGTGACAAGCATCTCCCCGTCAGAGGCTCCCACCATGCGGCTCTTTATCAGGCCGAGTCACAAGGCCCGAGAAGCCCCACATGATGAGCAGCAGGTGTCCTTGGGGTTGGCTTTCCTGGGGGTGGGGAGAGCTGGGGAAATGAGCCCGCTTGACCACACCTGGATGGGCAGAGGGGGCAGAACATTCCTTTTACTAGAGGCTAGGTGCATGAATTCATGCAGGGGCGGGAGGGGGGAGGGACCGCGGGAGGTTGGCCGGTAGGCCCTGATCTAGTTGTGCAGATGTGCCGAGGTAGCGGCAAGCAAAGACCACAGACAGAGCCCGCAAAACGGCCTGAATACCAGCTACACTCTGAGGTGGAAATACAGTTCTACTTCGCTGCCTGCCCTCCAGCGTCTCACTCTCCCCAGGGCGGAGTTGCTGACAGACAGGTCGTCTCTCCTACCTCAGCTTCACATTTTCTCAGGGTTCCGCCCCCAAGCATGATAGGTATCTGACTTTGGCCAATGGTGGCACACCGCTGTAGGAGCACTAGCCAATCAGCTGTTGGGAGCCTGGAAAGGTGTGGGCCGAGCTGGAAGTGGCTGACAGGGGCAGAAGGGCGAGCAGCACAGTGCAGTGGCAGAGGTAGGTGCTTACTTTACGTCTTTGCAGTTAGGCTGCTGCCTTGCCCCTTCTGCCCCCTCCAAGCTGCTACTCTGTCTCGATCAACATCGATCAGCGTTGAGGTCGCTCTCCTCCTACAGGCTTCCTGGACCCAGTTCTCCAGTGCCCGGAGCCTTATTTTTTGTTGGTTGTGAGAGTGCACTGACCACCAGGGGGCAGCTCCTGCGTTGAGCATCTGCCCCCTGGTGATCTGTGAGAGTCATAGTGACCAGTTGTTCTGGTCGTTTGGTTTTAATGGTTGCTTAGGCTTATATATATACAGATTCTTAGAAGTCCTGACTTCTTTAGGTGTCAATAGTTTGTATATTGTTTAGGCTGGGGCCTAGTAAGACTTTCCCTGCAAATTCTGTCAATGGTCTGATTTTCTTGTAGCCTTAGATTTAGGGAACTGTACCCAGTGGCAATATTTAAACTATGAAACCCCAAGCTCCAACCACTCAGAGGTGAAGCCCAGGCGATCCAAACAGATTCAGGGCAGGAGCAGTTGGCCCTGGGTGTCCCAGCCAAATATGACCTTAAACATACTCCACGTGGCTCATGCATTGCGTGTGCCATTTGATCACACAGCCCACTGTCTTAGGGACGCGTGGAGTCCCTCACACATGCTTTCAACATATGTCAATTGAAATTGTATGGAGCAAAGGAGAGCAAAAGAAAAGCAATCTAAATAAAGCTGGCAAATACACTCGCCAGTCTACGTAACACTCTATGATCCATACTCTACGTGAGATGGAAAATGAGACTTTGCTGTTCCCTCGGGGGTCCCAGTCCCTGCATTTCACTCAAAAAGTGGGCTTCCCACCCTGTTTGCTGTGTTCTAGCGTTTAAAGAGGCGTATCGGTCATATAACCTGGCCTTTAAATGTAGGTGAGCTATAGAGTGAACAGAAAAGCCACCGTCTGTTTCAATTCTGCAGAAAAATGGTTGGTGTTGGGCTGGCTGGGAGGTGGCTGGGTGTAGCAGTGCGCAGGTGTAGAAAGGTCACCCTCTTAAAGACAATTTTTAAGGATGATTCTGACCATTTGTAAATTGCACTTTTGTGCTGCCCCCAGAACCCATCTCCTGTGCACTTGGCCACGTCGCTGTGTTTGCTCCTTGAACTTGGCTCACAGCACACCTTACGCTTCACAGTACAGCAAAGCTGCCTTCAGGGAGCAGGAAAGTCAACCTGAAACCATGCAAAAGATTCTCTTCTGAAGGTCACTAGTTATTCCTTGGGGGTTTCAAGATCAAAACATTTCCTCATGCTACCTTTTCTCACTATAATCAACCCAGCTAATCCCAAGTTTCTGATAGTTTCTAGCGTTGTGTCTATAGAGTAGAAATAATACGGTTGTTTGTTCGACATGTGGATCATCCATTTCACTTCTTCCAAACAACTCTCTTAGTCCCCTAACATCTGGGTTCCCCCATTTGCAAACAAATCCAAAATTACATCCAAGTTTAAATTAGACTTTTGGCCAGATAAATTACTTCACAAATCTGGAAGGAGGAGATGGATTTTTACATTTAATGTCAGAACAAGGGCTATTATAGACGTATCTAGTCCACATTTTATTTATTTATGTTTTGGCTTGAATATTTTGGGAAAATTTGATTTTAAACCTAGTATCCTATCTAAATTTTAATTCTATGTATATTCAAAACAGAATGTGTTCCATAACACAATTATGTGTGATCTGTTTGCTGAACAATATTGGGCCTTTCAGAATGAAAACATCCATTTATTATTTACCTACGTTAAATCATAAGAAATTGGATAGAATTCCTGTTTTTGACCCCCAAGTGGATTTCCTTGCCAAAAAAGTAGTAATAAATACAAAAAGACAGGAAGAAAATTTAGTTTCTCAGTACTGAGTGCTGTACTAGTCACCAGTATTCAATAAGGCTCATTGATTTGATTTAAATCAAAAAGAGAAATGAATAATTGACATTTCTTATATTGGTGACTGCTGTGAACACCAAAATGAAATTTCTGATGAAGTTGAATAAAGGTCAACCTTTAGAAGACAATTGAATATATTTTGAAGTAATGAGACCAGCAATGTTCCAAATAAGACACAGGAAGGACACATCTATAATACAGACACAGCCACCCAATCTCTTTAATAATAACAAACACTTAAACAGGCACTAGAATAAAATGAGATTCCAGGTGGAGCTTAGGTATTTCTTTTCTTAGAAAGCTAAGTCAACCTAACTAATCCGCCTGTGTTTCTAAAAATGATGGTTTCTACTTGTGAGTAATGGACTAGTTCGAAGAATGACTTTGAAATCCACACCTTTAAACGCTGATGTTCCTTAAAAATAAATGATAATTAAGCCTTGGCCAGCATGGTTAAGTGGTTAGAGCACTGGCCCATGCACCAAAAGGTCACAGGTTTGATTCTTGGTCAAGGGCACAGACCTAGGTTTTGGCTTGTGTGGGAGGCAACCAATCAATGTGTCTCACATTGATGTTTCTCTCTCTCCCACCCCTTCCTCCCACTCTCTCTAAACAAACAGACAAACAAAATCAATAGAAAAAATATCCTCAGGTAAGGCTTAACCACAACAAAGAATTAAGAATCTTTCTTTAAACACACACACACACACACACACACACACACACACACACACACCACACCACACACCACACACAACTTTACTCCAATTCCTGATGCCTGGGGTCCATGAGCTCAGTCACCTTTTGCTCACATGGTAAATGACAGAAATGTGCAGCATGTGTTCAGAGGTGGCCTTTAGTATCGGATAATGTTTGTTTGAAAGAGGGTGGCAAGCAACAGCCTTGATCCTTTCTCTCAAATTTCTTCCTCCCTCCCTCCCTTCTTTTCTTCCATTTCTGGATAAAGGAAGCCATGCTAGGATTTGTCTACCGAGGAAAGGATACAGGGGGCTCCTGGGGTTTCTATACACCTTCCCACTCCCTTCTTCTCTGATCTTCCTGAAGTTCTCACACTTCTTACAGAGCCTTGACTTTGCTCATGCTCATGCCATCTCTCTTCTCAGAGCACATTGCTGCACTCTCTTCTGGCTCAGTCCCACTTGAACTTCAAAGCACAGTTGAAGCAACTGGTAATCAGGTACCCCCAGGCTGAGTGAGGTGCCCCCCGCCTTGGCTTTCTCATTGCCCTCTGGAAAGATATTTGTGGTAACATGTTGGTAATTATTATTCTACCAATGCATCTCCCCACCTAATCTGTGTTTGTTTGAAGGGCAGGGAATTTGTCTTTTATCTCGTTATCCCTGGCTTCCAGCAGAGTCTAGAACAGGGTGAGGCTCAATTAGATATTCCAGTCAGTGTAATAAATTATCTTCAAATGCTTCTATTTTTGGGGGGGGGCGGGGCGGTGGTTTCTGGAGGTAGGCACACCAATATACTGTGCAGGGGGCGATTGGCTGTGATGTTTTCCCAACAGGATGGTGTTTTATTTCATTGCTTTGGTTTATTTTCCACAATGGTATTTAATTTATTTTGAATATCAAATAACATATTTGGAGGGAATACACCTTTTTTTTGTTAAAGGGAGGAGGCCCATGGTGTTTTATTTCATTGCTTTGGTTTATTTTCCACAATTGTATTTAATTTCTTTTGAATATCAAATAACATATTTGGAGGGACTACACCTTTTTTTTTGTTAAAGGGAGGAGGCCCATATTTTTAAAAAATGTATCTTTATCATTGAAAATATTACTGATGTCCCCTTTTATTCCCATTGAGTCCTCTTCTCCCTCCCCCACCCCCGCCTTCACCACACTATTGTTTATGTCCATGGGTTATGCATATGTGCATATAAATCCTTTCTTAATATCTCCCCACTCCCACCCTCATCCCTGCCTTCCCTCTGAGATTTGTCAGTCTGTTCCATGCTTTTATGTGTCTGGATCTATTTTATTTACCAGTTTATTTTGTTCATTAGATTCCACTTATGAGTGAGATCATGTGATACTTACCTTTTTCTGACTAGCTTATTCACTTAGCATAGTACTCTCATGCTGTCTCAAAGGGTAAGATAGCCGTCTTTTTACAGCTGTATAATATTCCATGGTATAAATGTACAGCTTTTTTATCCACTCATCTCCTGATGGGCACTTGGGCTGTTTCCAGATCTTAGCTATTATAAACAGTGCTGCTGTGACATAGAGGAGTATATATTCTTTCTGATTGGTGTTTCGGGTTTCTTAGGATATATTCCCAGAAGTGGGATCACTGGGTAAACTGTCTAACCTTACAACTTAAAGAATGAGAAAGAGAACAACAAGAAAAGCCCAGAGGAAGTAGAAGGGAGGAAATAATAAAGACCAGAGCAGAAATAAATGACATAGAGACTAAAAAAAAATACAAAAGATCAATGAAACCAAGAGCTGGTTCTTTAAAAAGATAAATAAGATTGATGAACTCATCAAGAAACAAAGAGAGAGAGAGAGGACACAAATAAAATAAAAAATGAAAGAGGTGAAATAACAACTGACCCCACAAAAAAACAAAGAATTGTAAGCAAATGATATGAACAACTATATGCTAACAAGCTGGACAATCTAGATGAAATGGACAAATTCCTAGAAAAATATAATATTTCAGAAATGAATCAGAAAACCGGAATTAGCCTATAACAGTGGATAAAATTGAAGCAGTAATAAAAAAAGAACAACAAAAAATATCCAAACAAATGAAAGCCCTGGTCTGGACAGCTTCACAAGTGTTTTACCAAACATTCAAAAATGAACTGACACCTATCCTCCTCAAACTTTTCCAAAAAATCCAAGAGAAAGGAACACTTCCAAGCTCTTTTTATGGGGCCAGCATTATCCTAATTCCAAAACCAGATAAAGACACTACAAAGAGAATTATAGGCCAATATCCCTGATGAACATAGTTGCTAAAATCCTCAATAAAATATTAGCACATCAGATCTAGCAATATATTAAAAAGATCATACACCTTGCCCAAGTGGGGTTTATCCCAGGGATGCAAGGTTGGTTAAATATTTACAAATCAATAATTGTGATACATCATAAACAAATTGAAAGAAAAAAATCACATGATTATATCAATAGATGCAGAAAAAGCATTCGACAAAATCCAACACCCATTTTTGATGCTGGACAATCTAGATGAAATGGACAAATTCCTAGAAAAATATAATATTTCAGAAATGAATCAGAAAACCGGAATTAGCCTATAACAGTGGATAAAATTGAAGCAGTAATAAAAAAAGAACAACAAAAAATATCCAAACAAATGAAAGCCCTGGTCTGGACAGCTTCACAAGTGTTTTACCAAACATTCAAAAATGAACTGACACCTATCCTCCTCAAACTTTTCCAAAAAATCCAAGAGGAAGGAACACTTCCAAGCTCTTTTTATGGGGCCAGCATTATCCTAATTCCAAAACCAGATAAAGACACTACAAAGAGAATTATAGGCCAATATCCCTGATGAACATAGTTGCTAAAATCCTCAATAAAATATTAGCACATCAGATCTAGCAATATATTAAAAAGATCATACACCTTGCCCAAGTGGGGTTTATCCCAGGGATGCAAGGTTGGTTAAATATTTACAAATCAATAATTGTGATACATCATAAACAAATTGAAAGAAAAAAATCACATGATTATATCAATAGATGCAGAAAAAGCATTCGACAAAATCCAACACCCATTTTTGATAAAAACTCTCAGCAAAGTGGGAATAAAGAGATCATACCTCAACATAAGACCATATATGACCAACCTATAGCCAACATCATACCCAATGGGCAAAAACTAAAACCATTTTCCCTCAGAGCAAGAACAACACAGGGATGTCCGCTTTCACCACTCTTATTCAACATAGTACTGGAAGTGCTAGCCATAGCGATCAGACAAGAAGAAGAAATAAAAGGCATCCAAATTGGAAAGGAGGATGTAAAACTCCCATTATTTGCACAGAACATCATTTGTACATAGAAAACCCCAAAGACTCCACCAAAGACTACTAGGGGTTCCATATCCTATATAATAAAAGCCTATTATGCTAAGTGTCCGGTCGTCTGTTCAACCAATCAAACTGTAATATGCTAATGATATGCTAAAGCCACTCAACCACTCACTATGACGTGCACTGACCACCAGGGGACAGACAGTTGACAAGTCAACCAGTCACTATGACATGCACTGACCACCAGGGGGCAGATGCTCCGACCAGTAGGTTAGCTTGCTGCTGGGGTCCGGCCAATAGGGACTGAGTGAGATGAGCCAGACACACCGTGGAGCCCTCCCGAAGTACCTCCCCAGCTGCGCAACCTCCTGCGTCCCTCCCCAGCCCTGATCATGCACTGGTGGGGGTCCCTTGACCTGGTCTGCATCCTCTCACAATTCAGGACCCCTCGGGGGATGTCGAAGAGCCAGTTTCCGCCCGATCCTGCAAGCCAGGCTGCGGGACCCCAGTGGTACATGAATTCATGAACCAGGCCTCTAGTTTTAAATATAAGAAAATATTTGGAAGTATCCCTCTTAATCATAACAGCTAGCAGTTGTTGAATACTAACTTATGACACAGACAACCTTTCGAGAATAGATTCCTGCTACTGAGTGCCTAAAGTTCACTTTTTAAATCTGGCTTGGGTGCATTTGATTGGCTGGAGATGGGTCAAGTGCCTGCACCCTAACTGCAAGGGAGGCGTAAAGTGTGAAAATATGGGTTTTAGCCTTTATACTTGCAGGTGATCACTACTTCTCATCAAGATTCATTAGTAGGAGTTCTTCCAAATGTATGAAAGAAAGTTCATGTTTGGGTCAGGCAGAGAAGCATGGCAAATGGCCACTAAGTCTGAGAAGCTGTAGCAGGTGCTCTCAGCGCCCCCGCCCCGCCCCTGTGCACTCACCATTTTACTGCACTATGACATGCACTGACCACCAGGGGGCAGATGCTCCGACCAGTAGGTTAGCTTGCTGCTGGGGTCCGGCCAATAGGGACTGAGTGAGATGAGCCAGACACACCGTGGAGCCCTCCCGAAGTACCTCCCCAGCTGCGCAACCTCCTGTGTCCCTCCCCAGCCCCGATCATGCACTGGTGGAGGTCCCTTGACCTGGCCTGCACCCTCTCACAATTCAGGACCCCTCAGGGGATGTTGAAGATCCAGTTTCAGCCCGATCCTGCAAGCCAGGCTGCGGGACCCCACTGGTACATGAATTCATGAACCAGGCCTCTAGTTTTAAATATAAGAAAATATTTGGAAGTATCCCTCTTAATCATAACAGCTAGCAGTTGTTGAATACTAACTTATGACACAGACAACCTTTCGAGAATAGATTCCTGCTACTGAGTGCCTAAAGTTCACTTTTTAAATCTGGCTTGGGTGCATTTGATTGGCTGGAGATGGGTCAAGTGCCTGCACCCTAACTGCAAGGGAGGCGTAAAGTGTGAAAATATGGGTTTTAGCCTTTATACTTGCAGGTGATCACTACTTCTCATCAAGATTCATTAGTAGGAGTTCTTCCAAATGTATGAAAGAAAGTTCATGTTTGGGTCAGGCAGAGAAGCATGGCAAATGGCCACTAAGTCTGAGAAGCTGTAGCAGGTGCTCTCAGCGCCCCCGCCCCGCCCCTGTGCACTCACCATTTTACTGCAATTTGGCCCAAATCCCAACAGTCAGGGCTGCATTTCTTTGCCGGAGGTCTTTCTCTTGCAGGTGGACCCGCTTTACACTGAGTGCCAGAGTTTCTGAGAAGGATCCTCTCCACGTACCCCACCATGGTAACTGCATCGATAACACACTCTGTATAGGCTGCCTCCCCTTTTCTGCTCAGGTCCCCACTCCCCTACTGGGGTTTCCTGGGATCACATATGAAAAAACAAAAACTACCACATACTCATCCTTGAACCACTCAAGGCCAGGGGAATGGAACACTCTGATTGGGCCAGCCAGGATCTTGCCCCGCCTCTGTAACCTGGACCTGGGACAAACTCCACCCAAAACACATGGAACACAGTTGGTGGAAATTTTCCAAAAGAGATCTTGTGGGAAATTACCAAAATAAGAATAGATTCTGAACAGAACAAAAGATGAATAATCTATGCAGCATATGTTGGTCAGCAGAATGGATGACTCCATTGGGAGGAGAAAACGGGTTGCCAGAGAGGACTAGAGTCACACGTCACTGAGAAAACCAGAGGGGAATTAGCAAGGTCAGTGGTGAGGGGTGGGCAGTCAGGTAGGATACTGGCTTAAGGAAGTGGCCCAAGGTCTGAATTGAATGCAATTGCACTTTCCCAATCCAGCCCTTACGCGATGATCACACTCTGATAACCTAGACCTAAGTGTAAGCTTTTGACAGTCACTGTTCTCTAAAACAGGAATTGCTAAGTAAAAAATACCTCTTACACTAAGAGCTGTGAAGTTACAGGAAATGATGGAAACGTGCTTAACTCTTGATCCCCACAACCAAGAATTTTAAAAATGCTTAAACTGTTTTATCATACTTTTGACTTCTCCTCAACAAAGTATTTTGAGATAATTTCTATGGAAGATGACATATGAAAATAAATTGGTTTGAAATGGCAGAGGTTTTATCTGTGTATTATTTTAAAAATATATTTTTATTGATTTCAGAGAGAAAGGGAGAGGGAGAGAGAGGAACATCAATGATGAGAGAGAATCATTGATCGGCTGCCCCTGCACACCCCACACTGGGGATCCAGCCCACAACCCAGGTATGTGCCCTGACTGGGAATCGAACTGTGACCTCCTGGTTCATAGGTTGATACTCAACCACTGAGCCATGCCAGCTGGGCTGGCAGAGGCTTTAAAAGAATATAATAGATTGATAAAGTGGGTCATCTTCTTACATGTTTGGCATGACTCCCAGAGAAAAAAGTAAGAAAGAGACAAAAGTGGAGATAGGGCAGAAAAGCATTTTAGCAGAGA
Organism: Myotis brandtii; assembly: GCF_000412655.1. Lineage (NCBI taxonomy): Eukaryota > Metazoa > Chordata > Mammalia > Chiroptera > Vespertilionidae > Myotis > Myotis brandtii. The sequence continues at coordinate 1,298,845 of NW_005358435.1, read as the reverse complement.
AAGATGACCACACTAATATGCAGTGAAAATAGTGACCCTTCAACTTTCAAAGAGTGACTTTTGTCCTCATGCTCAAAATATATTCTGGTTGGAAACATTCCCAAATCAGGTAAGAATAGCATGTGGGAGAGCATGTGTGAGTGTGTGTGTGTGTGTTTATGTTGATGTCGAAATGGGTGTGTGTGTGTGTGTGTGTGTGTGTGTGTTTATGTTGATGTCGAAATAAAAAGCACATTATAAGCATACTAGAGGCCCAGTGCACGAATTCGTGCACAGATGGGGTCTGGAGGAGGGTGGGAGAAGGCTGGGATGGATCAGCCTGCTGGGCGAGTGGTGGGACGCCCTTCCAGCTCAGGATCTGGATCCATCCTGCTGACATTTGCACCGGTTGTCGGGAGCCACCTGGTGGCTGCTTTTATATTATTTCTTTCTTGCAGAACATCTAAGGAGGGGAAGCAGCTGTAGTGCCCGAGGCTGACTTCCAGGAGGCCAGCAGTGCTATTGGATCATGCAGGTGGCGCTGGTCCATCAGTGCCCGCCCCATCAGTGCCTGGCCCCTTCTCCGGAGATTGGACCTGCAGGACTACTGAGGGAGTGAGTGGCTGCCGCTGGGCTGGTAGCCCGTTGGGACAGGTCGGTCAGCTGAGCGGCACTCCTGCTGTGGGAGCGCACTGACCACCAGGGGGCAGCTCCTGTGTTGAGAATCTACCCCCTGGTGGTCAGTGCGCATGATAATGATCGGTCTTTCCAGCCATTCTGGTTGGTCGGTCGCTTAGGCTTTTATATATATAGATGATCGTCTCCACTTAATATTCTAGGAAAGATGGGGAAGGGAGTAAAATGAAGGACCTTTGCCTGGGCAGCTGGTACTGGTTTAAGAAACTCTGCTGGTTGTCAATGTATTGATGCTTCCCTTTGCACACAGGAAATCTTTGGATGCCAATGAATGTGCTTCATCTCAGCATAAACTCTTCTAAAAAACACTGACTTACACAAACAGATACAATATTAACTTGGGCTCAGTGCAGAGATCTGGACAATCAGGAGCAGAACATGGCACAATTCACTTCTGATCCCTGAGAATGGAAGCCCGGGTTTCAGAAGCCCTCGTGACAGCCACTTGAGCTGTTTCCTAGAAATGCAGTCTTTGGTCTTGCTTTAGACCAACTGTGTCAGGGCCTCAGAATCTGTATTTTTCTTCTTCAAATGGCTACATTCATTTACACAATTTAAATGATATTTATTTTTGCATAGGTGATATATGTTCATAATTGTAAACTCAAAAGATTTAAAAGGACATACAGGGAAATGTAAGACTTGGTCCCATACCTTATTTTTAGGATCCTTGTTCCCCTGTTACCAGACCCTTCTACAGACAGTTAATACTTGTACAAGCATACAGGACACATAACACACATACACACACACACACACACAAACACACACACACACATAAATACATATATACACACATACATATGTCAATATATGACTATACATACACACGTATTTATCTATTTAAAACAAAGAATAACAAATGACATGCATGGCTCTGATTTTTAAAAACTTAATCCTCCAATAATTTCGTATACATACAGTCAGAGCTAGCCTGTCAGCTTTTAGCCATTGACTTGCTGTTTCATCATTGACCAGTCTCCTACTGATGGATATTTAGGTTGTCTCCAATATTTGCCCTGAAAGACAATGTCATAATGAACACCCCTGTTAATTTTATATAAAGGGTGTCCCAAAATTCATGCAAGATTTGAATTTTGCGTGAGCATTAACAACAACAACAAAAAAAATAAAAGCCTAATTTTACTTGGTTTATTGAATCAGATTCTAATATCTGTTGCCCTTTGATTTCAATCCCAATTTGATAATAAGCATTACCAAGTACCAATTATGGCCCAGGAGCAGGGACAATGAAGACCAATGAAGACCACGGCTTTGCGTATGTGCCAGCAAAGCCGTGGAGGCCATTTTACCCAATGTGCTATTCCATACATAACCTATACTGTATACTTTATGAACCAATAAAAAATTTACAATTTTTAATTATAAACCTGTGTTTTCTATCAAAATTACTTCTTGCGTGAATTTTGGGACACCCTTTATAAGCAGAACAGAGCCCATATCGGTTGATCTTTTCAGTGTTGAGCCATAGAAAATGAACTCTAGCTTTATTGAAAAGGAATTTATTGGAGTGTCTGCAGATGGCCAGGGGACCAGAGAAACCAGGAAAAGGGCCAAAATCGGGGTGTGGAGGACCTTGTGTCCTGAAGATGCTGCTGCCAGCACCCCTGGGCCCAGACGTAGCTACTGCCTCACCCGAAACGGGAGTTTCAGCTGGAATCGCTTCAGCTGGAATCGCAGCCACAGCCACTTCTGGGGCCGGATGTAGCCCTGCGGTTGCTGCCAGAGTAGACTATGCTCGCCTGTGTCATAACCTCGCAAAGACTCACCGATTGCTATGCATACGAACTGCAAAGGAGTTCAGGAAGGTGAGAACGAATCTCCACTCTGGGAATTTGCTTCTGACCTCCACCGAGTTTCATCAGAGGGTCAAGTCCTTAAACAAAACGGGGTGCATTGACAGGGTTTCTCCCCGAAGCAGACCCTTTTCCAAAGGCCTGGATGCAAGGAGTATATTTGGAAGATGATCCTGGGAAGCACCAGGGAGGAAGTTGGGAAATGAGACAGGCAAGGGAGGAGAGTCAATAAAAGATGCATTGGAACGTGGCGAACCCTGTGGGCATCTGGGCCGCAGTCCATTGGGGACCCTCTAGGAACTTCAGAATTGCCCCCCCAAGGGGTGGGAAACTGGAATATGATTCCTCCAACCCCCATTCTTAATTGGTTGAGGGTTATCCTTATTTCAAAATGCTGACACGCCGAGCTCAAAAGGTTCGCCATCACTGCTCTAGGAACTTCAGAATTGCTCCCCAAGGGGTGGGAAAGCTGGAATACGATTCCTCCAACCCTCGTTCTTCATTGGTTGAGGGTTATCCTTCAATCCCTAGATGAGTACGCTATGGGGTGCCAGTGTGGACTCCAAGAGAGAGGGAGAGCCATGGGTGTTGGAGGTGGGACGCTGTCGGTGTGCACAGTTTGTCCACTTTGGCTCCGGGTAGACATGGAGGTGGGCCATGGGTATTGGTGGCCTCCAGCAGCGTCTTCTTCAATGGATTCGTGTGCTGGCTGACCAAACGTGAGAGGCTGAGAAGATCTCAAAAGAAGAACAAAAACAACTTATCAACAGGAGAGGAAACAGCAGTATGGTTTATTCATCGACTGTGGAACAATCGCCTACTTGATATATCCGACCTCTGGTGAAGAATGCATAACAATACCAGCAGTGGGGTCAATGTTGCTAGAAACTTCTAATTCGTTTACTATTGATAGACATCAGCTAACGGGAGGACATTAGACACAATGTTTACTTTCTAACGATCAGTTTGTGGGACTATATTTCTATATGCCAATTTTTCTCCCTCCTGAGCAGTACCGATGAGTACACACAGAATTCTGACTGCACCATTAGGTTTGATGAATCCATATAATTGCTGCACAAATATTTTGAATTTAATTGCATGTAATGTAGTTAACACTCTGTTATCAGTGTCCATAAGGGGAGCGGTGGCGTGGATAATTCAAAACGGCCGAAAACTCAAAGTCATTCATGTGAGACTTGGAAGGTCCGTATTGGACTTCAGGCGGCAGATTCACCCTTCGCACTGCATTTTGTTTAGGCCAGTAGGAACATTTATTTTCATTTGATAAAACATGGACCAGTGGGAAGGGAAAGTTGTTGAAAAGTATTCTGAGTGTCGGCAGAAGTTGGCTGGCATTAGAAGTTTTCAAAAGATAGCCACATTTTAGTGATTGAGAGTTCACTGGCTCAAGTCTCATTAAAGTGAGTCAGAGTATTTCTCTTCATTGCTCATGCATATTAAGTACCAGGCATCATATTGAGTCCTTTGCAAAGATGATCTCATTCCTATAATTAGGGGATGTTGAGTGGCACAGAAGAATGAAACTTCTAGAATCAACCCGTCGCGGGAATGGTTCACATCTTAATTTCTGCCAAGCTACTAGTTGTGTGGAATTGGTTCAAGTTGTTAAATTCAGATGAATTTTCTCATCTGTCAATAATAATAACATTTAACCCAAAGTGTTGTAGATGGCCTATGGTGACTGGTTTATAACTATTATGACCAGTTTATTTTACAGACAGTTAAGTTTCTTTCTTTCTTTTTTTAAAAATTCTCACCTGCGGACATGCTTGGATAGAGGGGAGAGAGAGAGAGGGGGGGGAGGGAGAGAGAGAGAGAGAGAGAGAGAGAGAGAAACATTGATCTGTTGCTTTCTGTATGTGCCCTGACCAGAGATAGAACCTGCAACCCGGATATGTGTGCTGACTGGGAATCGAACCGGCAACCTTTTGGTGCAAACAACCAATTGAGTCACTCCGGTCGGGCAAGACAGTTAAGTTTTAGAGTCAGCAGTCAGGGCTTCTTCTGCTCATTCCCTAGTCAGAGCTCTCGATGAACCCTCTAGAACAGTGCTCCTCAAACTTGTCAGTCTGTGAAATACCTGGGGACCTTGTTGAAATGCAGATTCTTAGTAGGTCTGGGGTAGGGCCTGAGATGTTTGCATTTCTAAGAAGCTCCTGGTTGACACGTAGGCTGCTGAGTGATGGACCACGCATTGCGTAGCAAGGCACTAGCCAGTTGGGGTGGAACATTTTAATTTCAGCTGAATGTTCTCTTTCGAATCCATAGCAGGTTCAGAGAGGAAACGGTGCTTTCTGTCTTCTCGGCTACGTGTGTGGTCCCGCCCAGGCCCCAGACTTCCGTGAAGCCGTCCTAGTCCCTCTGCTCCCTTGGGCATGCCCTTTTTCCATGCCATGGACTGAGATGGGAGAGCAGGTTTGGGAAGGGGTTGGGGGTCAGGAGTTCCATTCTAGATGTGCTGTGTTTCAGATTCCCGTTAGGCTCATCCGATTCCTGGAACTGCTGGGGACAAAGACAGAAGCAGGAGGGAAGCAGGTGAGCATATATGTGGGCCTTCAAACCCAGCCATCCTGCTTTAAGAAAACTGTAGGCCTCCCTGCAGGGAAGAGAGAGTGGGTGGGGAATTCTCAAGGGTCTGTCTGGCTTGCAGGGTCTCTGTAGGTCTGAAAACCTTGGCTGTGAAGGGCTAGGAAAGATTTTAGGTTTTGTGAGCTGCATTAGCTAGAGCTGCTGTATATTACAAAATACCACAGACTGGGTGACTTATCAACAGAAATGAATGTTCAGAGTTTGGAGGCTGGAAGTCTGAGATCAGGGTGCCAGAGTGGCCGGGTTCTGATGAGCACTCTTCCTGTCTAGCAGATGGCCACTGTGTTACTGTGTCCTCACATGGCTGTGGGAGCGCTGTGTGTGTGTGTGTGTGTGTGGGAGAGAGAGAGAGAGAAAGAGAGAGAGAGAGAAACATACCTTCCTCTTCTTATAGGGCCACAGCCCCACCCTGCTGGCCTCACTCAACCTTAGTTACCTGCTAAAGACCTTCTCTCCAGATACAGTCACAGTGAGGGTTAGGACTTCAACATAAGAATCTGGCGGAGGGAGGGAGCACAATTCAGTCCATAGTATGGGCTGTACAGACGCTGTCCCAGCTACTCAACTGTAGTGTGGAAACAGCCACAGCTGCTGTGTGGCCAGGGGGTGGCTGCATGCCAAGGCTACTTCTTGACACAGGCGGTGGCTGGATTTGGCCCCCAGGCCCGAGGTCACTTTCTGCCATTCCGTAAAGGTAATAATAGATTGGTTGGCTCTGAGGAGCCAGGGGATACGGATGTTTGCAAAACAAATTATACACAGAGCCAGGCGTAGAGTAGGGGCTTGACATGTGTTTGCTTTGTTTAATGCTCAAGTTGACGTCTACTTTGTTCTTTAAAAAAGAATGTCGCTCCCCATTTTCCTAAATTGTCACTTCCTGCTCTGCCCCCATCATTCTCGTGGCTCTGGTATTGCTCTCACAGCCCCTTACCTTACAGAGAGATTGCATCTGACACGTGCATTAGGGTCTAAAGTCAGTGGTAAATTGGTGCTTGATGCAAAATCATTGTGTCACTAAATCTTCTCTACCATGGCTGTACCCAATTTTATTCCCATCAGCAGTGCATGCTGTAGAGAGAGGGTCTAGCTACCAGAATTTTGATCACTTATTCATATATATATCCCTACATTTAGGGCAGGCGGGAAGTCAGTCCATTCATCACTAGGACCCAGGGAAAACGCTCAGGACCTCTCCATGGCTCTGAAACTTCTTTTCCGGAACAATTGATGAGGAGTGTTGTACAGGACGATGGAACCTGGAGTGCGTGGACCGGGTGATAAGATGGTGATTAATTTGGATGTGACTGCGAGGGCTGCAGAGGGATGTTACTACTTTGAGTCTTGATAATACAAAAATATTCAGCCCGTTCCTGCTCCCTGCGTGCCTCCGATGGGAAAGATACGACACGTAGGAAAACAAGATTCTTTACTAGAAATACTACTTTGCATGCTTATCTCTCACTGTTTTGTTTGGCTGGGAGAAATCGGAAGAAAAGAAACCAGGCAGTGAATGGTGGGAATTGTGGGGCAAGATGGTGTGTTTGGGGTCTGCAAATGGATATTGAAAATGCAGGATAGCCTACTGCTTTGTGGTTGTATTAGGGCAGGTGCAGAACTGGTGGTGTTAGTAATGGGACTTTGAACTTCTCAGTGGATGTGATCCTGTGGGCATGTGGTCATCTGAATAGCGCTGCCCTTAGTCCCTATCCCTAACCACAAGTCCCCCTCATTACTGGCATCTCCCACCCTGGACTGGAAGGCTAACATTACAACAAAGGTAAGCCTTTGCTTTGTAGAAGGAAGTTTCTCGTTGACACAGAAAGAACATGGACTTTGGCTTCTGCCAAAGGCATTTTTGAGCACCGTGTGCTGAATAACAAATTACTCCAGACCTCATTGACTTAAAACAACAATAAACATTTGTTACATCAGTTTCCATGGGCTAGGAATTCAGAAGTGGCTTGATTCCCCCATGAGCTTGTGACCCAAAGCTCAGCTGGGGCTGCACCCATGGAAGGCTGCCCTCTAGGGGACTGGAGGACCCACTTCCCAGAAGGCCCACAGGCATGGCCAGCAAGCCGGTGTGCCTACCAGTGGGAGGCCTCTGGTCCTGGGATACTGGCCCCTCCAGAGGTCTGTGTCTTCGCAGCAGGATGGGTGGTTTGCCCCAGGGAGAGCCAAGACCCAGGTATACGTTACAACGAGGTGTAGGACCCAGTTTCAGGAAACATGCAGGCACCCCCCGCAGTATCCTACACAGCTCAGCCCTGCTTAATGGGAGAGGGGTGCACACCAGGTGTGAACTCCAGGGGCCCCCTGGAGGCTGGTCACGGTAAGAGCTTCCTGGGCAGCAGACACTGCCTCCACGCCCTGGATCTTGGTGAGATCCTCTACTATGAGAAACTGTAACTCAGAGTTTCACTCATTCATCGGAGGTCACACCGCTAGTGAGTGGTGGGGCTGGGGTTGTATTTCACACACACAGCTGAGTTCAGAGGCCGTAGATACACTGCCTCCCATGCCCTCCTCGGAGACCTGTGTTCAGGTCCCAGCTCTGCCCACGGCTTGCAGGTGACCTTAGTAGCAGCCTGGCAGTGCTTGTGCAGCAACAGTTTGGAAAGCACAAGTGCAGGGCTTGGCCTGTGGAGGCATCCGGACAGAAATTCTTTTCTTTTCCTTTCCTCTTGAATTTTCTAAACTGGGATCCATATGTAATAGGTGATAGGAGAGAGGTATTTTACATAGTGCATGCAGGATGCTTTTGATTAGAAGAGTTTTGTATATACTGTAATGTGCCTTTGGAAAACAACTTAATGAATTGTAATTGTCAGAGCACTTAATGAATTGACTCCGTTTTGATATCTGTAAAATGAGTACAAAAATGCTTGCCGCTTAGAGTTGTATGGATTAAAAAGATAACGCACATTAAGGGCCTAGCAATTTAAAGCTCGTCACAGCCACGCGGCGATGTTCGCTATTATTAATGTGTGATCATCGTAACGTCTTCTGGGAAACACCGAGGAGGTCTTCAAGGTTAGGAACTGGGCTGCCTCCGTGTGCTGTGCTCTAAGGACACTCTCTCAGGGACCGGGTTCCATTGAAGATTACGACCCCGCGGTGGAGGAAGCTAAGAAGGAAATGAGGTTTTCTTCTTACTTATGTTAATGGCTTTCGTGAGAGTTCACTTTTACAGTCACAATCTTGATAAGGTAAGATGTTTAAAAAGCAGATGTTTTCATAGTTAAGAAAACTAGCTGGCTTCCCTGGATATATGCGTGTGCCTTTGGGAAATTTCCCTCCCTGCTCTGAGGCGGCCTGATTGCCACACGGACAGATGTTGGCCCTGTGCCTTCCTTCGGGTACGCGTTCCTGCACCTCCTGCACCTCGGTGACCTTCACTAGAGGGACTTCCTCTCCCTCAGCTTCACTTCCAAGCTCTAATGCAAAGCAGGCTTCTTGGCTTTGACAGGCAACTATGGATAAGCAGAAAGGGGCATGTACTGGTATAGAGTCAGCTCGCTCGCTGCCATTGTGACGAATGCGGCCTCGCAGGAAAGGAAATGAAGAAGAGACCCCAGGAACTGTGAGGTTGCCCCGAAGGACTTACTTCCAATGAACCCTAGAAAATAGAAGCAGGAAAGGCACTTAGAAGGCCAGAAAATACAAATATGGATTGATTTTTTTCATAATTTGTCCCATCTTCCACTAGTAATTCGATGTGGTTTAGAGAAGTCATTGAATCGCTCTCTCTCTCTCTCTCTCTCTCTCTCTCTCTCGATATTATTGCCAGAGGCATTCAGATAACTTTGGAATAGATGGCCGCATTTCAGGATGTTCAGCCAGGGGTTTGCCTTTCTCTGAATTTGAGATTGTTTAGCTTAGACTGTAATCTTAGTGATGAAAACAATTGGTGCTGGAAGAGGAAATGCGATTTAAAATGTAGTATTTTTCCCCCCTTTCATATAATATCAGAGGCAACATGTGCCTTTGGAAAAAATATAACAACTAAAAAGGAAAAGGAAAATGCAGAAGTAAGATGTCATCCGTTATCATGTTGACGCTGTTCATAGTTGTTGTTTTTTTTTAAATAATTTTTATTGATTTCAGAGAGGAAGGGAGAGGGAGAGAAAGATAGAGACATCAATGATGACAGAGAATCATTGATTGGCTGCCTCTTGCACGCCCCCTCCTGGGGATCGAGCCCGCAACCCAGGCATGTGCCCTTGACTGGAATCGAACCCGGGACCCTTCAGGCCGCAGGCCGACACTCTATCCACTGAGCCAAACCAGCTAGGGCTGTTCATAGCTTTGAGGATAGAGTGGCATGCGTAGTTTCTGGTGGTCCTGTGCTTTTCTGGAAACAACAGCTTCCTCTTCTGGAGTGAGCCCCACCTAATGTGAACCCCGCTTGAGGAGCCTGGGTCACCCGGACGGTCCCCGGACTGCTTTGTCACACCAGATGGGACAGGGAGGGGAGACTCCCTCGCATTGTTCAGCACCCCCGGGTGACGCCCCATGTTGCCATGAGCCCTTCACAGCGAATACTTTTACCTCATGGGTCTCCTTGATGTGAGGTTGGTGGCCAAAGTCAGCATGAGAGACCCTGATGGCGTGGTCTGACCTGGGCAGCCCTCAGTAGCTGTTCCATAGTTATTTGTTCAAGGAGTCAATGAACCACTGCCAGCTACTCACTCTTCAAGGGGGCAACTGTAACTCTAAGTCTGCGCTCACCAGCAAAGACTGCAAAAATGATGAGAACGCAGCTCCAGGGTCCCGGTTACGATATGCTGACACTTTTCCTTTTGACTCCGTCCCTCCCCACCGGCCTGCGATGCCCGCTGGTTCTCTTAGGGGTAGGGCTCCTCACTGTCGGGCGGCGGGGCAGCATCCCTTCCTCTCCCCGTTTTACCCTGGGACCCTGACCCTTTTCCAGAATAGCTTTGCTAATGTGCTCTGAGGAGTGGATGACTGCTAGTGTCTATTCATCTTTGTAGTTTGCATCAGCAGGAACCGTTTGCAACCAACGCTTTAGCTTATGGTGTGTCCCTCACAGAGCTCCTATCTGGGTTCGGGTGGTCACTTCCACCTCAGTTCCTCGGGGTCCAGGCCCCACTGCTCATGTGCAGTGGAGATCTGCTCCCCCAACGGGAGATGGAAAGGGCAGGTGTCTCAGTCCCAAGAGGCTTCGATGTGACGATCTCATGGGCTCACACAACAACATGCATTTCTCGCTCACGTGAAGTCGGCCACACGCCTCTTATCCCAGGCGGCACGCAAGGGCCCTGCTCTGCACCCCCAGGTCAAAGGGCGCCCGCCCTCACCGAGGCATGAGAAGGGGACGTTGTAGAGTTGAGCGTCGGCATTTGCATTTGCTCAGCTTTCATTGTTGCAATTAGTCCCATGGATACCCCTTGCTGTAGGGAGGCGGGAAAGCATAATCCTGCCAAATGCTCGGAGGAGACCTGGACACACTGGCGAGCAGAGCCAAGGCTGCCATTCTTCGTCTCCCTTACGGGGGTTGAAACGGGACATGCGTGTTAGTGTCTTGGGTACCTTTAAAGCCCAATCGTTGAACTCCACCTGGGGTTCATCAGAGCCAGAGCCCTGAAGGTCTTACTGTTCACTTTAAGCAGCTGCCTCAGAAGCAAGTGTGTTCAGTTGTCTGAGCAGAAAAGATTTATTCTCCCAAGTAATGTCAGTTGTAGTCAGCAGTCCACGGCCGCGTTCTGCTGTAGCAACTGCAGGGTTCTTAGATTTTTGAGAGACTGAATTATTGGGGGTTGGGGGGAGAGGAGGGATATGCTTGGGTTAGCCCTAATTTTAGCTGTTTTATCTTTCGAGAAGTGTGGATCCCTGTGCAAGAAAAAAGTCGGACCCCTGTGTTCATTAAAAAAAAAAAAAAAGAAAGAACAAGAAAGAAAGAGCTGCTTTTGTTTTTGGTTTAAGAGTCTTTCTTAATAAGGAATAATGAACATCAACACCCAGTTATTCAGTAAACCAATTAAATTAAATTAGCATAGCCAGGGAAACAAAGGAACCATCCTTCAACAGTGCCACTTCTACCAGAGACTCAGCAGTCACAATATGAGGCAGACTAGTAACAATACCGTCTGCAAAGACAATTAGTATTAATTTTTCATTTTTTATCGAGTTAAAATATTTAAAGCGCCTCCCCCTGCCCAACAGACAGTTCCAGTCTATTATTTCTCTTTTGTTTCCAATCATGCTAACACTGAGAATAAATGAGCTTCCCTGGCCTCTCCGACTATTGGCTTATGTTCACGGCTGCCTCTCGGAAACAATGTTAGCCAATCTCTTTCCCGCCGCAGCAAGGACGGGCCATCCCGCATGGTATAGAATGCCGGCTTTAGAGAGTGGTCTTAGGTCAAGAATTATTATTGCTTGAGGCCTCCAAGATCCAGTTATGGGTTTCTGCAAACCCCGGGGGCTCTTATGATAATGCTTTTCTCCACTGTTATTGTTATAAGGCATTAAATCAGTCAGATTCATGAGCAACAAGAGGTCAATGTCTGATTGAAATTCATAAGGTCAAAAAGGAAACTAAAAATCAATTTATAAGATATGAAGATTTAGGTTCAAACGATATCCATGAGCAATAAAATTTCACATCCATAAATGTAAGAAAATCAGTTATTAAACTTGAGGGGGGAAAGAAGACTTATTAAGTTTTACACACACATAAGGCAGCTAACACATAATTTTATCAGACATTACTGAAATCCTGTGTGTAATATAAGCGATGATGGGCTAAGATGCTAAATGGTTTAGCACTAAATTATTAAGTGATGTATCCCCAAGGTATTAAACAGAGAGGAAATGCAGAGCAGGTGTCTCTCGTAGCAAGACTTGATCACCAGTTTAAGTGCATATTGATAACAAATGCACTTCGGAGGGAAAATAGTATTAGTAATATTTTTGCTGCGTGAAAGCCTGGTGTCAGGATGACTAAAAGCTTCTACCTGACAAAGAAATGTTCATTTCATTTTTTTTAAGAAAAAAATTAATCATGATAAATGTTAGGTCCCTGAGGAGCCAAAGGGGGAATTCTGGGGGGATTCGAGCATTTTGTCTCCTTCCTCTGTCATCTGTGCATGTAAAACACAGCATGGATGGGAAAGATCTATCTACATTAGGCAGCAGAAGTGGAAATTATGAACACAGTGTGGCAAAATAAAAATATAATGTTGCCACTATGAGGGCAAAGAAAACCTGATGAAAGCAAACACTCGGGTAAGTGATTCCAATCCTTTAGAACCACAGCACAATTTATAACCTCATTTTGTGCTTCCAATAAAAGGAAAACAGAACCTTTGGATGGACTATTTGGTCATCAGAGGCTCTGGTTGAAAATTAAATAGCGAAATGTGCGTTTGCAAGTGGGTTGGATGGCAGTTTTCTTTCGTCTCCTTAGACGCAATATAAACCCAAATATAGCTTCGGTAGGTTTATGGAAACAAGATGTTAACTGGGTCTCTCTGGCCCTTGAGAAGTTAGATCAGATTCGCTCACACCTCGCCCCATACACTGGAAGTTCAGAGCTATCGCTCCAAATTCAGACATTCCCAGAAGAGCTATGTATTTTGAATCTGCCACCTTGGATCTGAGGGCTGTGTTTGCTGCCTGACTTTGGCTTAAGAATCTTTCCATCATCCTATTGTGCTGTGACTTCGGTTAGCCCACGTGGGGAACAGAACCCCCTTTTTGAATGATGTGCACACGCACACACCCTGCACTCAGAGAACTCCTGTAGAAATCCCATAGGCGTATGGAAGCTTGTGCAGCTATGAAACAGGGCTTACAGAGGGTCAGGAAGTTGCTCAAGGCTAAACAGCTGGCAGGTGGAGCTGGGACTCCCACCTGGACTGATTCTAAGCCCATGGGATTCTCTGTTTCCCTGTTGGTTTAGACGTAGGCCAATAGACTATGTCCCACAGGCCAAATCTGGCCTGCCATCTGTTTTTATAAATAAAGTTTTATTGGAACACAGCCATGCCCATCTGTTTATGTATTGTCTATAGCTGCTTTTACATGACAGTGGCCAAGTTGGACAGTTGTGACAGACCCTGCATGGCCTGCAAAGCCCAAACTATTTACTCCTGGGCCCTTTACAGAGCAAGTTTGTTGACTCCTATTTTAGATGGTAGACTACTATTTACTCCACTGACAACTGGTTTCCTGAACATTAACATGATTTTAAAAAAGGTGTTCCATGGTCAAATAAGTCTGTGAAATACTAGGTTGAACAATGTTCAACAGGCTTTTACTGTACTGGCTGCATATAATTTCTCTTTAAGAAGGTAATGAGTATGCGGCATAATTTGAACTCAGAACTCGTGTGTGTGTGTGTGTGTGTGTGTGTGTGTGTATAACATTCCAAAGGACACCTTTGAGAAAGGCTGGGTGGGGTTGTAATTGGGGAAATAGACTTCCTAGAGGCTTCTGTTAGAATGCCCACGTGTTCCTTGGGAAGGTGACTGGAGAAGAGCAGAATTTTCCGTGACCTGGGTGGAAGCTAATCTTTTTTTGACTTTGTAGAAAAATAGGACTCACAGAATGAACTTGATTCATTTTTATTTTCTTTCCTATAAATGTTTCTTGAGCCTGTCTCTATGGCCAGCTGTAAGGGACGCAGTGGATAAATAAAAATCAAATGATTGTTAATAATAAATTGGAAATGGTAGAGCTCATTTAGTTTAATAAGATTTTTTAAAGGAAAGATATGTTTATGATTGTAATATTGTAGTTGTATTATGTGATTATTTTCTGACCAATCAATTGCTCTTTTTTGGTATAGTGGAGTTATATACAGTGTATTTCATGGTGTTCTGCAAATAGTACAGGAATCTGAGAGGTTGGGACAGCAATGTTCAATGTGGAAGATTGGGTTACTCACAGCTCGTTTGGTTGTGGATGACAAAAACTCAACTCCACCTTGAAAAGCTATTGATTTATATAATTGAGAGTAGAGTGTTAGCTTCCACCCAGGTCACGGAAAATTCTGCTCTTCTCCAGTCACCTTCCCAAGGAACACCTGGGTAGAAGTAGCTTCAGGCATGGCTGTTTGCAGGAGCTCAAACGACATTGCCAGGATTCTTTCCTCTTCTTCTTATTTTGCTATGATTTTCTCTTGGTGATTTATTTGCACGGGGGTATCTAAGATCACTGGTATCTAAGATCACTGGCTCTGCTAGCTCATATTGTGTCTATAGGTAAAGATTCCAGAGTTTAAAAAATAGCTGTGTTTCCTGGCTCATTTGCCCAACCCTGGACCAACCACAGTGTCCAGGGTGAGGTATTCTGATTGGCTGGACTGGATCTCATGGTCCAATGTGTGGCAGGAAAGAGAGACCCTGTCTGACAGTCTCCAGGAGGTCGAAGGGGAAGTTCCCAAAAGGAAGGAAGAGAGGCTAATGCCTGAAGGAAAAGGAAAGGCTCTCAGTGTGGAAACCACAGATCTCCATTATGGGGTAGGGGAGGCAGAGGGTCAACAAGGATATGGGTTTTGGAAAGGGGGCCCCACTAGAACCACTAAAATGCAAGCTACGTGAAGCCAGACTCCCCCCCCCCCCCACACACACTACTTATAAAACTAGGGCTTGGCACAAAGGAAACACTCATTATTTTTGAGAGAATGGCATGTTCCATGGGCCATGAGGATTCAAGAGCTGAGAGCAAAGATCCTGGCTACCCTGGGTATGATGTGGTAGAGTATAAAATGCCCACAATTGTCCATTCCTCCCATAAAGAGGCAGTGTGTTCCCCACTCCCCACTGGCATCTGGGTGGGGAATCTGCCCTGTTTTGGACAATGGGACATTGGAGAGCTCCCATGGATGGGGCCTGTCCTCTTGCTGTTGTGGAACTCTGTGGCCATTTGAACAAGCCGGAGTATTGTCATGTGGACACGAGCTGAGGTGGGGCCTAGCCAACAGCCAGCCAGCCCCCCAGCTGACTCAGAAACCAACCAGGACCCACCAGTGAGTCTCAGCTGAGATCAAACAGAACCTCCCAATCCCAACGGCCAATATGTAGGCTTACGGACTAGATAAAAGCTCCTGTTTTAACCACTGAGTCTGGGGGAGCTTTGTTATGCAACACAGGCTCATGATCTAGTTAGTTAGGTTCTCACCTTTGTTTGACCTAGCATTTCACAAACTTATTGGACCATGGAACACCTTTTAAGAGAAATACCATACGAGTCCAAGCCTCTGGGACCCATTGTTTTCCTTGTATTGGTCTCACTTTAAGAAAGCCCCCAAGATTTCAAGTCCCCAAGTTCGTTCCTCGGTTTTTCTCCCTGCCCCGCTGTCCCGTGTGCAAAATATATGTCTAACATTTGCATTTCGATCAGTCTTCCTATAATCTCTGCCCGGTTTTCGATGGAGGAGGAGAGAATGTTTTATAATTATTAGTAGTATTTTATTGTCACTTATATATCTCAGTTAATACTGACATGATTGTTCTCGCTGTTATAACCTGAATTAGAAATTTTCACAGCCGGGTATTGATCATTCGTGTAATTGGATGACGAAGGGAAACCAATTCCCTCTCTGCCT
The DNA here is from genome assembly GCF_000412655.1 of Myotis brandtii. Taxonomy (NCBI): domain Eukaryota; kingdom Metazoa; phylum Chordata; class Mammalia; order Chiroptera; family Vespertilionidae; genus Myotis; species Myotis brandtii. The sequence goes on along the minus strand of NW_005358435.1, from coordinate 1,283,164 downwards.
TTGAGAAATCAAAACAGTGAGGAAAGAGCGTGAGGCAAATAAAACATCCAAACGTATGGGGTCTCTTAACAGGCGCCACTGTCTTTATTATTATTTTTTCCTTAAAAAGAGAAGCTATTATTGTTTAGGGAATTTCTATTATAATAAATATCAATAAAATTGTTTGTTCAGCAGTTTAAAAAAAGTACATGCTTATTTGAAATGATTTCCAGGTAAAGTTTTATAAAATTACTCTTGCTTTATTATACTACGCACATTTTTATTATATTAAAATATAAATTACATTGCATAGCATTATAAATTGTTATTAAAGTGATCTGCAGCATAACTAGCAGAGAACTGAAATATAACTGTAAAAACTGAAATAAAAATCTATTAATGCAATAAGCCTACTTAATAAAAGTTACTCTCATATTCCAAAACAAAATATTAAGGCCTATTTCAGATCTGAAAGTCAAAAAATGAGGGCATAAATTAGTGAAGGTTAAGAAGCTTGTAGCAACTGACTAACAAAGCTCTAGGGGATTATAAAATTTCATGCTCTTGTAATAAAAAGGATAAAAGATTGGCTCGAAGACCACTAAAAGTTAAAATAAATGGACATAAAGGAGATGAAAAAGTCTGACATGAGTGAGGCCAGTAATGTGTGAAGACTAAAGAGGTGGCATTAAAGTGTTAGAGGCTGGAATTAAATGTACAATGAATTCTGGTAGTAGATTAATAGGAAATTATAAAGGTAAATGAGTTCGGTTTCATGCTTTCAGAAAACTTTATACATCTCATTATTTTTCTTAGCACTTGAGAAGAGGCAGAGGGAGACGAATTAAAATCTGGCATAAACCATATTGGAGGGGATGGAAGTGCCGATTACTCCCAAATGCTAGTCTCCTCTTATTCCCTCATAATTGACCTTTAATTGCTAAGTGGCACGAGGAAGCGCCAAATAAAGCAAGATTTCCCAGGTTCCCTTGCTCCTACCTGGGACCATGAAGCTGAGTTCTTGTTCAATTAGTTGCAATGAAACCTCTGGGTAATGTATTTAAGAGGAGGGAATGGGTACTTCTTTGCCCATTCGATAAAAATATATTTAAAATCAATAAAAATATACTTAAAAACAAACAAAAAAACCCCTCATCTTAACTCAGACAGAGTGGGTTGCTACTATCTCCAGGCAGAAAAGGGAAAATGGATACTGGGTCGCAATCAGCAAACACATAAGCTAGTGATGGAAGTGAACATAAAATAATATCAGCTCCCCTGTTGGAATTGGGCGATGAGCGTCTGAGGGTGGGACATTGTACATATCGATGCTGATGCTAAGAATGAATTGTTCGCTAAAACCCAACGTTTGTTCCAAAATCCAGTTTGAGAGCAACCTGGTAGTGATGGTGAGATTTGCCCTAAGGCTGGATTTCTGCAGAAAGACCACTTACTTAGATTGCATTACACATCGGAGTGAGGAACTGTTTTGAAAAGTCATATTGTCTTAAGATTGAGACAATGCCAATTAATGAAAATAAAGATATCTTACTGTGGTTTATTGGGGGTGACTTCTGAGGATTTTTAGTGGTGGGAGGCAGGCTCCAGCCCTCCAAGGCCTCCCGCCCCCGCCCCATCTTGGCCCTTCCACTGCTACGAGCACATTTTCTCTTATTTCTCTTTGCCTTGACCTTTCCCAACTCAATCTACCGTAACAGTTGAAATGGCACTTGGTTGCTCTTAAAGAAATACCCAGTACCTTTGCTGTAGGTAGCATCTGCCCTTGATCCAGAGTAGATTTTCCGAACCATTAGAACTGCTGACCTATAGAAATCCTTCTTCGGGTCTGAAATTAATGATGGTGGGACGTTCCCAGAACTGTGAGAAGAGTATCTTTTGGCCTTTGTTTTATTAGGTTCCCCAAGAAGCATTCACACCCTGTGCGTCTCCACTCTGCAACTCCTGACTCCTCTGGGCACCCCCACCCCTTGCCTCTGTCCTTGCACTTACTGAGCGGTATTATAGTTCTTCCCTACCCTCCTCGCTCCCTCCTTCGCTCCCTTTATCCCTCCACCTTTCCCTCCCCACTCCTCCCTTCCTCCCTCCTTTCCTTCCCATCACAGTATTTATTTAGCACCTACTCAGTGCGACACATTTTGAAGGCACTAGAAAGATGGCAGCAAAAAAATACACAAAAACAGGACATCCTTTCATAGCTTTGCCAACTTGCCTGTCCCTGGAAGGCCCTTAACAAAGATGTATTTATAACCTTTGCTGAGGTCCAGTTTCAATCTATTAAAGGAGGTGGGGGTTCAGAGGGAGCCACGTAGTAAGTCACAATCCAGCATTCACAGGTTCCCTAGACCTTCTCACACACCCGGGAACTCTTGTGAAATCAACGACAACTACTAAACTGCTTTTGGTGGCAAATACGATATGACTAAAAATGGCTATAGGTGATGAAAGTGGAAGGGCAATTGAAAATAAAACAAGGCGATTCAGGCTAAATATGGAATTTTAAAATTAATGAAGGAGTGGAGGAAAACATTTGAAGGATGGCTTGGACCTATGACTTGGTTTCTATAACTTTGTTTCTTACAAGTAGAAAAATGATTTGGGAGACTCAGGGCAGAAATTATATTTTAAAATAGAGAGACATAGCCCTGGCCAGTGTGGCTCAGTTGGTTGGGCAGTGTCCTGTGCACGGAAAGGTTGCCGGTTTGATTCCCTGTCAGGGCACATGCCCAGGTTGTAGGTTCATTCCCTGATCGGGGTGCATGCGAGAGGCGACTGATCAATGTTTCTTTCTGACATTGATGTTTCTCTCTCTTTCCTTCTCAAGTCTATATAAACATAAAAAAATTAAAATAGAGATACTGAAAGCTCCAAGGATGGGGGTGAAGGAGGCATTTTTAACATGGAAATGCACAAAGGATGTGTCTTTTATCAATATAGAGCTGGTATCCTTTAGGACAGGCTAGATTATGCAGTAACTAACAACCCCCAAATATCAGTGGCTTAACACACCCAAAGTTATTTCCTGTTCATGCCATACATTCAGCAGGTCATCTGGTTGGGGTGGGGAAGGCTATGTCCATAGTCCCGTGGGCCTAGGTTGAAGGAAGAAACACTTCAACAATAATTCTGGTCACCGTCATGTGGCCAGGCTGCTGGGTGGCTTGTAAACAATAGAAATTTATGTCACAGAGTTCTGGAAGCCTGAGATCAGGGGGCCAGAACGATTGGGTTCTGGTAAGAGCCAGTCTCTTGGGTTGCAGACTGCGGCTTCTCGTCATAGCCTCACACGGTAGAGAGTGAGTAGGTTTCTGACCTCTACTTACAAGGACATTAATCCAATTCATGAGGCTCCACCCTCGTGACCTAATTACCTCCCAAAGGTCCCACCTCCAGAGACCATCCTGTTAAGGATTAGACTTCAGCATATGAATGTGGTGGTGGTGGTGGTGGGGGCAGGAGACACAAACATTCAGTCCATAACAACCACAAATCACTCATGGCCTTTCAAAGCTTCCATGTGGAAGTAACACGTAAACTTTTGTCTACATTTCATTGGATGAAGCAAGCCCCACGGTCATGCCTATTCTTGAGGCCAGCGGAGAATTGTCATCCTACTGTGTGCCAGCCAAACAGAGCATCAGAACCCAGGGGCGAGCAGTTCGTGCCCTTAGCCCTTTAGAATGGCCTTTCCCCTCCCGCACAGGCAGCTCTTTGCAGCAGAAACCTTGTCCCACGGATTCCTGAGCCGCCCATTGCCCGCCAAGTGCCTGTTGCACTGAATTGATCTCGCTCATGTACTTCCCGAAACCTATCATGATTTATTGGTAAAATTTTCACCCTTAATTAGTGAAAAAAGAAACTATGAGTTTATGAATTATTTACCTTACAAAGTTCTCTGAGCTCTTCAAACGCACTGTAAATAATTTACGTTTGTACTTGTGTGATCTCAAATTTGTTTATTAATGTAGAGATAGAAAGCAACCTAAGTGAAACCACGCTATCTTATTTCGCAGATCATTTGGGATAAGAAAAAGAAATGCTTTCCTTCTCATCTGAAAATGCTATTGACCCACCATTAGTAGGGTGTGAAGGCCTAGTTATTTTCCAACTACAAGAAAATATTTCTGCTGATCTAAACCATGGTGCTGATGCATTTACCATTTATTGAATTATAACTATATAACAGGTCCTGAACTAATAGTCTACACTGCCCCATATTTCCAGTGTAGACGCTTCTCCTGAACCTCGTGTCTCCAGCTGCCTTTTTGATGGATGCATCTCATGGACTCTCAGACTTGACATGTCCAGAATGAAACCTTTGATTGCCAGCTCCCACTTAACAGCTCCAGAAATCTTTCCTCATCTCAGTAACTGAAATTCCATCCTTTCTGTTGCTCAAGTCAAAACTTTACATGGAGTCTTGACTTTATCCCTCTTTCACACCCTACATCGAATCTTCTGAAATCCTGTTGGTGCTATGTTCAAATATACCCAGAATCCAATCACTTCTTACCATCCCCTCTGTGCTACCAGAACCCAAGCTGCCCTAATTGCTTATCTGGCTTATCTACACTAATAAAAGACAAGCATGCAAATTGACCACACCTTCACTATGCCTTAAGCCATGCCCAGCAGCCAATCAGAGCGACTATATGCAAATTAACCCAACCAAGATGGCGGCCAGCAGCCATGGAGCTGGAGCAAGCAGGAGGCTTGGTTGCCCCAATGATGGAGGAAGCCAACCTTCCCTGCCTGCCGCAGTGGCTCTGAGCTCCACTCAAAGCAACAAAGTTTCAATTATAGAAGGTAAATAAACCCCAGATACCTGCTTTCAGCTGGCCGTGGCCATGGAGCTGGAGCGAGCAGGAGGCTTTCCCTCCCGCCCGCCTTGGCCGGTTCTGAGCTCCTCTCAAAGCTACAAAGTTTCAATTATAGAAGGTAAATAAATCCCAGAATAAAAAAAAAAGAAAAAGAGGAGAGGTTGGGAGTTTCCGTTGCCTGGGGGCTTGGCCAGCCTGAAAACTTCCCTCAGCCCCTCACCCAGACTGGCCAGGCACCCCATTGGGGACCCCCCCACTAAAGGGGGGGTGTGGCCAGCCTGAAAACAGCTGTCAGCCCCTCTCCCAGGCTGGCCAAACCTCCATGGGGTGAGG
>NW_005358435.1:1252326-1277499 GCF_000412655.1 Myotis brandtii | reverse complement strand
ACACACACTGACCACCAGGGGGCAGACGCTCAATGCAGGAGCTGCCCCCTGGTGGTCAGTGTGCTCCCACAGGGGGAGCTCTGCTCAGCCACAAGCCAGGCTGACGGCTGCCAGTACAGCGGTGGTGGCGGGAGCCTCTCCCGCCTCCTCAGCAGTGCTAAGGATGTCCGACTGCAGCTTAGGCCTGCTTCCCGCTGGCAAGTGGACATCCCCCGAGGGCTGCCGGGCTGCCAGAGGGATGTCTGACTGCCAGCTTGGGCCCGATCCCCCAGGGAGCGGGCCTAAGCCAGCAGGTGGACATCCTCTGAGGGGTCCCAGACTGCAAGAGGGCATAGGCCGGGCTGAGGGACCCCCCCCGAGTGCACAAATTTTTGTGCACTGGGCCTCTAGTTTCTAATAATTTAACTGGGCTTCCTACTTTCACCTTTGGCCCCTACACTCTACTCTTTGCAGAGCATCCAAAGGAAGCCTTTTAAAATGAAAGTCCGTCCTCTGCTCAAGACTTCCTGTGGCTTCCATCTTAGGACAAGGATATGCCCGAGTCCTTCATAAGGTCCCACGTGACCTGTATCCCATCCCCCAACTGCTTCTCTGGTTCCACTCCTATTTCCCGTCCCCTGACTCACTGTCCCAGCTACAGACAGCTCCTAGCTTTCTCCGAATATATCAAGCATACTCCTGCCTCCAGACTTCTGTGCTTGCTGTTCCTTCTGACTCGGATAGTTTCCACATGTCACATCTTCCAGTTCCTTCAAGTCTCTGCTCAGATGCTACTTGACCGTTGAGTACTTCCCCAAACCTTCCTACTTAATAAAATAACCTTTTACTCAACTCCCACCAGCATGCCCCATCTCCTTTACTCAGTTCTCTCTTTCGCCATAACTGCTGTCACGGTTGGTTCTACTCTGCATTTACTTGTTTGTTTATATGTTGCTCCTTTTCCAGAATGTAAAAACTATGAAGACAAAGGACTTAGTTTATTTCGCTGCTATATCCCAAGCATTCCAACAGGGATAGCATGTAGTGCATACTCAGTAAAGATTTGCTGAACAAAACATGATTTTCATGTAGGTGCAATGTTATTATCCACGGATTGTTTCTTGTCATTAAGTACTAGCTTCCCGCCAACCCACAGCTCCCTGAGGGCAGAGACATGCAGATTCTTTGCATGCTCCTTGTTCCCAAATGCAAGGGTGTCAGGGAGTAGGTTGCTGATAATGGGGTTGGTTGATTTCTTGAACTTTTCCAAGGGGTTTCCGGCAGAACACGAATCACCCAAGACAGTCACTTATCTCCATGGCTCTTTCCTGCTTTTTTGCACAGACAGATCTTTTCTGTGTAGGAGGCCTCCCTCTCATCTTGATTTTTATGGACACTCTTCAAGTCTCAGCGTGGGTGCCCTCTCCTCCCTCTCCTCCACGAAGCCTGTCCAGACTTTTAGAATGGACTAAGCAGCCCCTTACTTTTGTTCCACACCTCCTGGGGGAGGTGAGTGCTGATGGACATCTGCACAGACTTACCCTGCTCACTGCGAGGTCTGTTTGGGCTTCTCTCCGTCCTCCACGCCATCTGCCCTCCCCTCTTCCTGAGGGCTCTTTGAGAGCAGGTTCAGGGTCTTCTCATCTTTGTATCCCCAGAAGGGAAGACCCTCCATAGTCCATTTGAGGTAATTATCTGCATTGCCCTTTAAAACCAAGTTGAAAACATGACCCAGACCTGCCCTTAAGAATCCCCAACTAAAGGCAATTGTGGTAAAAACCAGTAAAGACCTGAGCAGGGTTGATTTTTTTCAAAATGGTCAGCGTGAAGAGCTCAGAGAACCATCAAAAGCCAGTTTCCCAACAATGTGCAAGTTTTCAAGTCAGAAGAATTTCATTTTAGGGAGAATAACTCAGGGATGGCTTGAAAATGAAATGGTTTGAATGTAGACTCTTGCAGGGGACAGAGAAACAAAGGACAGAGGCTTCAGAGTGTAGCGTGGCTCGCACTTAATGGATTAAGGGGTGCATACACTGGGGACTTGTACGGCCAGGGAGTGTACCCAGGGCTTTAGGAATATGCATGGATTTGAACCAGTATTGGAAAAACTCAGAAACCTATTGTGTTGTAAGCTGAAGATGTATATGTAATTTCTAATGGCTCCCAACAACTCCTGGAATATGCATGGATTTGAACCAGTATTGGAAAAACTCCCGACTTTCCTAGTTGAGCTCATACTATCATAAGTATCCGGACTTATGTTTTTACTTAAGAAAAAAAGTGAGTCAGGTCAAAGAAAAAGTATAAAGAAAAAGTGCTGTATGTGGCGTTTGGATGGCTGGTATGCTAAAGACGGATGCCAGGAACACACCATTTTAAGGTCCTGGCCCAGCCATGGAGAAATCAGCCCCTCCCTTCTTTTATAATATGATTTTATTCAATCAAGTCATTGTACTTGGTCAGTTTATTGCTATAACAAACCAAGGCCATTAATTTTTTAACACTTCTCATTTCAGACTTTAACTGACTGTCTCCTGCTGTTCGTACAAGTGCAAGCATGAAATATTTACCAACAAATCTAGGAAGAAATCGGTCCTTTGGATGCACACGTCTGCTTTGTGGTACTTGCTTAGGGTAACTCCTCAGCTGACAAGGGTCATCCTTCCTGTTTGAATTACGTGATGCTGCTCCCTGGTTGTAGCTGATTGGATCAAGGGTGTGTCTTGCTTAAGATGAGCCAATCAGATTCTCCTTCCGAGAGTTTAGAATCCAGGGACACCCAGTGAGATTCTGAGTATCGACTGTGGACTTGGTTGTTCTGGCCTTGCTATATGTTTGCTGTGTGGCTGAGATAGCTGAGAGAGAGAGAGAGAGAGAGAGAGAGAGAGAGAGAGAGAGAAAGAGAGAGAGGGAGAGAAAAGAGAGAGAGATACAACAGGTGCACTTTGAAAAATAGAAAGGAGAAGTAGAGGCCCTGGTCCCTCTTATGTTTCAGGTTCCAGTCCCTTCCTGGTCTGGCTGCATTCTGGTTCTTGGGTTTTATGAGACACCCTGACATCCTGGTAACAAATATCCACCTACCAACGCATTTTACCTCCAGCTCTGTCCTCTTAGCTTTGTCTGAGTTATTACTGTTCCTTGTAGCAAAGATCCTCTATCAGTGAAGTTACTGGCCTCAGTCACTTCATCTGTAAAATGGGAGAAGCTGGTTAGTATTTCCCAGAGTGCAGGGTATGGAGCACTGGAAAAAGATGAGAAGATCCTAGGTATTATTTAGATCCAACACCAAATAATATTGAACCACATAGTGACTTCTTTTCTGATTGTCTTCCAATTCTCCTGATGATAAATCAAGGAGAAAGTCAGTTTTAGTCTATATGTTTTTAACATTTTCCTTAATGCCCGTTAATCTCTCTTTTTAACAAAGAAAAAGGAGACACCAAACTGGGAGCCTTCAAAGGCTGCAGTCCAGCTGGACGCTGATAGACTTTTTTTTTCATTGAATTTATTTCTTACTGTTATTGTTTGACATTTAAAACGTTTTAATCCTGGGTTTTCATTTATGGTAGTGAGAAAAAATTTCATTTAAAAATAACTAAAAACTGGAGGAAAAGGAACAGGTACTCCATATAGTAGAATTCCAATGATAAATGCAAATGATGGAAATGAAAAATCACCATTTGGCATCACCCCAGTAATGGTTATCTCAGGCAAGAATAATCAATGGTGGCCAAAGTTAGTGGGTGAAATTAAGGTGAGAAAAAAGATGGTTGCATAGCTTCAAAGAATTCCGTACAAGGCATTAAATACAAAGCAAGAAAGAGTCACTTTACAGTGGAGACACTATAGATGCTGCCTCAACCAAGTGGCTCAAGTTAACAGCATGTTATGTACCTGAGGGTATGACCCACTGGAGAAGACACACACTATGGTGCTATTCCTGTAAGAAATGCGAGACTTCAATGTAATCATGAGAATACAACAGACAAACTTTGAAGAATGTCTTTACAAAATAACTAACTGGTCAGTGCCCTTCATACGTATCAAGGTCATGAAAAAGAAATGAGGAACTGTCACAGATTGGAGGAGATGAAAGAGACCAAGAATTGACATGCAACGTGTGATCCTTGAGTAGTTCCCCAAACCTCCCTACTAGTTCTTGGACCAGGAAAGGATGACATGGGAAGAAGACCTATACATTACTTAATGGTACCGCATCAATGTTCATTTCCTGCTTTTAGTAATTGGCCCAGGACTGTGTAACATGGAAGCATTTAGGGAATAAGGGTAAAGAGACAAATTTGGTTGTGACAATTAGTTACTGGCATCAAGTGGATAGGGGTCAGGGATGCTGCTAAATATCCTACAATGTGCAGGACAGCTACTAATAGCAACATTTACCTGGGCTAAGATGGCATTAATGTTGAGCTTGATGAACCCTGTTCTAGAACAACTCAGTTAATATATATGTTTAAATATATATTTTATAAATACACATATATTTTATGTGTACATATAGTAGATATTTTTTATATGTACACATATCTCACTAAGGAACGTTAAGAAAAATAACAGCAGAAGTTGTGTGAATAATTGCACCACTGGTACGGCTGTGTAAGCTTCATCAGAATCTGACCTCTGCTTTTCTACCTGGCTCTAACATTTTGGATTCTGTGAGTTCCAGACCAGTGCCATTCAGGGTTAGAGGCGCCAGGGGGACGGCTTTGTGACTGCGCCCCGAGAGTGGCCATCATTAGTAAACTATTTTCTTTCGTTTCCTTGGTCCAAAGTGAGAACATCAATCTGACCATTTCTAATGAGATAGCGGATGATCCCGCATGGCCGACTTGCTGTCAGCCACTGCCTGGTGGGCTTAGCAAAAGAAACGATCCTTCATTAATTAACCTTCACTTTCTATGTAGATTCACTCATTGAGATGCAGGTAATTAAACCAAGGTCATTTCAAGGACTGACAGGGGGAAAAAACCAGCAGTTGGAAGGTGGTGGAGTTTTTGGGCAGAGGACTTGGAATTCTATTTTTATCCTTGTGCAGAATTGCAGAATCATCTTTTCTTGACTTTTAAATACTCTAACCTTTTCTAGTTGAATATCTCTTAAGTTCACCTCAAAACCATAGCATCAGAATTTTTAAGGTTTTAGGTTATAGGTACCTCCTGCTGGTTTAAAAATAAACATTAAGGCAAAAATTTAATTTTGGGGGGAAAACCACATAAAGAAAAGGAAATAGAATTATGTTGGAGAAGGAAAAGCAAATAGAAAAACACACTTTTATGGAGTGCAATTGCTATTATCTCTTAGGTTGAGCATCCATTTTCTGAATTTTATTGCTTATAATATTTGTATGATATAGTAGAGTGGTTACGAACATGGATTTAGAGTTAGGTAGGTGGGGGGTTCATGTTGTAACTCTTACATTTAACTTAGACCTTGGGAAATTCATTCCATTTCTTTATTCTTGTTTTTCTCGTCTGTAAAATGGACCTAATGCTGGCGAGAGCCAGCCTGCGCCCAGCATTGCTGATAGGATTCAGTGAAATGCGGGCAGTGCAATAGCTGGCGCTGCATTCTTAGGGGGTGTTCATGGGGATGATCGCTACCTCGTAAGTAGTGCTTGCTACATGCCAGGCTCTGTTCCAGTGAATTTACTTAGACCCACTCATTTAAGCCTCCCATCGGCCCTCTGAGTTAGGTACGGCTATTGTATCTGTTTTATTGGAACTTGAACCTAGGCAGCCTCGGCCTAGCGTCTGTGCACTTTAGGACGATCCCGTCCCACCTCAATACATTCTTGGCTTGTTATTCATCTTAAGTAGTGCTTGCTACATGCCAGGCTCTGTTCCAGTGAGTTTACTTAGACCCACTCTAGGCAGCCTCGGCCTAGAGTCTGTGCACTTCAGGATGATCCCATCGCACCTCAGTACATTCTTGGCTTGTTATTCATCTCATTCCATGTTGTACCCCAAAAACACATTGCACAAGTGAGCCCACTCAGAAATACTTTACTTTCGGGAAAAGAGGTGGTGTTTGTCCGGTACAGCTAATGAACTCTGCGAGGCCAGCAATAGCTGTATCACAAATAGCAGGAAGGGCCCATTTTACTTCATAAAAGATACCAGTATTTCATAGCTGCTGAGAAGCATCGCCACCTAGTGGGAAGCTGGGTCATAACAAGACAGTGTTGACTGCTCTTTAGGAATTTGCTGTGTATTCCCTTTTCTATCCTGGTTTCTAAAATTTACTTAAAAAAGAAAAGAAAAAAAAAGAAATAAACCAATGTTTGCCATGTCATAGTCACAAAGTCATTTCTTATTCTGACATGAATGCATTTGGAATTGAGGTGTTATATTTAAAGTTACAGTATTACAACAGAAGCCAATGACATTTGGGCTTATTACTACCTCTTAAAGGAGATTGTATGAATTTCTCAGCTTGCCTCGCTAAGTACTTTACTTTTAGTCATAAAGACGAAATGCTTAATTTGTTAAACATATACAGAATCAGAAGTAGGGCCATTCAGTATATCTAATACCGCTTGCAGTTATTAAAGTCAGTTTTTATCTGTTTAAACAGGCCATAAAAAAGTAAAATCTGAAATAAAGGACTCAATTCCCTTCCTACTCTCATATTTAATACATGCTCAAAATTCTGATTAGGGATCAGTGCAAACCAGGGGAGAGAGAATAACTTAAAAGGCAGAAATAACGGTTCAGCCTGACCGGCATTTACGTTCTGGTCAAGGTTGGTCAACCTTTAAATGATGCAGTGTTTTTCATTAACTCACACCCAAACCGTACCAAATTGGAAGTCTTCCCTACGTACCCAGATACACAGCTAGACATTTTCTGAAACCGGAGGCTCGATTCTGTCCCCTGCGTTCTCCCAACTATGTGTAAGCGAGGAAATTGATCTAATTCGTTACACTTTTGTTTCTCTTATTCATTCTGTTATTCTTACTCTTTTCTCTAATTCTTCCATTGTGTGTTACCACAGGATATAGACAGACCAGCACATTGGAAGCCAATGTGGTGAACTCCTTGTCTTATGGGAGAAATACTATTTTATTTTTCTAAAAATTAATTTATTTTAAAAATTTAAAAATGAATGAATACTATTGCATGCTTTTGTACATAGATTGATGCATATGCATCTATACCAGTGATGGTGAACCTTTTGAGCTCGGCGTGTCAGCATTTTGAAAAGCCCTAACTTAACCCTGGTGCCATGTCACATATAGAAATTTTTTGATATTTGCAACCATAGTAAAACAAAGACTTATATTTTTGATATTTATTTTATATATTTAAATGCCATTTAACAAAGAAAAATCAACCAAAAAAATGAGTTCGCGTGTCACCTCTGACACGCGTGTCATAGGTTCGCCATCACTGATCTATACTGTGTCTCGGCTCAGAGATACACAAACATATAGACACATACTTAACCTCCCGGGCCTTGCGCCATCATCTGTAAAGTGGAGGATAATAGTAGGGATCTCTGATCTTTGTTCCCTAATTCTGAACCTCAAAAGCTGTGAAAACCAAAACATTTTCATCATTTATCTGGAAGCAAAACCTGACCTAAAATTGACTGGAGGCTATTTATGGTCAGTACTGAGCCCATTCAGCATGAGTGAGTATTCAAATGTCTTGATGCAGAATATAATTTTTTTAAAAAAATCCCATTGTGGACATTAGGTAATTCATGGTGTGGGCTTCTGGGGGAGGCAGCCTCCAAGGTGACCTCCGGTGACCCCTCCCTCCTGGTATTCTCTCATGCAAAAGCCCCCTAGGATGTGGGCTGGGTTTATTGACTTGCTGCTCACAGATGGAACGTAGCAGAGGTGAAGGAATGCCACGTGCAAGATGCCATTGGATCGGATGCTGGGTGCTCTCACTCATCCTCTCTTGGAAGTTGGCCGCCATGTTGTGAGGCAACTCTGGAGAGTGCAAAAGGTAAACTGAGGCATGCCACCACCTCCCCTACTTCACAGAGTTTTGGGGATAATTAAACAAGATAATACTTGCAAAGTGCTTAGAGTCATGCCTGACACATTGAAATGGTCAATAAATATTAGTTACTGTGATTTTACTAATACTCTTTCCTATTATTCATTAAACTCGATTATACCACTACTTCACAGTTGCTATTATTGGGTTTACCAGCACATTATTCTACAGCTTGCCTGCCCCCATCCCCATTTAACAATGTTTTACACACAGTGTTGCAGGTCAATATATATAGATTTAAGTCATTTTTTAAATTCAAAGCTTTTACTGATTAACAGGTATGTAGTTTCTAGTTATTTTTTTCTTTGTTTTGGTCACTACAGGCAATGCTTCAAAAAATATCCTGAGAACATTTTCAACTTAGCTGAGGAGTCACAATCCATCTTTTTAAAAAGTCAGGTTTACAGAGGGGTAATTTGTAAACAGTAAAATTAAACTTTTTTAGTGTATAGCTCTGTGTGTCTCTTTTATTTTTTTAAATACATTTTTATTGATTTCAGAGAGGAAGGAAGAGGGAGAGATTGAAACATCAATGATGAAAATCATTGATTGGCTGCCTCCTGCACGCCCCTTACTGGGGATTGAGCCCGCAACCTGGGCATGTGCCCTTGACCTGAATTGAACCCAGGACCCTTCAGTCCCCAGGCTGACTCGCTATCCACTGAGCCAAACTGGCTAGGACAGTTCTGTGTGTTTTGAGAAGTGTGTACAGTCACGGAATGACCACTGTAACCAACTTGTGTGAGATTCCATCATTGCCCAAACAAATCCAATTGTGCCCAGTATCTTTTGTTTAAAAAAGTAGCCACTCAGAAATAATATCAGTGCAGCATTTTAGGCTAAGACCATGTAAACTATCTCTCTTACTCCAACATTTAAAGAAAATCAGGCCAAGCTGGATGGCTATTTAATTACTCTCAAGTTTTTAAACCCTTGCCAAAAGTGTTTGAGCCTAATTAAGTTAAAACATTTCAAAGAGAGCCCAGTTATAATAATTTGTTTATAATGCAAGCTTCTCTTTGATCATGGATGTTCACTTTTATAGAAACCCTGTTATCATTCTTGGGATAAGAGAGAAAGCAAATTAATTTTGTGTTGGAAAAACTACAGGAAATTAAAGAAGTACCTGAGGTGAATTTCCTGATTAATAACAGGGGGGAAAAAGTGACTTTATTGAGCCAGTGGAGTAGAAACACAGAGGACCTGTGGGGGAATAGTGTGAATTGCTTAGACATTCTGGATGCTGTTTATTAAAAAGATAGCTTAAAAATGTGCCTAATACCCCTCTTTCAGGCCTCAGTGTGAACCCTCCTGGTTCCTGAAAATGACAAACATGGCCTTGAGAGAGTGAGTTTAGCAAGCATGGTGAAGCACTCTTTCTTCTTCTTTTTTTTAAACCAGTGAAAGTCCTTGCTCCCTTTGACATCCAATTTAAATCTCAACGCCTAGGAGTTCTCTCTCAACTTCTTTCTCTTTCTCTCCTCTTTTCATTCTTTCTTCCTTCTCCCTCTTCCTCTTCCTTCTCCCTCATCGTCCTCCTCCTCCTCCTCTTCCACCTTCTCCTCGTCTTCTTCTTTTTCTCCTTCTTTCTCCCTCTCTCCTCCCTCCCTCCCTCCTTCCTTTACATGCCTGAAACATTATCTTACACTTATTGTTCTGCTGGTCTTTCCTTTTTAAAATTACATTTACTGGGGTGACATTGGTTAATAAGATGATGGAGGTTTCAAGTATACATTTCTATGACACGTGATGTATATTGCGTTGGGCGGTGGGCGCACAAGCGGTATACAGCAGCCTTTCTTTATCTGGCTAGAAGCAACAGAGGGAGTGCTGGTGGCACCCAGAGCCTGAGGGAATGAGTACCACGCCTCCAATTCCTCCTTTCAAAAGATTGTTTGCTTCAAAGAATAGGCGTATCTTTCATTGTATTTAAAAATCTGAATTTCAGGCTCCTCCAGCCCCTCCTATTATTTCTTTCCTTTTCTGAGTTTAATTGTTTTTTGTCTTGGAGGAATCATCAGCATTAGAAAAAGAGCTGTAGCAACATTAGCTAATGAATACCTAGGAGGCTCGGAGTATTTTGGGTTGGAGTGAGCTAGGATTTGCATTAACATATCAGCAGTGAGCTATTGTAGAAGGAGCCTGAGTTTTGTTTGTTTTTGTTTTGCTAGATACCTAAGTTCCATACCAGTTAAAAGCTTGTGAGTACTGCAGAATTTTACTTACCCTCCCTGTAGCTCAGTTTTCACATCTGTAAAATGGGACTCGTATTTTCCTCATAGGGTTATTGGAAATATCAAGAGAATGAGGGTGTGTGAAAGGACTTGGAAAATCGTAAAGCCCAGTATAAGTGTTGGAAGAAACATTCGTGGAATTTAAATCATAGGATTTGGGTTGGGTCCTGGGTCTGCCCGTCACTAGCTACTTAACCTCCCCAAGTCTCATAGTCTTTACAGATGCAATGGGAAGAATACTTCTCATTGGAGTGCGGCTTTAGTGGCGTTAATGTGCTTTAACGTGCTCCGCCAATTCTAAAACAGGAGTTGGAAGCTTTCTGGAGGGGGCAGATAGTAAATATTGGAGACTTCACAGGGCTTATGGTCTCTATTACAACTACAATAGCTGCCCGCTTGTCCCGGGTTCACTTTCTGAGGCTTCAGTTACCCATAGTCAACTGTGGTCTGAAAATATTACATGGAAAATTCTAGAAATAAACAATTCATAGGCTTTAAATCGTGTGCTGTTCTGAGCAGCGTGGTGAAATCTCGCGACGTTTCACTCTGTCCAGCGTCTCCACGTGGGTGCTTCTGCCCACCAGTCTCGGGCAGCCGGCTTGGTTGTGGAGGTGCTGTGTTCAGGTCGCCTCCCTTTCACTAACTGATGGCTCCAAAGCATAAGACTGGTGATGCTGGCAATGCGCTGTGCCAAGGGAGGCCGTCAAGTGCTCCTTCAAGTGACAAGGTGACAGTTCGGCACTTAATGAGGCATTTGTCATCTTGGCAACGAGAAAGACAGTACAATGATATTTTGAGAGAGAGAGAGACAGAGAGAGAGAGAGAGAGAGAGAGAGAGAGAGAGAGAGGCCACAGTCACATACCTTTTCCTATAGTATACTCGTACTGTTTTATTTCATTATTAATTATTACTGTTAACCTGTTACTGTGCCTAATCTGTAAACTGGATTTTATTCTAGGTCTACACAGGTAGAGAACACATGGTATATAGAGGGTTCAGTGCTTCTGTGGTTTCAGGAACCCACTGAGGACTTGGAAAGTATCCCCTGTGGATAAGGGGGGATGGCCAAACTTAATCCTGCCTTTGTAGTGCAAAAAACGGCCACAGAAAATACACAGACGAGTGGGTGCGGCTGCGTCCCAATAAAACTTCACTTGCCACCCGGGGCAGCCCAATCTGGCCCAGGGCCGCCCTTTGCTGCTCCTGTTCTACAGCACAGACGGGGCTCTGCGGAATTCTCATGGCGCTTTCAGAGCAGTTAAGTACGGGTCACTTCCTCAGCCCCTCAGGCTGCCATAGGGAAACGGGTGATGTTAGGGTTAGTAGAATGTGATCTCAAACTGGGAGTGTGGTGAGGAATATGAACTATTCAGGAAATAAAATGGGGGTTTTGAAGGGAAAACTTAATTGGATCCATACCTTAGATTCACACACCAAGAGAAATTACAAATGGTTTAAACACTTCAATGTTAAACAAGCAAACAAAAAGAAAGCAGGGAGCACTGCCGGAGACCGCGAGGTAATTGTTTTGTGACCTTGGCCTGGAAGCAGAGGTTTTAAATCCAGAAACCCTGAAAGACAATGATGGAGTAAGTGTAAGCATTTCATTAACATATGCGTGAGTGAGAATGCAAAACAGAAGGTCAAAGGACAATCTGGGCAAAGCTGCAACATACAGTACACCAAAAGTTAGCCTTTGAATGTATAAATAGTTCCTAGAAATTGGTAAGAAATGACCAAGAGCCTAAGAGGGAATTGGTTAAAAGAAAGAAAGGACAGTTCACAGGAAAAAAGATACCACCCGGGCTGTGTGGTCAGTGGTTTGAGTGTCGTCCCGTAGACCTAAAGGTTGTGGGTTCGATTGTTGGTCAGGGCACATACCTAGGTTTCGGGTTCAATCCCTGGTTGGGGTGCATACAGGAGGCAACTGATCGATGCTTCTCTCTCACATCCATGTCTCTCTCTCTCAAATAAATAAACATATCCTCGGGTGAGGATAAAAAAGAAAAAGGATACCATAAAGGGAAAGTGGAGAGAACAGAAGCTACCAGAAGCCCTGAGGTGGGGAGCCACTGAATTAGGTGGCTCTGTCGTTATCTGCTTTCCTATTTAATACTGTTATAGAAGATACAAATGCATATTATTTGAACAATTTTGATTCAGTCATTCTGTCATTTATTGCCAAAAACATCTCACTGAGACAGAAATGAATGGCAGGAGAGTCCTTCCCCGACTTGAGGTTAGGTCAGTCCTCTGGGATTTAGATTCCATCCCCCTCCACACCAAAAGAGGAAGGCAGGTTCCCGAGTGGCTGGATGTGAACCCTGATATGACCGAGAGTCACCGCTTTGAGTGAATTTTCTTAGAGGAAATGCATTGGTTGTCTATCTGCATAGCAAGTTGCCCTCCGTGTTGGTGGCTTAAAGCAACACACATTTACCACCTCTGCCCACTTCTGAGAAGTGGCTCTGCTGGATGTTTCTGGCTCAGGGATTGTCCTAAAGTTGTAGTCAAGATGCTGGCCAGGGCTGCAGCCACCTGGCAACAGGACAGGGGCTGCGGGAGCTGTTTTCACTCACAGGGCTGTTGGCGGGAGGCCTTAGTTTCTCAAACAGTAAACATCCCGCCACCCGCACACAAACCCATAGGCTGCTTGAGTGTCCTCGCAACATGGCGTCTGGCTTTCCGCAGGAGCAAGTTACCCCAGGGAGAGCCAAGCAGAAGCTGCAGAGCAGGACCTAGTCTCAGAAGTCGCACACCTTCATTTCTGCAGCATCCTACGGGCTACTCTGTGTAGGAAGAGACCTCCATGAAGGCCAGGACCACTGGAGGCCACTAGTTACCACACGTGACTAGATCCAGCTTTGCTCTGGGTTAAGCTCACCTACAGGAAAATAGGGAAAGTTACATGTATATCTGTGATGGTAAAATCTGTACAATACGTGTCTCTCAACAGGCTTGTGATCGGACCTGGAGAGTTAGATAGTGTATTTTCTGATGAGATTCGATTGTCAAAATTCTAAAAGTCTTTGCTGGGATTGGGCTCAGATGCCTTGCTAGGTCAGCAGGGGTACATTTTGCATCACATGCACACATTTTTTTTGGAGCTTACTTTGTCAGGCTGTCTCACTAGCTTACAAACGTGGACCTTAGAATCTACAAGCAAAGCTAGATTCCTCTCTTCCTTCTCTCTCACGCTCACTCATAATTTCTGGCACCATCTCTACAAATAAATGGTTGATCAATTAACTACTGAAATTCCCACTTTATAGAGCGAGGCCCAGGTAATTTTATCTTGAAAAATTTTCACCACAGGTGTTGCTGTCACCCAGTGCAGTCGTAGAAAATCTCAATGATGCTTTTGTGAATCATCAAAATTTAAGCAATGAGCATCATGGTGAACTCACTGGAAAGATTTAATTGCAAATTGTGCCCCAAGTAGCTAAGTAAATTAGCTTGTTATATGGCATTATCGGCGTTAAACCAATTACATTTTAGAGAGCATCTGTCAAAAATAATGATTTTTTGTTTTTAGAGTAGTTAATATTGAGACATTTCTAAAAGTAGTTAAATAGCAGGACCAGTAGTCTAGTTAGGTGGGTTCTAAATTGTGTCAAGAAAATTATTATCAAAGCGTTAGAAGACCCTTGCCCTCACTTGTGATGTAGCATCTATTCATTTCTCAAACAAATATTTGAGGACCCACTGTGTGCCAGGCACTGCACACAAGAGTATGTAGATGGACAGCCCCTAAATGGCTTTATATAATTAGAACAATTTGCACAAACTTTATTTAAAATAAGAGGGAGAAAGGTTAACCAGCGGTTCTCAACCTGTGGGTCACGACCCTTTGGGGGTCGAACAACCCTTTCACAGGGGTCGCCTAAGACCATCGGAAAACACATATATGATTACATATTGTTTTTGTGATTAATCACTATGCTTTAATTATGTTCAATTTGTAACAATGAAATTGGGGGTCACCACAACATGAGGAACTGTATTAAAGGGTTGCGGCATTAGGAAGGTTGAGAACCCCTTGTTTAACAAAGCTGTTTTTTGAAAATAAAATTTCTTAACATTATTTGATTCTCCATAAGACCATTCCTGATAATGCCTTTTATTAGTTTTAGAGGAATACCTATATAAAGAAACACATACATGCATACATACATACATGTGTGTGTTCGTAGTGTTTATTTTCCAAATTGCCATAGCATGCATTATTTTTATGAAAAATTAAAAAAACAGAAAAAATAGGAATAATGCAATATTTACCCATAATATCACCATATTTGTATCCAGTTTTTTTCTGAAATGTATACAATTTAAAGAAATTGGCATTGCACTGAATTTGTTATTTTGTAAGCTGTTTTAAAAATTATCCACCATAATTTTTTAATGTCATTAAATAGGCTTAGAATATTTTAAATGGTCTTATTTGCCTCAATGGTAAAAAAAAATGCCATCCTTTTAGTTCATGTTTGCCAATTTTATTCACATTCTTTTATTTTGCAATTATTGATTACAGATAAAGTTGAACTTTTTTCATGTTTATTTGCCACATGAAAAAAAATTGTCTATTCAGATTCTTTGCTCATTTTCCAAAGGGAGGCACTCTTTTTCTTGTTACTAAGTAAGAGTGCACTTTTTATTAAGATCATAACCTGTATCACATATATTGCAATGCCATTTAATTCCTGGTAGTTTGTCTTTAAGTTTTACTTATGGTACTTGTGATGTATGACTTTAGTTAATTAAATCACATGGTTATAAATTTGGAAGTAAATATAAATTAAAAGTTTTTAAAAATCTCAAATTTGTTTTATTGAATGGATTTCACTTGAAATTGCTTCCTCTCTCCAATTTGCCCAGACACATTTATTTGCTAGTTTATAATTTCATACTGATTTCAATGTTGGCTAATTGTGTACTCAATTCTTTTTCAAAATTTTATTTTTCAATTATACTTGACCTGAAATATTATATTAGTTTCAGGGGTACAACATTGTGACAAGACATTTATATAACTTATTAGAGGCCCAGTGCATGAAATTCGTGCACTGGTTGGGGGAGGTAGGTTCTCTTACCCCAGCCTGTGCCCTCTTGCAGTCTGGGACCCCTCAGGGGATATAGCAGTGTGCCAAGTGGCAGGCGGCCAGGGAGGAGCCCGAACTGGGGCAGGGTGCCACGCCACTCGTGCTTATCCCAGCCCACTGTGCCTGCTGCCGTGGAGTCCGGAGAGGCTCCTGCTGTGGCAGCTGCACTCACCAGCCGTGAGCCCAGATTCTGGCTGAGCAGCACTCCCCCTGTGGGAATGCACTGACCACCACGGGGTAGCTCCTGCGTTGAGTGTCTGCCCCTTGTGGTCAGTGCGCATCATAGCGACCAGTTGTTCTGGTCGTTCAGTGTAATGGTCGCTTAGGCTTCTTGGGGGGGGGGGGGGGGGTCCCTCAGCCCGGCCTGTGCCCTCTCGCAGTCTGGGACCCCTCGGGGGATGGCCACCTGCTGGCTAAGGCCCGTTCCCCAGGGGATTGGGCCTAAGCTGGCAGTCAGACATCCCTCTGGCAGCCCGGGAGCCCTTGGGGGATGTCCACTTGCCAGCGGGGAGCAGGCTTAAGCTGCAGTCGGACATCTTAGCACTGCTGAGGAGGCGGGAGAGGCTCCCACCACCACCACTGTACTGGCAGCCGTCAGCCTGGCTTGTGGCTGAGCAGAACTCCCCCTGTGGGAGTGCACTGACCACCAGGGGAAGATCCTGCATTGAGCATCTGCCCCATGGTGGTCAGTGTGTGTCATAGTGACCAGTCATTCCCAGTCATTCTGCTGTTAGGGTCAATTTGCATATTACCCTTTTATTATATAGGAGTGCCTAGCCAGCCTGGGTGAGGGGCTGATGGCTGTTTGCAGGCTGGCCACAGCCCCTTCAGGGTGGGAGTCCCCCCTGGGGTGCCTGGCCAGCCTGTGTGAGAGGCTGATGGCTGTTTGCAGGCTGGCCACAACCCCCAGCCACCCAAGCTCCCAGTGGAGGCTGGCTGGAAGCAGGTATCTGGGATTTGTTTATCTTCTATAATTGAAACTTTGTTGTCTTTAGTGGAGGCCACAGCTGGCTCAGGGCTGGCGGGAAGCTTGGCTTCCTCCATCGCCCGGGCAACCAAGCCTCCTGCTTGCTCCAGCTCCGTGGCTGCCGGCCGCCATCTTGGTTGGGTTAATTTGCATATAGTCGCTCTGATTGGCTGGTGGGCGTGGCTTAGGGCGTAGCGAGGGTACAGTCAATTATTATCTTTGTCTTTTATTAGTGTAGATGATTGTTCCAGGGTTGCCTGTTCAGATCCAATAGTAGCTGTCACCTATTATTAGTCTTAGTGCACACTCATTATTTTTTGATTTAAAAAATGTCCTGTCTTCACTTATTGGCTTATTTTAGAATGTTTTTAGTGGACTCAGAGACCTACTGAAAGAGAGAAGTGAGTAGGAGGGTAAATGTGGCTTGAAGTTGGAACGGCATGGGTCTGACTACTCTCATGATGGTGTGGTCCACCTTTTGGCAAAACCGGGGTTGCCCGTTCACCCAGTACTTAGGTCCTGTTAGGCTTGCACAACAGCTCTTCTGTTTGTATTGACACGAACAACTGAATGCAGCGGGAGAGGGAGCGAGGAGATGAACCGGGGAGTAGATTTCAGCTCCCAGTAAGGAGGTGACTGTGCCTGGGCTAGGTTGTGGCCATAGAGAAGAGCACTGGCCAGGTGGGAGGTACAGTTTGAAGATTTGTGATGTGAGAGCTATCCCGGCAAGACTTGCTGAGAGGTAAGAAGTGAAGGATGAGGAAAGGGAGGAATCAAGATTAAAAAAAATTCTAAAGGGAATGCCTCTTTCTTGTAGAAAATCTGAAAATAAAAGCATAAAAAAACCACCTCTAATCCCATTTTAAATGTTTTAGTGGATTTCCTCTCAAGCTTTGATACATCGATGAAAATAAAATTAACTTTCTGACTCTTGGTCTGGATTGATTTAAACTGGATTTGGAGGGTGGATTTAGGATAACCTCCCATTAAAAATAAAGGCTATGTATCATTTACAAAATACACTTTAAAAATATATGTATTCTTATTTATTTCAGAGAGGAAGGGAGAAGGATGGAAAGACAGAAACATCAATGACCTGCATGCCCCACACTGGGGACTGTTCCTGCAATCCAGGCAGGTGCCCTTGAACAGAATCGAACCTGGGACCCTTCAGTCCACAAGCCAATGCTCTCTCCACTGAGCCAAACCGGCCAGGGCCAACATACACTTTTGAAGGACAATTCAGCAAAGCGGCGTCATTGTTTAGGGGAGTTGAAACTAAGGTAGAATGTGCAGATGAGTGAGCAGGAAGAGGTCCATGTTTAGTAAGATTTGCGGACAGAGGAAGCAAGTGGCCTTGAATGTGGGTCCTTGGCTGCGGGTCTCAGTTGTCACGGTCCTATGTCCTGTGTTGGTTACTGTGATGATGTTTTCTCACATGGCCAGTCTGTAGAATGCTAAATGGTAAAAAAATAAAAAAAATAAAATAAAAAAAAATCAGGGATTTTTTAATTTAATACTGTTTGTCTGACACTGGTGAAGTTACATAATTTACTTACATCTATCTATCTCTATACCTTCATTTCCATTTCCACTTTTATTTCAATATTGAGGGAGTTGCGCATGTGTGTAGATGTGTTAAAGCTTGCATTTTTTCATCAACGTTTTATCATAGACACTTTCTGATTATTGCTGGCATGTTCTCAACATTTATTCTGTTGCTGGTCAGCTTACTGAACTTTTTATTTCTAATTGTAATTTTTTAGTTGATTCTCTTGAGTTTTCTAGAGAATAGTCATATAATCAGCTAATATTTTTGTCTTCCCCTTTCCAATAATTGTATTTAGAATTATTTTCTAGTCTAACTTTATTAGGCAGGTTTTAAAAATATTGTTTAAGAATCTTGGCCAGAAGAGAGGCTTTTTAAAAAATTTTTCTGTCTTGCTTGTAGTCTTAGTGGGATGGCTGTTAGGGTTTTCAAAGTGTAATCTTGTGTGTTAAGATGGATATCCTCATGTTTTAGAAGTTCACTTTCACCTCAAGTTTATTATGAGTTTATCATTATTGTTCAGTCAGAAGTTAATCTTGAACTTTATCTCATTTCTCTTCAGATTAAGATGTTTGAGATTATGATTGTATTCTGTTTTATATTTGTACTAGAGTCCCGGTGCACAAAAATTTGTGCACTCGGCGGTGGGGTGGGGGGTGTCCCTCAGCCCGGCCTATGCCCTCTTGCAGTCTGGGACCCCTCAGAGGATGTCCACCTGCTGGCTTAGGCCTGCTCCCTGGGGGATCGGGCCCAAGCTGGCAGTCAGACATCCTTCTGGCAGCCCAGCAGCCCTCAGGGGATGTCCACTTGCCAGTGGGGAGCAGGCCTAAGCTGCAGTCGGACATCCTTAGCGCTGCTGAGGAGGCGGGAGAGACTCCCACCACCACCACTGTACTGGCAGCCGTCAGCCTGGCTTGTGGCTGACCAGAGCTCCTCCATGTGGGAGCTCACTGACCACCAGAGGGCAGCTCCTGCATTGAGCGTCTGCCCCCTGGTGGTCAGTGTGTGTCATAGTGACCAGTCATTCCCAGTCGTTCTGCTGTTAGGGTCAATTTGCATATTACCCTTTTATTATATAGAATAGAGACCTGGTGCATGGGTGGGGGCCGACTGGTTTGCCCTGAAGGGTGTCCCAGACCAGGGTGGGGGGTCCTGCTTGGGGGCCTGGCCAGTCTGGGGGAGGGGCTGATGGCTGTTTTCAGGCTGCCCAAACCCCCTTCAGGGTGGGGGTCCCCACTGGGGTGCCTGGCCAGCCTGGGTGAGGGGCTGATGTCTGTTTTCAGACTGACCAAGCCCCCTGGCGACTGAAGCTCCCAGCCTTTCCTTTTTTTGTTGTTTTTTTATTCGCTCCAGCTCCTTGGCCATGGCGACTGGAAGCAGGTATCTGGGGTTTATTTACCTTCTATAGAAACTTTGTTGTTGCCTTGAGAGGAGGCAGCAGCCACCGGGAAGCTTGGCTTCTTCCATCACAGGGGCAAGCAAGCCTCCTGCTCACTCCAGCTCTGTGGCCACGGCCTGCTGAAAGCAGGTATCTGGGGTTTATTTACCTTCTATAATTGAAACTTTGTTGCTTTTGAGTGGAGCTCAGAGCTGGCGGCAGGCTTGCTTCCTCCATCACTGAAGCAAGCAAGCCTCCTGCTTGCTCCAGCTCCATGGCTGCCAGCCGCCATCTTGGTTGGGTTAATTTGCATATAGTTGCTCTAATTGGCTGGTGGGCGTGGCTTAAGGCATAGGGAAAGTATGGTCAATTTGCATGTTTGTCTATTATTAGGTAAGATTTTAAATTTATTTTGAGCTTTAATAATAACACTTTTAAGAAAACAATAATTTTTATTTTAAATGCATAAGTTTGTTCATAAAATACTTAATGACTATCTCCTATACTTCAGCTCCTGTGGTGAGTGCCTAAATACAGCCATGAACAAAGCAGATGGGGCTCTTTCCCTGATGGGTTTAATAATCCAGTGGGGAATGGTGAGAGGGAGAAAACAAAAGTGTGATTTTGAAGTTTGCTGCTTTCTTCTTCTTATTTTTTAAAATATATTTTCATTGAATTTAGACAGAGGAAAGGAAAGGGAAAGAAAGATAGAAACATCAATAATAAGAGAGAATTATTGATCAGCTGCCTCCTTGCATGCCGCACAGTGGGGATCGAGCCCGAAACCTGGGCATGTGCCCTGACGGGGAATTGAACCACGACCTCCCAACCACTGAGCCATGCCGGCCAGGCTTGTTGTTTTCTTGGATGTGATTTTAGGTGGTCAGCATTTTTTTAAAATCCTCACCTGAGGACATGTTTCCATTGATTTGGGAGAAAGAGAGAGAGAGAGAGAGAGAGAGAGAGAGAGAGAGAGAGGAGAGAAAGATCACCTCCAGTACTCGCTCCACTGGGGACTGAACCCAAAATGGTTTTGGGGTATGGGATGATGCTCCAACCGACTGAGCCACCTGGCCAGGGCAATAGAGCTCTAATTTAAAGCTGGAAGACAGCGGGATGATAAGCTGTAACACAGAGCATCTTACGTTTAAAGCAAATGGTTTTAGGAATGAATTCACCTTATGAGGGAAAGGGCCTCTTTAAATTTAATATTTTCAGAGTTATATTTATGACCCGAAGTTCATTACTTCACGGATGTTTGAAGCCCATTATTTCCACCCAGCTAGCACTCCCATTTCGATGCTTTGGCTAGCTTTGCTTATGATCCTGTGGAAAATAGACATGTCTTCAGAAAGAGAGGTTTTAGTGTTGCTAATGAGAGTGATTTTCTATTAAGAGATGACTCGTCTCCCTAGACCATGATATAACAGACACTGCTGTTATCTGGATATTAACTATGTGCCCTTCTTTTGTAGTACCAAAACCCTCACTTTCTTCTGGGAGGAAATATGCCACCTAAAATACTTACAGCCAAGACTTCCAGCCGACTTAGTTTTATCTAGCTACCTGGTATATCTAGATATAGGTAAGCAGCAGGATTTCTGGAGAGGTTTTGCAAGAAGATTTAGACCCGACTGGCACATTCTAAATTTCTCCCCATTCTTTTTCTAGAGCACAGTCATGATGCCTGGAGATTCAGCAGCCACATTGTGACCATGAGGATAAAGCATAAAGTCTAAGAATGAAGAAGCAAGGTGTAGAACCCTGATCCTTGCTGAGATACACAAGCAGCTGAAGCAGCTCAGATTTGTCTACCTGAATTTCTTTACCTGAAAAAAATAGACCTATGTGCTGAGTTCTTTTTATGTATAGCCAAACATTTTTCTAGCAATAAACAGGCATTCTTTAAAAATAAAAGAAAAAAAAAATCCTGCCACAGGGTGGAGCTAGCTCCATCAAGACAAACTGTGAACAAAAGTGGCCATAACAAAAGGTGCCTGTCCCTGAAAACTCTTTGCAAGGCTTTGGGAGAATCCTGGAAGAGGGTATTGGGAGAGCACACAGAATAGAAGGGACCCGAGGGGGCCACACCATTATTCTAAAACAAAACCTCACCTCCAGCACTGAGAGCTGAGCTGCTTTTCAATTACTGGCCCACGATGAAGTGGCGGTGTTAACATAATGCCTTATATACCGAGCGCATCATGAATAGATTTCTTTTGTTGGTCCTACAAGCAGTTTACCTGTAAGTCCTCATAACCCCTTCAAAGGCTCATCCCATTTACAATGATTTTTTTTTTGGCAATTCAAATGATATAAATACTCAGTGAACTGTAGACACCTCCTGATGTTTCTGGTTTTCATCTGAAAAATATCAGAAAATTGTGCCATGTATTGTAGATTTAAACACTCACTTATGCAAGGAGAGTCTATCTCTTAAAAGTTGCCTGTTATTAATGGTAGTTTATTATTGATTCTTAAGGAACACAAATGACTTTTAAATGTTCTCTTTCTGTGCACCTCAATGGGTGGTGTCCTCAGTGGATGGATTGTTTGGGAGACCACAGGTCAAGAAGGCCAAGATGAAACCATCTATGTGAAGCCCAATTCAACCGTCTATATTAGATAAAGACAAAACAAAACAAAATACCATGAGTGATTACTGAGTCAGCTTCATAGAATTCTTAACAATTACCATTGGTTGTTAAGATCATGGAAACCAAGTTTCTCAAATTTTACTTTCCCACGAAGAGGAAAGATCTAAGTTTGCACAGTTTCTGGCTACAGAACCATTCCATATGAATCAATAATATGCTTCTGGGATAGGGTGTGGACCAGCAAAAAACTTCTTAGCTGACCATCTGTTTCAGCCCACTAAAGAAGCTTCTTATAAACACAATGTAACCATGGCCACGAGAATATGCTTATCGATTCTTTATCTGTCTACAGGCACAGACAGGATAATTTTTAAGAGAAGGATGAGCGAGATCCAGATGTTCTCTCCCCAGAATAGTATCTTATAAAAACATGTTTCCAGGCTGTTTAGGTTATTAGCAAATCACAGAGGAGCCAAGGGTTTCTCCACTCATCACAAGGGCCAGACCTGCAAGATGATCCTGGGAATTTCTCAAGGCTGTTGGAAAAGAACCATGAAAGGAAACGAAAAGTTTGCAAAGTAAGGCAGGGAACACCTGTTTATTGGGCATCTGGCTTATTGTGGGCACTCTGCAAAGTGCTTTCAAATATGGATCCACACAGCAACACGGTGAGGAAGATACTAGTGTCTCTCTTTTACTGATGGAGAAATGGAGACCCAAGGTCATGACTAGTGAGCAGCTGAGCCCACGCACATGAGCAGATGGGGGTGGATTGATGTCTATAATGAGTCAGAGCCCACATGGAAGAATCTACATTCTTCCATTGATTCATGTTGGCTCTGACTCATTATAGACATCAGCCTAGTTGAGGAAATGCCATATGAATACATGGAATGTTACACAGCCATTCATGGTCAAAGATATGAGAATGCAGTGTTTGATTAATTGACAAGTGAGAGGAGTTCTGTGTAGTGAATAGAGCAACCTGGAAATGCCTGGGCTCCCTGTAGGACTTAGATTGGTCCAGATAAATTCTAGGCAGACTATAAGGTGTGAATCTTGTAAGTGATAAGGGCAAGGTGTGCTCATTGCATTGTTAATAGACCCGTTCACCTATGAAAAGTTTACTGAGGAAGCTTGAGGGTAGACTTCAGTGGTTCCTGAATTTCAGGCTATCCAGACCTTCACTCAGTAGAGCAGTTTTCCTAAGATGGGCTTAGTGGACTGCCCTTCCATTCCCCCCTGCCACTTTGGGGGTCTGAGCATGGTTGTGAAGTTCTGGTTTCTATGAAACTTTACTTTTTATTTTCCCAATTTTCATGATAACCAGAAAACATTATGAACATATCATGGAGAACGAACCAGGGAAGGCTAAACGATGTCACAATAGCTGAATGCATGAGGAGCTCATAGCTGTTTGCAGACAGACGCGTCATGGACATTTAATCTGCCCACAGCACCCAGTAGAGGCATCCCCTCCAAGAGTGTGTCCTACCCACGTGAGCAGATCCTGTGATGGAACTGACCACCTCGAAACCCTTCAGTGCTGGACAATAGAGCTGTGAACACCCAGCGAGGAAACTGGCCCTCACTGTTCTGGCATGTGCAGTAGGTCTGAGTCTGCCCAGGCTTTAATTGAGGGAGCAGCCATCTACCAATAGCGAATGGGAATCGGAGGACAAATACCCGAGCTTTTGCACCCGGTGGTGGGTCAGTTCTGAGGCTTCCAGTGGCCCTGAGTTCCAGCTGCCTGCGCAGGAACCTGCCACCAATGCATGCTTCATCGTCCTCCCTGCCTTCATTGTATCACTTCCCTCATTGCGTAAAGGTGCTTACTAAGATCACATCCCAAATAAACCCCTGTTCCAAATTTCTGCTTTTGAGGGAAACTAGCCTGATCCTGACTCCAAAGCATTTGAAATAAAGATTTATTTGTTGAAGATTTTCATAACAACACAATGCTAACCTTATATGTTTTTAAAACATATTTTTATTGATTTCAGAGAGGAAGGGAGAGAAAGATAGAAACATCAATGCTGAGAGAGAATCTAAGAGGTCCAGGGTTAGACAGCTGATGAGTCAAGTTAGCTGTCCTAAAACAGTGGTCAGCAAACTGCGGCTCAGCAAACCGCAGCTCGTGAGCCACATGCGGCTCTTTGGCCCCTTGAGTGTGGCTCTTCCACAAAATACCATGTGCGGGCACGCATGTATAGTGCGATTGAAACTTCGTGGCCCATGCACAGAAGTCGGTATTTTGTGGAAGAGCCGGTATTTTGTGGAAGAGCCACACTCAAGGGGCCAAAGAGCCGCATGTGGCTCGCGAGCCGCGGTATGCCGACACTGTATAGGTTGATGCTCAACCACTGAGCCATGCTGGCTAGGTGCTAAGGTTATCTTTAAGTGAGAAAATAGACCTGCAGTTATTAGTATATGCCTCAATACACCTGACCGGCAAGGATTATTCTTAGGCAGACTTTTGGTTCTGATTATCCTGAATTACAAGTTAAAAATTGCAGTGATTAATACAATGTTAGACAGCATGCTTGTGAGAAGGGTTATTCCTTGCATTAATGTTATTGAAGTTGAAATACAGAAACAGATTAAATAAACAAACCTGAGATTACATCTTTCCTCTATTAAACCAAATATCAGCAATTTTGTTCCAGCAAAATAACATCATCTGTCACATTAAATTAATGTTGGGAATTTAAATTTTATTGGTTTTGTAGTTGTGTTTGAATATAATTTGAAAATTTATTCTGGATTTATGGTTATATCAAAGCTGTCAGTATAAGGAGTTTATAACTAGTTTTATATTTATACATATTGAAATTAAATTATAATGAATTTTTAAAATTACATTGAGGGTTCATGAAAAAAATGTATATATATTTTCCCTTTAGAAAGAAAAGTACTCAAGCCCAAGGAGAAACCTCTTGAGGTGAGTGGGAGCCACTGGAAGGGTTTTGTTTTGTTTTTTAATACTCACCCAAGGATATGTTGAGAGAGAGAGAGAGAGAGAGAGAGAGAGAGAGAGAGAAACATTGATCGGTTTCCTCTAGTATGCACACCAACTGGGAATCGAACCAACATCCTAGGTATGTGCCCTAACTGTGAATTGAACCCACAGCTTTTTGGTGTATGGGATGATTCTCCAATCAACTAAGCCACCTGTCCAGGGCAGCCACTGGAAAGTTTTGATCAACAAGGTGACCTTGTGACAATGGTGTTTGAGGACAAATTAATGAAACACAAATTTAAGAGAGAGCAGCAATACTTGGAATATAGTAGAGACACAAAGCAATGTGCTGGATAAATAAATAAAAGTAAACCAGTTATAAC